>NC_091225.1:3356269-3669659 GCF_040958095.1 Procambarus clarkii
AGGGACAAGGAAGGTGGTGAAGGACAAGGAAGGTGGTGAGGACAAGGAAGGTGGTGAAGGACAAGGAAGGTGGTAAGGACAAGGAAGGTGGTGAGGGACAAGGAAGGTGGTGAGGGACAAGGAAGGTGGTGAAGGACAAGGAAGGTGGTGAAGGACAAGGAAGGTGGTGAGGGACATGGAAGGTGGTGAGGACAAGGAAGGTGGTGAGGGACAAGGAAGGTGGTGAAGGACAAGGAAGGTGGTGAGGGACAAGGAAGGTGGTGAAGGACAAGGAAGGTGGTGAAGGACAAGGAAGGTGGTGAGGGACATGGAAGGTGGTGAAGGACAAGGAAGGTGGTGAAGGACATGGAAGGTGGTGATGGACAAGGAAGGTGGTGAGGGACAAGGAAGGTGGTGAGGACAAGGAAGGTGGTGAGGGACAAGGAAGGTGGTGAGGGACATGGAAGGTGGTGATGGACAAGGAAGGTGGTGAGGGACAAGGAAGGTGGTGAAGGACAAGGAAGGTGGTGAGGGACAAGGAAGGTGGTGGTAACAAGGAAGGTGGTGAAGGACAAGGAAGGTGGTGAAGGACAAGGAAGGTGGTGAAGGACAAGGAAGGTGGTGAGGACAAGGAAGGTGGTGATAACAAGGAAGGTGGTGAAGGACAAGGAAGGTGGTGAGGGACATGGAAGGTGGTGAAGGACAAGGAAGGTGGTGAGGGACAAGGAAGGTGGTGAAGGACAAGGAAGGTGGTGAGGGACAAGGAAGGTGGTGATAACAAGGAAGGTGGTGAGGGACATGGAAGGTGGTGAAGGACAAGGAAGGTGGTGAGGGACAAGGAAGGTGGTGGTAACAAGGAAGGTGGTGAAGGACAAGGAAGGTGGTGAAGGACAAGGAAGGTGGTGAAGGACAAGGAAGGTGGTGAGGGACAAGGAAGGTGGTGAAGGACAAGGAAGGTGTGAGGACAAGGAAGGTGGTGAGGGAACAAGGAAGGTGGTGAGGACAAGGGAAGGTGGTGAAGGACAAGGAAGGTGGTGAGGGACAGGAGGTGGTGAAGGACAAGGAAGGTGGTGAGGGACATGGAAGGTGGTGAGGGACAAGGAAGGTGGTGAGGACAAGGGAAGGTGGTGAAGGACAAGGAAGGTGTGAGAGGACAAGGAAAGGTGGTGAAGGACAAGGAAGGTGGTGAAGGACTAAGGAAGTGGTGAGGGACAAGGAAGGTGGTGAGGACAAGAAGGTGGTGAAGGACAAGGAAGGTGGTGAAGGGACAAGGAAGGTGGTGAGGGACAATGGAAGGTGGTGAAGGACAAGGAAGGTGGTGAGGGACAAGGAAGGTGGTGAAGGACAAGGAAGGTGGTGAGGGACAAGGAAGGTGGTGAGAGGACAAGGAAGGTGGTGAAGGACATAGGAAGGTGGTGAGTGGCATGGAAGGTGGTGAGGGACAAGGAAGGTGGGAGGGACAAGGAGGTGGTGAAGGACAAGGAAGGTGGTGAGGGACAAGGAAGGTGGTGAGGGACATGGAAGGTGGTGAGGGACAAGGAAGGTGGTGAGGACAAGGAAGGTGGGACCAGGAGGTGGTGAGGGACAATGAAGGTGGTGATGGACAAGGAAGGTGTGAGGGACAAGGAGGTGGTGAATGACAAGGAAGGTGGTGAGGGGACAAGGAAGGTGGTGAGGTACAAGGAAGGTGGTGAGGGACAAGGAAGGTGGTGAAGGACAAGGGAAGGTGGTGAGGGACAAGGAGGTGGTGAAGGGAACAAGGAAGGTGGTGAGGAACAAGGAAGGTGGTGAAGGACAAGGAAGGTGGTGAGGACAAGGAAGGTGGTGAAGGAACAAGGAAGGTGGTGAGGGACAAGGAAGGTGGTGAAGGACAAGGAAGGTGGTGAGGGACAAGGAAGGTGGTGAAGGACAAGGAAGGTGGTGAGGACAAGGAAGGTGGTGAGGACAAGGAAGGTGGTGAAGGACAAGGAAGGTGGTGAGGGACAAGGAAGGTGGTGAGGGACAAGGAAGTGGTGAGGACAATGGAAGGTGGTGAAGGGACAAGGAAGGTGTGAAGGGACAATGGAAGGTGGTGAAGGAACAAGGAAGGTGGTGAAGGGACAAGGAAGGTGGTGAAGGGACCAAGGAAGGGTGGTGAGAACAAAGGAAGGTGGTGAGGGACAAGGAAGGTGGTGAAGGGACAATGGAAAGGTGGTGAAGGGGACAAGGGAAGGTGGTGAAGGGACAAGGAAGGTGGTGAAGGGACAAGGAAAGGTGGTGAGGGAACAAGGAAGGTGGTGAGGGAAAAGGACAGGTGGTGAAGGGAACAATGAGTTGGTGAGGGACAAGGAAGGTGGTGAGGGACAAGGAAGGTGTGAAGGGACAGGTGAAGGTGGTGAAGGACAAGGAAGGTTGGTGGAGGGACAATGGAAGGCTGGTGAGGGACATGGGGAAGTGTGTGAAGGGACAAGGAAGGTGGTGAAGGGACAAGGAAGGTGGTGAAGTGGACATGAAGGTGGTGATGGAACAATGGAGAGGTGGTGAAGGGACAAGGAAGGTGGTGAGGGACACTGGAAGGTGGTGAAGGACAAGGAAGGTGGTGAGGGACAAGGAAGGGTGGTGAAGGCACAAGGAAGGTGGGTGAGGTATCAAGGGAAAGGCTGGGAGGGAACAAGGAATGGTGGTGAAGGACATGGAAGGTGGTGAGGGACAAGGGAAGGTGGTGAAGGGACAAGGAAGGTGGTGAAGGACAAGGAAGGTGGTGAAGGACAAGGAAGGTGGTGAGGACAAGGAAGGTGGTGAGGACAAGGAAGGTGGTGAGGGACAAGGAAGGTGGTGAGGGACAAGGAAGGTGGTGAGGGACAAGGAAGGTGGTGAAGGACAAGGAAGGTGGTGAGGGACATGGAAGGTGGTGATGGACAAGGAAGGTGGTGAGGACAAGGAAGGTGGTGAAGGACAAGGAAGGTGGTGAGGGACAAGGAAGGTGGTGAAGGACAAGGAAGGTGGTGAAGGACAAGGAAGGTGGTGAAGGACAAGGAAGGTGGTGAAGGACAAGGAAGGTGGTGAAGGACAAGGAAGGTGGTGAGGGACAAGGAAGGTGGTGAAGGACAAGGAAGGTGGTGAGGGACATGGAAGGTGGTGAAGGACAAGGAAGGTGGTGAGGGACATGGAAGGTGGTGAGGGACAAGGAAGGTGGTGAGGACAAGGAAGGTGGTGAAGGACAAGGAAGGTGGTGAGGACAAGGAAGGTGGTGAAGGACAAGGAAGGTGGTGAGGGACAAGGAAGGTGGTGAAGGACAAGGAAGGTGGTGAAGGACAAGGAAGGTGGTGAAGGACAAGGAAGGTGGTGAGGGACAAGGAAGGTGGTGAGGGACAAGGAAGGTGGTGAAGGACAAGGAAGGTGGTGAAGGACAAGGAAGGTGGTGAAGGACAAGGAAGGTGGTGAGGGACAAGGAAGGTGGTGAGGGACAAGGAAGGTGGTGAGGGACAAGGAAGGTGGTGAGGGACATGGAAGGTGGTGAAGGACAAGGAAGGTGGTGATAACAAGGAAGGTGGTGATAACAAGGAAGGTGGTGAGGGACAAGGAAGGTGGTGAGGGACATGGAAGGTGGTGAGGGACAAGGAAGGTGGTGAGGGACATGGAAGGTGGTGAGGGACAAGGAAGGTGGTGAGGGACATGGAAGGTGGTGAAGGACAAGGAAGGTGGTGAGGGACAAGGAAGGTGGTGAGGGACAAGGAAGGTGGTGAGGGACAAGGAAGGTGGTGAAGGACAAGGAAGGTGGTGAAGGACAAGGAAGGTGGTGAGGGACAAGGAAGGTGGTGAAGGACAAGGAAGGTGGTGAAGGACAAGGAAGGTGGTGAAGGACAAGGAAGGTGGTGAGGGACAAGGAAGGTGGTGATAACAAGGAAGGTGGTGAGGGACATGGAAGGTGGTGAAGGACAAGGAAGGTGGTGAGGACAGGAAGGTGGTGAGGACAAGGAAGGTGGTGAGGGACAAGGAAGGTGGTGAGGGACAAGGAAGGTGGTGAAGGACAAGGAAGGTGGTGAAGGGACAAGGAAGGTGGTGAAGGACAAGGAAGGTGGTGAAGGACAAGGAAGGTGGTGAGGGACAAGGAAGGTGGTGAGGGACAAGGAAGGTGGTGAAGGACAAGGAAGGTGGTGAAGGACAAGGAAGGTGGTGAGGGACAAGGAAGGTGGTGAAGGACAAGGAAGGTGGTGAAGGACAAGGAAGGTGGTGAGGGACAAGGAAGGTGGTGAGGGACAAGGAAGGTGGTGAGGACATGAAGGTGGTGAGGACAAGGAAGGTGGTGAGGGACAAGGAAGGTGGTGAGGGACATGGAAGGTGGTGAGGGACAAGGAAGGTGGTGAGGGACATGGAAGGTGGTGAGGGACATGGAAGGTGGTGAGGGACAAGGAAGGTGGTGAAGGACAAGGAAGGTGGTGAGGGACATGGAAGGTGGTGAAGGACAAGGAAGGTGGTGAGGGACATGGAAGGTGGTGAGGGACAAGGAAGGTGGTGAGGGACAAGGAAGGTGATGAGGGACATGGAAGGTGGTGAGGGACAAGGAAGGTGGTGAAGGACAAGGAAGGTGGTGAAGGACAAGGAAGGTGGTGAAGGACAAGGAAGGTGGTGATAACAAGGAAGGTGGTGATAACGAGGAAGGTGAAGGACAAGGAAGGTGGTGAAGGACAAGGAAGGTGGTGAAGGACAAGGAAGGTGGTGATAACAAGGAAGGTGGTGATAACAAGGAAGGTGGTGAAGGACAAGGAAGGAGGTGAAGGACAAGGAAGGTGGTGAAGGACAAGGAAGGTGGTGATAACAAGGAAGGTGGTGATAACGAGGAAGGTGAAGGACAAGGAAGGTGGTGAAGGACAAGGAAGGTGGTGATAACAAGGAAGGTGGTGATAACAAGGAAGGTGGTGAAGGACAAGGAAGGAGGTGAAGGACAAGGAAGGTGGTGAGGGACATGGAAGGTGGTGAAGGACAAGGAAGGTGGTGATAACAAGGAAGGTGGTGATAACAAGGAAGGTGGTGAGGGACAAGCAAGGTGGTGAGGGACATGGAAGGTGGTGAGGGACAAGGAAGGTGGTGAGGGACATGGAAGGTGGTGAGGGACATGGAAGGTGGTGAAGGACAAGGAAGGTGGTGAGGGACAAGGAAGGTGGTGAAGGACATGGAAGGTGGTGAGGGACATGGAAGGTGGTGAGGGACATGGAAGGTGGTGAAGGACAAGGAAGGTGGTGAGGGACAAGGAAGGTGGTGAGGGACAAGGAAGGTGGTGAGGGACATGGAAGGTGGTGAGGGACAAGGAAGGTGGTGAGGGACATGGAAGGTGGTGAAGGACAAGGAAGGTGGTGAGGGACATGGAAGGTGGTGAGGGACATGGAAGGTGGTGAGGGACAAGGAAGGTGGTGAGGGACATGGAAGGTGGTGAGGGACATGGAAGGTGGTGAGGGACAAGGAAGGTGGTGAGGGACAAGGAAGGTGATGAGGGACATGGAAGGTGGTGAGGGACAAGGAAGGTGGTGAAGGACAAGGAAGGTGGTGAAGGACAAGGAAGGTGGTGAAGGACAAGGAAGGTGGTGATAACAAGGAAGGTGGTGATAACAAGGAAGGTGAAGGACAAGGAAGGTGGTGAAGGACAAGGAAGGTGGTGATAACAAGGAAGGTGGTGATAACAAGGAAGGTGGTGATAACAAGGAAGGTGGTGAAGGACAAGGAAGGTGGTGAAGGACAAGGAAGGTGGTGAGGGACATGGAAGGTGGTGAAGGACAAGGAAGGTGGTGATAACAAGGAAGGTGGTGATAACAAGGAAGGTGGTGAGGGACAAGGAAGGTGGTGAAGGACAAGGAAGGTGGTGAAGGACAAGGAAGGTGGTGAGGGACATGGAAGGTGGTGAGGGACAAGCAAGGTGGTGAGGGACATGGAAGGTGGTGAGGGACAAGGAAGGTGGTGAAGGACAAGGAAGGTGGTGAAGGACAAGGAAGGTGGTGAGGGACAAGGAAGGTGGTGAGGGACAAGGAAGGTGGTGAGGGACATGGAAGGTGGTGAGGGACATGGAAGGTGGTGAGGGACAAGGAAGGTGGTGAGGGACATGGAAGGTGGTGAGGGACAAGGAAGGTGGTGAAGGACAAGGAAGGTGGTGAGGGACATGGAAGGTGGTGAAGGACAAGGAAGGTGGTGAAGGACAAGGAAGGTGGTGAGGGACAAGGAAGGTGGTCAGGGACAAGCAAGGTGGTGAGGGACATGGAAGGTGGTGAGGGACAAGGAAGGTGGTGAAGGACAAGGAAGGTGGTGAAGGACAAGGAAGGTGGTGAGGGACAAGGAAGGTGGTGATAACAAGGCAGGTGGTGAAGGACAAGGAAGGTGGTGAAGGACAAAGAAGGTGGTGAAGGACAAGGAAGGTGGTGAGGGACAAGGAAGGTGGTGATAACAAGGAAGGTGGTGAAGGACAAGGAAGGTGGTGAGGGACATGGAAGGTGGTGAAGGACAAGGAAGGTGGTGAAGGACAAGGAAGGTGGTGAGGGACAAGGAAGGTGGTGAGAGACAAGGAAGGTGGTGAGGGACAAGGAAGGTGGTGATAACAAGGAAGGTGAAGGACAAGGAAGGTGGTGAAGGACAAGGAAGGTGGTGATAACAAGGAAGGTGGTGATAACAAGGAAGGTGGTGATAACAAGGAAGGTGGTGAAGGACAAGGAAGGTGGTGAAGGACAAGGAAGGTGGTGAGGGACATGGAAGGTGGTGAAGGACAAGGAAGGTGGTGATAACAAGGAAGGTGGTGATAACAAGGAAGGTGGTGAGGGACAAGGAAGGTGGTGAAGGACAAGGAAGGTGGTGAAGGACAAGGAAGGTGGTGAGGGACATGGAAGGTGGTGAGGGACAAGCAAGGTGGTGAGGGACATGGAAGGTGGTGAGGGACAAGGAAGGTGGTGAAGGACAAGGAAGGTGGTGAAGGACAAGGAAGGTGGTGAGGGACAAGGAAGGTGGTGAGGGACAAGGAAGGTGGTGAGGGACATGGAAGGTGGTGAGGGACATGGAAGGTGGTGAGGGACAAGGAAGGTGGTGAGGGACATGGAAGGTGGTGAGGGACAAGGAAGGTGGTGAAGGACAAGGAAGGTGGTGAGGGACATGGAAGGTGGTGAAGGACAAGGAAGGTGGTGAAGGACAAGGAAGGTGGTGAGGGACAAGGAAGGTGGTCAGGGACAAGCAAGGTGGTGAGGGACATGGAAGGTGGTGAGGGACAAGGAAGGTGGTGAAGGACAAGGAAGGTGATTAAGGACAAGGAAGGTGGTGAGGGACAAGGAAGGTGGTGATAACAAGGCAGGTGGTGAAGGACAAGGAAGGTGGTGAAGGACAAGGAAGGTGGTGAAGGACAAGGAAGGTGGTGAGGGACAAGGAAGGTGGTGATAACAAGGAAGGTGGTGAAGGACAAGGAAGGTGGTGAAGGACATGGAAGGTGGTGAAGGACAAGGAAGGTGGTGAAGGACAAGGAAGGTGGTGAGGGACAAGGAAGGTGGTGAGAGACAAGGAAGGTGGTGAGGGACAAGGAAGGTGGTGAAGGACAAGGAAGGTGGTGAAGGACAAGGAAGGTGGTGATAACAAGGAAGGTGGTGAAGGACAAGGAAGGTGGTGAGGGACAAGGAAGGTGGTGAGAGACAAGGAAGGTGGTGAGGGACAAGGAAGGTGGTGAAGGACAAGGAAGGTGGTGAGAGACAAGGAAGGTGGTGAGGGACAAGGAAGGTGGTGAGAGACAAGGAAGGTGGTGAGGGACAAGGAAGGTGGTGAGGGACAAGGAAGGTGGTGAGGGACAAGGAAGGTGGTGAAGGACAAGGAAGGTGGTGAGGGACAAGGAAGGTGGTGAGGGACAAGGAAGGTGGTGATAACAAGGAAGGTGGTGAAGGACAAGGAAGGTGGTGAAGGACAAGGAAGGTGGTGATAACAAGGAAGGTGGTGAAGGACAAGGAAGGTGGTGAGGGACAAGGAAGGTAATGAAGGACAAGGAAGGTGGTGAGGGACATGGAAGGTGGTGAGGGACATGGAAGGTGGTGAGGGACAAGGAAGGTGGTGAGGGACATGGAAGGTGGTGAGGGACATGGAAGGTGGTGAGGGACAAGGAAGGTGGTGAGGGACAAGGAAGGTGATGAGGGACATGGAAGGTGGTGAGGGACAAGGAAGGTGGTGAAGGACAAGGAAGGTGGTGAAGGACAAGGAAGGTGGTGAAGGACAAGGAAGGTGGTGATAACAAGGAAGGTGGTGATAACAAGGAAGGTGAAGGACGAGGAAGGTGGTGAAGGACAAGGAAGGTGGTGATAACAAGGAAGGTGGTGATAACAAGGAAGGTGGTGATAACAAGGAAGGTGGTGAAGGACAAGGAAGGTGGTGAAGGACAAGGAAGGTGGTGAGGGACATGGAAGGTGGTGAAGGACAAGGAAGGTGGTGATAACAAGGAAGGTGGTGATAACAAGGAAGGTGGTGAGGGACAAGGAAGGTGGTGAAGGACAAGGAAGGTGGTGAAGGACAAGGAAGGTGGTGAGGGACATGGAAGGTGGTGAGGGACAAGCAAGGTGGTGAGGGACATGGAAGGTGGTGAGGGACAAGGAAGGTGGTGAAGGACAAGGAAGGTGGTGAAGGACAAGGAAGGTGGTGAGGGACAAGGAAGGTGGTGAGGGACAAGGAAGGTGGTGAGGGACATGGAAGGTGGTGAGGGACATGGAAGGTGGTGAGGGACAAGGAAGGTGGTGAGGGACATGGAAGGTGGTGAGGGACAAGGAAGGTGGTGAAGAACAAGGAAGGTGGTGAGGGACATGGAAGGTGGTGAAGGACAAGGAAGGTGGTGAAGGACAAGGAAGGTGGTGAGGGACAAGGAAGGTGGTCAGGGACAAGCAAGGTGGTGAGGGACATGGAAGGTGGTGAGGGACAAGGAAGGTGGTGAAGGACAAGGAAGGTGGTGAAGGACAAGGAAGGTGGTGAGGGACAAGGAAGGTGGTGATAACAAGGAAGGTGGTGAAGGACAAGGAAGGTGGTGAAGGACAAGGAAGGTGGTGAAGGACAAGGAAGGTGGTGAGGGACAAGGAAGGTGGTGATAACAAGGAAGGTGTTGAAGGACAAGGAAGGTGGTGAGGGACATGGAAGGTGGTGAAGGACAAGGAAGGTGGTGAAGGACAAGGAAGGTGGTGAGGGACAAGGAAGGTGGTGAGAGACAAGGAAGGTGGTGAGGGACAAGGAAGGTGGTGAAGGACAAGGAAGGTGGTGAAGGACAAGGAAGGTGGTGATAACAAGGAAGGTGGTGAAGGACAAGGAAGGTGGTGAGGGACAAGGAAGGTGGTGAGAGACAAGGAAGGTGGTGAGGGACAAGGAAGGTGGTGAAGGACAAGGAAGGTGGTGAGAGACAAGGAAGGTGGTGAGGGACAAGGAAGGTGGTGAGGGACAAGGAAGGTGGTGAAGGACAAGGAAGGTGGTGAGGGACAAGGAAGGTGGTGAGAGACAAGGAAGGTGGTGAGGGACAAGGAAGGTGGTGAGGGACAAGGAAGGTGGTGAGGGACAAGGAAGGTGGTGAAGGACAAGGAAGGTGGTGAGGGACAAGGAAGGTGGTGAGGGACAAGGAAGGTGGTGATAACAAGGAAGGTGGTGAAGGACAAGGAAGGTGGTGAAGGACAAGGAAGGTGGTGATAACAAGGAAGGTGGTGAAGGACAAGGAAGGTGGTGAGGGACAAGGAAGGTGGTGAGAGACAAGGAAGGTGGTGAGGGACAAGGAAGTTGGTGAAGGACAAGGAAGGTGGTGAGAGACAAGGAAGGTGGTGAAGGACAAGGAAGGTGGTGAGGGACAAGGAAGGTGGTGAGAGACAAGGAAGGTGGTGAGGGACAAGGAAGGTGGTGAGGGACAAGGAAGGTGGTGAGGGACAAGGAAGGTGGTGAAGGACAAGGAAGGTGGTGAGGGACAAGGAAGGTGGTGAGAGACAAGGAAGGTGGTGAGGGACAAGGAAGGTGGTGAGGGACAAGGAAGGTGGTGAAGGACAAGGAAGGTGGTGAGGGACAAGGAAGGTGGTGAAAGACAAGGAAGGTGGTGAAGGACAAGGAAGGTGGTGAGGGACAAGGAAGGTGGTGAGGGACATGGAAGGTGGTGAGGGACAAGGAAGGTGGTGAGGGACATGGAAGGTGGTGAGGGACAAGGAAGGTGGTGAGGGACATGGAAGGTGGTGAAGGACAAGGAAGGTGGTGAAGGACAAGGAAGGTGGTGATAACAAGGAAGGTGGTGAAGGACAAGGAAGGTGGTGAGGGACAAGGAAGGTGGTGAGAGACAAGGAAGGTGGTGAGGGACAAGGAAGGTGGTGAAGGACAAGGAAGGTGGTGAGAGACAAGGAAGGTGGTGAGGAACAAGGAAGGTGGTGAGGGACAAGGAAGGTGGTGAAGGACAAGGAAGGTGGTGTCGGAAAATCCGACACCATTTAATATATCATACAGATAATAGCTGTATTACCAACAAGTTACCCATAGAAAACGTAACTTGTAGTGGAATTACCATCTAAAGAAAACGGGATATCATCACCACATACTATTATAATTCACCACCTATTATGGTGGGAATTATTCTTAAATACATTAGTCTTTGGACTTTACCATCATAAAAACATCTTATATAAATTAACTTAATTATCAATATTAAAGTAGAGTAAATGTGACCCTTCTATCACTTTCTGAAATCTGGACAAAGTAGGCCAGGCGTCAGGGAGGAAGGAGGGCAGCCATTGTTGTGTCACCTCCGAGACGTGTGGAGCAAATTTAGCTCCTATCATATCTGGACAATGTCGGCCAGTAACGTCAATAGTATGGAGTGTTAAACAGCCATTGTTGATAAGAGACCAGAGGCTCACACGGGAGCAAATTCGGCTCCTGTTAATTTTACTTGGACGTAGTGTTATGGAAACCAAAGGTACCATCTCCAACACGATGTCTACAATTCAAGTTAAGTGTTCTTTCCGAAACCCGTTTATCATTCATTTATGGCCATTAATGTCAGGATATAGGGTGACCCGGTTAGATCACGTGGAAGCCTCAAACTAAAGGTATTTAAGCCAGGTCTTCTTGTTCCATGTACAATGTTTCTCTGAAATACCTGTCATATACTAGGTTTCTGGCTTCACAGCTAGCGCCCTTTTAACAGGTCAAGACGAGGATGCAAGATTTTGTGCACCAGTTACTGGGTGATGGAAGCTACCTCAAAGAGGATAATTTGGTGTCTACACCCTAGTTATACCTGGTGGACTAGCCTGCTGTACTATAAGATAAGGAACCTCTTCAATGTATGTAGTTAATTCTGTAGTTTGATTGGCTACATATATAATAAACTAATAAACCCCCCCTAATGTGTAGAGGATCGATTTGTGAGATTAAGAGATTATTGCAGAAATACAGTCCACTTATCATTATACAAATTGCTATCGAAGTATATAAATTAACGTAAATATAAATTCATATAAATTAAATAAATATAAATCTCACAGGTCGGTTCCCACAATATTTGGTCATCTTCGAACCGGATGACGGATTATTTGATCCTTTGAACCCACATTTGGTCATCTTAGTACCGGATGAACCAGTTAACCAGTGGATTCATTAAACAACTAGTGCAGTGTGATTTAAACAAAGCCAGTCATGACGGCGGCGTTGACTGGTGGGAGTTCACGAGCCCCGCTCAGTTCAGATCAGCCTTAGTCAGCGGTTTCATGTACACCCACAGATTTGGTGGAGTGTTATTCTGTGAAATGACAGCGCCAATATAGAAGCCAGCCAAATTAGTGGCTGTGTCCTCGCGTCATTGTTCACGGATTTCGTGGTGTTACATTTCGCGAGAGATTATCTACGAATTTTGTGGAGTTTATTTCGCGAGGTCACTAATAATATTTAATACTTCTTGATAATATTAGAAGTTTCATAGAGGCTAATTAAGAGGCTATTATCAATAATTGTGTATATTATTTCTCCAAATAGAGAATTATTTAATATAAATTGCACTAGTGATCACAGTATAATATTTACTAATTGCCAACCCACAACAGGGTAGGATATGACTAGTTGAACTATTATCGTTCATCCTAGTCCCATTATTACCATAGTCAGTTATACTATATTGAATAACCTAACACCATTAATGAATGGTCCAGACCCTATTTTGGGTGTAATTTTTATCAACTCGAGTTGAGTTGTATATATAATAATTTACTTATGATCATTACACCTTTGAGTGATTAATTAGTGTCTCTTCCATCCTAGGGTGATATAGAGGAGCTAACCTAAAGGTACTTCCAGTGACACTGGTTTATCACTCAAATCATTAGTGTGTATGATTGTATATATATATATAATGTGTATTAATTTTAAGGTCTAACCTCTAGTAGAGGTAGGATTATTGCCTAGTGAGTGCAGAATTTACCCTAGGCTACCATTAGTGTTTGTTCAGTATTATGAGCAGCCCAAGTACAAGTCCCACAAGGCTTTACCAACTAGCCAGTATGGATAATGCAGGGAGAATGAAAAGAACCCTTGCAGGTCTTAAAGGCCACTTAACAAGACAGATCAAGAAATGTGAAGATTTGTCACAACAATCTCAAGTTGATTATGCTGACCTGGAAAGCTATTATCAAGCAGCTGCAGGTAAATTTGAGCAAATCAAATGCCAAATGGCTGTCCTTGTGGGGACAGACTACTACCATCAATTCATTGGTAGCCCTACTAAATATCAGGGCATAACCATGTTAAACTCTGCAGGAGGTAAATTACTCTCAGGCCCAGTATCAAGCCTGGGGAGACCTATGCCAGCAGATAAACAATACCAGTAGAAATCTAAATTTGTCAGCTGATTATATTTCTCCAGTAGCATTATACTAAGGAGATTACAGCTGACTATAGCATCAGACGTTGATGTTAGTATCATCATTTAAAGCTGAAGATGAGTTCATGAGGCCTCAGTGGCAAATCAGTGAACAGTAGCCTAAAACAGCTACAAGTCACTGCGACCAATGTCACTGAACCCACTGCAGTCTCAGAACCATACTTTACTTTAATGATGAGCTATTCAATCTTCTGAATCAATTAACTAAATTAAACCCTAATAAATCTGATGACTGATTTGATACATTTATTATTTAATCAAGATGTATTCCATGGGCCTCAGTGTTTATATATCAGTGACCAGTTACCTGAAGAAACTTCAAGTTATATCTAATGTCACTGATCTCACTGCAGTCCCTGAATCATACTTGACTGTAGTACTTGATCACATTCAGTCTTCTGGGTTAAATAATATGTAATTAGGCTTGAATATTAGCCTTTCAAGAGTTGACAGGGAAATGAAATCGCATTCGACTTCTAACCCCTGCAACTCTAGTACGGGACATCCGTCCTGTACGAACAGACGCACAAATGTGTGATTACTAACTACTAACATCAAATTAATCTAATAATTCGAAGGAGGAGTATCGGTGTTCGTCTGTTCTAAATAGGACTTCGACCCGTGAGCAGCCCCCTGGGGAATTATGTCGGAAAATCTGACACCATTTAATATATCATACAGATAATAGCTGTATTACCAACAAGTTACCCATAGAAAACGTAACTTGTAGTGGAATTACCATCTAAAGAAAACGGGATATCATCACCACATACTATTATAATTCACCACCTATTATGGTGGGAATTATTCTTAAATACATTAGTCTTTGGACTTTACCATCATAAAAACATCTTATATAAATTAACTTAATTATCAATATTAAAGTAGAGTAAATGTGACCCTTCTATCACTTTCTGAAATCTGGACAAAGTAGGCCAGGCGTCAGGGAGGAAGGAGGGCAGCCATTGTTGTGTCACCTCCGAGACGTGTGGAGCAAATTTAGCTCCTATCATATCTGGACAATGTCGGCCAGTAACGTCAATAGTATGGAGTGTTAAACAGCCATTGTTGATACGAGACCAGAGGCTCACACGGGAGCAAATTCGGCTCCTGTTAATTTTACTTGGACGTAGTGTTATGGAAACCAAAGGTACCATCTCCAACACGATGTCTACAATTCAAGTTAAGTGTTCTTTCCGAAACCCGTTTATCATTCATTTATGGCCATTAATGTCAGGATATAGGGTGATCCGGTTAGATCACGTGGAAGCCTCAAACTAAAGGTATTTAAGCCAGGTCTTCTTGTTCCATGTACAATGTTTCTCTGAAATACCTGTCATATACTAGGTTTCTGGCTTCACAGCTAGCGCCCTTTTAACAGGTCAAGACGAGGATGCAAGATTTTGTGCACCAGTTACTGGGTGATGGAAGCTACCTCAAAGAGGATAATTTGGTGTCTACACCCTAGTTATACCTGGTGGACTAGCCTGCTGTACTATAAGATAAGGAACCTCTTCAATGTATGTAGTTAATTCTGTAGTTTGATTGGCTACATATATAATAAACTAATAAACCCCCCCTAATGTGTAGAGGATCGATTTGTGAGATTAAGAGATTATTGCAGAAATACAGTCCACTTATCATTATACAAATTGCTATCGAAGTATATAAATTAACGTAAATATAAATTCATATAAATTAAATAAATATAAATCTCACAGGTCGGTTCCCACAGGTGGTGAGGGACAAGGAAGGTGGTGAGAGACAAGGAAGGTGGTGAGGGACAAGGAAGGTGGTGAGGGACAAGGAAGGTGGTGAGGGACAAGGAAGGTGGTGAAGGACAAGGAAGGTGGTGAGGGACAAGGAAGGTGGTGAGAGACAAGGAAGGTGGTGAGGGACAAGGAAGGTGGTGAGGGACAAGGAAGGTGGTGAAGGACAAGGAAGGTGGTGAGGGACAAGGAAGGTGGTGAAAGACAAGGAAGGTGGTGAAGGACAAGGAAGGTGGTGAGGGACAAGGAAGGTGGTGAGGGACAAGGAAGGTGGTGAGGGACATGGAAGGTGGTGAGGGACAAGGAAGGTGGTGAGGGACATGGAAGGTGGTGAAGGACAAGGAAGGTGGTGAGGGACAAGGAAGGTGGTGAGGGACAAGGAAGGTGGTGATAACAAGGAAGGTGGTGAAGGACAAGGAAGGTGGTGAGGGACATGGAAGGTGATGAGGGACAAGGAAGGTGGTGAGGGACATGGAAGGTGGTGAAGGACAAGGAAGGTGGTGAGGGACAAGGAAGGTGGTGATAACAAGGAAGGTGGTGAGAGACAAGGAAGGTGGTGAGGGACAAGGAAGGTGGTGAGGGACATGGAAGGTGGTGAAGGACAAGGAAGGTGGTGAGGGACAAGGAAGGTGGTGAGGGACAAGGAAGGTGGTGAGGGACATGGAAGGTGGTGAAGGACAAGGAAGGTGGTGAAGGACATGGAAGGTGGTGATAACAAGGAAGGTGGTGATAACAAGGAAGGTGGTGATAACAAGGAAGGTGGTGATAACAAGGAAGGTGGTGAAGGACAAGGAAGGTGGTGATAACAAGGAAGGTGGTGATAACAAGGAAGGTGGTGATAACAAGGAAGGTGGTGAAGGACAAGGAAGGTGGTGATAACAAGGAAGGTGGTGAAGGACAAGGAAGGTGGTGAAGGACAAGGAAGGTGGTGAGGGACATGGAAGGTGGTGAAGGACAAGGAAGGTGGTGATAACAAGGAAGGTGGTGATAACAAGGAAGGTGGTGAGGGACAAGCAAGGTGGTGAAGGACAAGGAAGGTGGTGAAGGACAAGGAAGGTGGTGAGGGACAAGGAAGGTGGTGAGGGACATGGAAGGTGGTGAGGGACATGGAAGGTGGTGAGGGACAAGGAAGGTGGTGAAGGACAAGGAAGGTGGTGAGGGACATGGAAGGTGGTGAGGGACAAGCAAGGTGGTGAGGGACATGGAAGGTGGTGAGGGACAAGGAAGGTGGTGAAGGACAAGGAAGGTGGTGAAGGACAAGGAAGGTGGTGAGGGACAAGGAAGGTGGTGAGGGACAAGGAAGGTGGTGACGGACATGGAAGGTGGTGAGGGACATGGAAGGTGGTGAGGGACAAGGAAGGTGGTGAGGGACATGGAAGGTGGTGAGGGACAAGGAAGGTGGTGAAGGACAAGGAAGGTGGTGAGGGACATGGAAGGTGGTGAAGGACAAGGAAGGTGGTGAAGGACAAGGAAGGTGGTGAGGGACAAGGAAGGTGGTGAGGGACAAGCAAGGTGGTGAGGGACATGGAAGGTGGTGAAGGACAAGGAAGGTGGTGAAGGACAAGGAAGGTGGTGAGGGACAAGGAAGGTGGTGAAGGACAAGGAAGGTGGTGAAGGACAAGGAAGGTGGTGAGGGACAAGGAAGGTGGTGAAGGACATGGAAGGTGGTGAGGGACATGGAAGGTGGTGAAGGACAAGGAAGGTGGTGAAGGACAAGAAAGGTGGTGAAGGACAAGGAAGGTGGTGAGGGACAAGGAAGGTGGTGATAACAAGGAAGGTGGTGAAGGACAAGGAAGGTGGTGAAGGACATGGAAGGTGGTGAAGGACAAGGAAGGTGGTGAGGGACAAGGAAGGTGGTGAAGGACAAGGAAGGTGGTGAGAGACAAGGAAGGTGGTGAGGGACAAGGAAGGTGGTGAGGGACAAGGAAGGTGGTGAAGGACAAGGAAGGTGGTGAGGGACAAGGAAGGTGGTGAGAGATAAGGAAGGTGGTGAGGGACAAGGAAGGTGGTGATAACAAGGAAGGTGGTGATAACAAGGAAGGTGGTGAAGGACAAGGAAGGTGGTGATAACAAGGAAGGTGGTGAAGGACAAGGAAGGTGGTGAAGGACAAGGAAGGTGGTGAGGGACATGGAAGGTGGTGAAGGACAAGGAAGGTGGTGATAACAAGGAAGGTGGTGATAACAAGGAAGGTGGTGAGGGACAAGCAAGGTGGTGAAGGACAAGGAAGGTGGTGAAGGACAAGGAAGGTGGTGAGGGACAAGGAAGGTGGTGAGGGACATGGAAGGTGGTGAGGGACATGGAAGGTGGTGAGGGACAAGGAAGGTGGTGAAGGACAAGGAAGGTGGTGAGGGACATGGAAGGTGGTGAGGGACAAGCAAGGTGGTGAGGGACATGGAAGGTGGTGAGGGACAAGGAAGGTGGTGAAGGACAAGGAAGGTGGTGAAGGACAAGGAAGGTGGTGAGGGACAAGGAAGGTGGTGAAGGACAAGGAAGGTGGTGAGGGACAAGGAAGGTGGTGAAGGACAAGGAAGGTGGTGAAGGACAAGGAAGGTGGTGAGGGACAAGGAAGGTGGTGAAGGACAAGGAAGGTGGTGAGGGACAAGGAAGGTGGTGAAGGACAAGGAAGGTGGTGAGGGACATGGAAGGTGGTGAAGGACAAGGAAGGTGGTGAGGGACAAGGAAGGTGGTGAGGACAAGGAAGGTGGTGAGGGACAAGGAAGGTGGTGAGGGACAAGGAAGGTGGTGAGGACAAGGAAGGTGGTGAAGGACAAGGAAGGTGGTGAGGGACAAGGAAGGTGGTGAGGACAAGGAAGGTGGTGAGGACAAGGAAGGTGGTGAGGACAAGGAAGGTGGTGAGGGACAAGGAAGGTGGTGAAGGACAAGGAAGGTGGTGAGGGACAAGGAAGGTGGTGAGGGACAAGGAAGGTGGTGAGGACAAGGAAGGTGGTGAGGGACAAGGAAGGTGGTGAGGGACAAGGAAGGTGGTGAGGGACAAGGAAGGTGGTGAAGGACAAGGAAGGTGGTGAGGGACAAGGAAGGTGGTGATAACAAGGAAGGTGGTGATAACAAGGAAGGTGGTGAGGGACATGGAAGGTGGTGAAGGACAAGGAAGGTGGTGAGGGACAAGGAAGGTGGTGAGAGACAAGGAAGGTGGTGAGGGACAAGGAAGGTGGTGAGGGACAAGGAAGGTGGTGAGGGACAAGGAAGGTGGTGAAGGACAAGGAAGGTGGTGAGGGACAAGGAAGGTGGTGAGAGACAAGGAAGGTGGTGAGGGACAAGGAAGGTGGTGAGGGACATGGAAGGTGGTGAAGGACAAGGAAGGTGGTGAGGGACAAGGAAGGTGGTGAGGGACAAGGAAGGTGGTGAGGGACAAGGAAGGTGGTGAGGGACATGGAAGGTGGTGAAGGACAAGGAAGGTGGTGAGGGACAAGGAAGGTGGTGAAGGACATGGAAGGTGGTGAGGGACATGGAAGGTGGTGAAGGACAAGGAAGGTGGTGAGGGACATGGAAGGTGGTGATAACAAGGAAGGTGGTGAGGGACATGGAAGGTGGTGAGGGACAAGGAAGGTGGTGAGGGACATGGAAGGTGGTGAGGGACATGGAAGGTGGTGAGGGACAAGGAAGGTGGTGAGGGACAAGGAAGGTGGTGAGGGACAAGGAAGGTGGTGAGGGACATGGAAGGTGGTGAAGGACAAGGAAGGTGGTGAAGGACAAGGAAGGTGGTGAGGGACATGGAAGGTGGTGAGGGACAAGGAAGGTGGTGAAGGACAAGGAAGGTGGTGAGGGACAAGGAAGGTGGTGATAACAAGGAAGGTGGTGATAACAAGGAAGGTGGTGAGGGACATGGAAGGTGGTGAAGGACAAGGAAGGTGGTGAGGGACATGGAAGGTGGTGAGGGACAAGGAAGGTGGTGAAGGACAAGGAAGGTGGTGAGGGACAAGGAAGGTGGTGATAACAAGGAAGGTGGTGATAACAAGGAAGGTGGTGAGGGACATGGAAGGTGGTGATGGACAAGGAAGGTGGTGAAGGACAAGGAAGGTGGTGATAACAAGGAAGGTGGTGAGGGACATGGAAGGTGGTGAGGGACAAGGAAGGTGGTGAAGGACAAGGAAGGTGGTGAGGGACAAGGAAGGTGGTGATAACAAGGAAGGTGGTGAGGGACATGGAAGGTGGTGAAGGACAAGGAAGGTGGTGTTAACAAGGAAGGTGGTGATAACAAGGAAGGTGGTGAGGGACATGGAAGGTGGTGAGGGACAAGGAAGGTGGTGAAGGACAAGGAAGGTGGTGAGGGACAAGGAAGGTGGTGAAGGACAAGGAAGGTGGTGAGGGACAAGGAAGGTGGTGAAGGACAAGGAAGGTGGTGAGGGACATGGAAGGTGGTGAAGGACAAGGAAGGTGGTGAGGGACATGGAAGGTGGTGAAGGACAAGGAAGGTGGTGAGGGACAAGGAAGGTGGTGAAGGACAAGGAAGGTGGTGAAGGACAAGGAAGGTGGTGAGGGACAAGGAAGGTGGTGAAGGACAAGGAAGGTGGTGAGGGACAAGGAAGGTGGTGAGGGACATGGAAGGTGGTGAAGGACAAGGAAGGTGGTGAAGGACAAGGAAGGTGGTGAGGGACAAGGAAGGTGGTGAAGGACAAGGAAGGTGGTGAAGGACAAGGAAGGTGGTGAGGGACAAGGAAGGTGGTGAAGGACAAGGAAGGTGGTGAAGGACAAGGAAGGTGGTGAGGGACATGGAAGGTGGTGAAGGACAAGGAAGGTGGTGAGGGACAAGGAAGGTGGTGAAGGACAAGGAAGGTGGTGAAGGACAAGGAAGGTGGTGAGGGACATGGAAGGTGGTGAAGGACAAGGAAGGTAAGGAGAGGGAAATGTGTAGGTAAGAGCCAGTAGTACCGGAGTAGTGATGATAATTAAAGAGATGAGGACAGCTTACGTGTTGTGCTCTCAGTAATAATTACTTTCGTGTGTTCTGTAAATGGTTATAGTGATGATGGTCGTTCGCAGGGGTCCTTGCTTTGGTCTCTCTTCATGCAGGTCGGCGTTCAATCCCCGACCGTCCAAGTGGTTGGGTACCATTCCTTCTCCCCCGTCCGATCCCAAATCTTTATTCTGATCTCTTCCAAGTGCTATATAGTCATGACAGCATTTCACTTTCTCCAAATAGTTCCCTCCTCTGTATTTATACATGTATGACCATAAAATGTGAAAAATAGAGCTGAATATTTTGCCATGGAAGGGTAATATAGTGCAAGTAATATTTTCCAATAATATGGCCCGGTTTATAAATGGGTAAAGATGTTAAGGGGGGAGACTTATATTGGGGCGGGAACTGCCCGCCCCAACACTATAGTAACTGCCTTCCTATACCACTAAATTGTCATTCTTATTGGAAAATAGCGCAAGTGGGTTAGGCGTATTTAATGGCATATCTATGGGCGTCAGCTGTTCATGAACACTTAGTAAACTGTACCACTTGTACCAGAAGCCAATAATTGTCACTATCAATCCATTCCATTCCCCTGGGCTGCATGTCTGTCAATATTTGTTGTTAGTCCTCCACCAACTATGTTGAGTGTCCCATTACTTCTCACATCAACTGAGTAAATATTGCCTTACTTTATATAAATTAATTATTTTTACCTTAAAAATTACCTGAATGCGTTACAATAACAAATCCTACTTACAGAAGCTTCAACAAGAAAACTGAAGCCCCCTCCTCCATTTCTGATGTTTTGTTCCAAACTTCATTCATCTGAATCATTATCGAGTCCAGATTTGGTCCAGTCATTCTCTGAAAGTAAATAAAAAGTAAGTAATTTTAAATTTCGACACATGGAAATTATTACCATTGTTGAAATTTTAACCAGACACGAAAATTGTTCCTGTTACAATTATGTTTAACATAATGTAAGTCCAAAACTTCACAGTGAAATGCATCATACTGAAAACCCGCGACAACGATGTATTAATACATTACAAAATAAAGTCATCACTATACTTCTCTACATATTTTCCCATTATATATATAGTCCAGGTTTTGTTACCGTTTTGCAACTGATGATAAACTAGCATGGTAAAACACTGCACATATTGACAAAGCAAATCTTCCGCACCAGGAAATTTTCCTTTTTACAGTAAGAGCTTAAGTGAGCTAAAGTGTTTCCTTCCTGAGCGACAGAGAATGACGGAGAATAAGATAAGAATTATGGGAGCACCGCAGCCTGGGGGTACGCACATGGCTCACCTCACCCTCTCACTCCTCTACTGTTTCAATTTGTTCTTCATTCCTGTTAAGTGGGCATAACTGCGTTTCTTATAAGTTGTTCAATGTCAACCAATTTTTTTGACTAGTTGTTTATGATAAGAGCTGCAATTGTTCCAAGTTTCAGTATTGCAGCCTATATAGAGGGAGATTTTTTTTTTCTTGAACGAATGTTACATATTTTCAAATCGAAACTACAGCCACAAGTTTCTAATGAAATCATTTTTATGACACTTTTCTATTACATTAGCATATAATAAAAGGATCTGTATAGCGGATTTTTAAAAATATGTTTAGTTTTACTAATACAAATAGTCAAAGTTTCATAAAAAAATTATGCAAATATATCATGGTTTATTACTATTATAAAATCAATAAATGAATTTAGGAAAACATGCTTTTTACAAATTTGTACAGACATAAACTCTACATATAAGGTGTAAGTTTCATGTAAATTGAATAAAAAATGAAAGAGTTATAGGAACGTTTTTGTTACTTGAAAAAATAAGTAAAAAATAAAGTCTAAGATGCTGCCATCTGTGGCTGAGATTGACATCAACCAATTTCCTGGCACCCTTGGCTCCCTTGGCACCCTTACAGATAGGCTTACATACAGTCAGGTGTATAAGTTTCATGCAAATCGTCCGATAAACAAATAAGAAAAAAATGATTTTTTTAACTAATTTTTGGGGGATAAAACTAATCTATATACTGTATATAAAAATGGAAATGTTCGTTTGTTCAAAATCGCTAATCTCCGAAAGTTCTTCACCGATTGCTTTGAAATTTTCACACAACATTCCATTCGCATCCGGCCAGGTTTTTATATACATACTATTTAGATGTCACGTCTATGACGGTAAAAAAAAAACATGCTTTTTCTGAAAAACTGTGCTTTACATGTGTTTTTCATTTGAGGAAAATCTTCGAAACCTCTTTACCGATTGCTTTGAAATTTTGACACAACGTTGAACATCAGACTATTTGGGAAGGCATTGAACGAGGGAGTGGGAAATGGTGGGGATGATGAGGGGACAGAAGTGAGAGATGGTGGGGAGGACGAGGGGACAAGGGAGGTGGTAATGGTGGGGAAGGATGAGGGGACAGGGGAGTTTGGGATGGTAGGAATGAAGGGATGGGGGGAAAGGAGAATGGTGAGGAGGACAAAGGGACTGGGGTGTGTGGCATGGTGGAAAGGAAGAGGGGATGGTGGAGTGGCTAGCAACCTAAAATAAACTATACTCACGAAATGAACGGTATGGTAAGCAACACAGCTCAATTCAAACAAAATAATTAAATCAAAACGAAAATAAATCAATACCTATGAAAATATAATTTATCAGTGCAATCAGAAATATTGAAATGGAATTGAAACATATTTAGTATAGCATGTGTGTTGCTCTTACATGCAACAGATGGTGCTGCTTTTCAAGAAAAGCATAGTTTTACCTGTTACAGGTGTGGCAACTATACTTATACTTACAAAATGAAAGGTATGGTAAACAACACAGCTGAATTCCAACACAATGTCACACAAAATAATTCAATGTATATAAATAAAAATGGAAATGTTCGTTTGTTAAAAATCGCTAATCTCCGAAAGTTCTTCACTGATTGCTTTGACATTTTCACACAATGTTCCATTTGCATTAAGCCAGGTTTTTATATACATACTATATAGATGTCACTTCTGTGACGGTAAAAAAACATGCTTTTTCTGAAAAACTGTGTTTTTCATTTGAGGAAAATTCTTGAAACCTCTTTACCGATTGCTTTGAAATTTTGACACAACGTTGCATTCGAATAAGCACGTCTTTTTATATATCTACTATATACATGCCTCACTTGTGACAGGAAAAAACATGCTTTTTTTGAAAAACAGCGTCATCTATTGGATGTAAGAGTAACACACACTGTAATCTTTGAAAGTTCTTCACCATTAGCTTTGAAATTTTGACACAACATTGCGTTTGAATAGAAGCGTGGTTTTATATACCTACTATATAGATGCCACCCTTGTGACCGGTAAAAACATGCGTTTTTGAAAAACAGCGCCATCTGTTGCACACAATAGCAACATGCACGCTATATTGAATATGTCATGAATTCTACTTCAATGTTTCCAATTGCATTGATAAATTTTATTTTCATAGATTTTGATTTATTATATTTTTCACTGAATTATTTTGTGTGATATTGTTTTGGAATTGACCTGACGGTTTACCATATCATTCATTTCGTAAATATATGTATAGTTACCACACCTGTGACAGGTAAAACTATGCATTTCTTGAAAAACAGTGCCATCATGTTGCATGTAAGAGCAACACACATACTATACTAAATATGTTTAATTCCATTTCAATGTTTCTGATTGCATTGATAAATTGAATTTTCATTGACTTTGATTTATTTTCATCTAGATTTAATTATTTTGTGTGAATTGCATTGGAATTGAGCTGTGTTGTTTACCATACAGTTCATTTCGTGAGTATAATTTATTTTTATATTTTTTCATATTCTCATTTCATTTTTTAATTGTTTTTCTTATATTTCAGTGATGGGAACATCATATCACTTGATGTTCCCAATTCTCTGATGGGAACATCAGACCATTTGGGAAGGCATCGGACGAGGGAGTGGGGAATGGTGGGGATGATGAGGGGACAGAAGTGAGAGATGGTGGGGAGGACGAGGGGACAAGGCAGCGGGTAATGGTGGGGAAGGATGAGGGGATGGGGGAGTTTAGGATGGTGGGAACGAGGTGATGGGGGGAAAGGAGAATGGTGAGGACAAAGGGACTGGGGTGTGGGGCATGGTGGGAAGGAAGAGGGGATGGTGGAGTGGCTAGCAACCTAAAATAAACTATACTCCCGAAATGAACGGTATGGTAAACAACACAGCTCAATTCCAACATAATTCAAACAAAATAATTAAATCAAGATGAAAATAAATCAAAACCTATGAAAATTTCATTTATCAGTGCAATCAGAAACATTGAAATGGAATTGAAACATATTTAGTATAGCATGTGTGTTGCTCTTACATGCAACTGATCGTGCTGCTTTTCAAGAAAAGCATAGTTTTACCTGTTACAGGTGTGGCATCTATACTTATACTTACAAAATGAATGGTATGGTAAACAACACAGCTGAATTCCAACATAATGTCACACAAAATAATTCAATAAAAAATAAAATCAAAATCTATAAAAATAAAATTTATCAATGCAATCGGAAACATTGAAATGGAATTGTAACATATTTAGTATTGCGAATGTTGCTCCTACATACAGCAAATGGCACTGTTTAAAAAAAACATGTTTTTAACTATCACAGGTGTGGCATCTATATAGTAGGTGTATAAAAACACACATGTATTCGAATGGATCGTTGTGTCAAAATTTCAAAGCAATTGGTGAAGAACTTTCGGAGATTACAGCGTGCGTTGTTCTTACATTCAAAAGATGGCGCTGTTTAAAAAAAAAAAATGTTTTTTCCTGTCAAATGTGAGGCATGTATATAGTAGGTATATAAAAACATTCGCCTTTTCGCGTGCAATGCTGTGTCAAAATTTCAAAGCAGTCGGTAAAGAGGTTTCGAAGATTTCCCCTTGCATGAAAAACACAGTTTTTCCCCAAAAAAAATATTTTTTCCCGTCACAGACGTGACATTTATATATCATGTATATATAAACGTGCTCGGATGCGAATGGAACGTTGTGTGAAAATTTCAAAGAAGTTCAGTGAAAGAACTTTCGGCGATTAGCAATTTTGAACAAACGAACATTTCCATTTTTATTTATAAAGATATATATATAGTTGTGGAGCAGTAATATAGTGCGAGGAGGAGAGCTCTGTCCAGAAGAATTAAGAGCCATCAATGATAGGGGGGTAGGAATTTGGTTATAAAATTTAGGAATAGTGAAAGTAGGGCTGTGAAGGTAGTGGCGAAGATGGTGGTGAAAGTGGTGGTGAAGATACTGGTGAAGGTGGTGTTGAAGATGGTGGTAAAGATGATGGTGCAGATGGTGGGGAGATGGGAATGGTGGGGAGGACGAGGAGACAGTGAAGTGGGGAATGGTTGGGAGGCCGAGGAGACGGGTGAGGGGGGGGGGACTGGAAAGGTTGCTGTGGCCGGGTACAGCTAGTCTATATAAATAAAAATGGAAATGTTCGTTTGTTCAAAATCGCTAATCTTCGAAAGTTCTTCACCGATTGTTTTGAAATTTTCACACAATGTTCCATTCTCATCGAGCTGGTTTTTATGTACATACCATATTGATATCACGTCTGTGACGGAAAAAAACATGCTTTTTTTGAAAACGGTGTTTTTCATGTGAGGAAAATCTTTGAAACCTATTTACCGATTGCTTTGATATTTTGACACAATGTTTCATTTGAATAGGTGCGTCTTTTTATATATCTACTATATACATGCCTCACCTGTGACAGGAAAAAATATGCTTTTTTTGAAAAACAGTGCCATCTGTTGGAAATAAGAGCAACACACACTGTAATCTCTGAAAGTTCTTCATTGATTGCTTTGAAATTCTGACACAACGTTCCATTTAAATATGCGCATGTTTTTATATGCCTACTATATAGATGCCTTACCTGTGACAGATAAAAGCACGTTTTTTTTCAAAAACTTCGCCATCTGTTGCACGTAATAGCAACACACTCACAATGCTAAATGTGTTTAGAATTCCATTTCAATGTTTCCGATTGCATCAAAAAATTGAATTTTCATAGATTTCGATTTATTTTAATTTTTATTGAATTATTTGGTGTGACATTGTGTTGGAATTGAGCTGTATTCTTTACCATACCGTTCATTTCATAAGTATAAGTATAAATACCACACCTGTGAGTTAAAAACATTTTTCTTTTTTAAGAAACAGCGCCATCTGTTGCACATAATAACCACGCACGCTATACTAAATATGTTACGATTCCATTTCAATGTATTCGATTGCATTGACAAATTAAATTTTCATACATTTCGATTTATTTTCATTTATATTTAATTTTTTTTGTGTGACATTACATTGGAACCTAGCTATGTTGTTTACCATACCATTCATTTCGTGAATATAAGTATAGATGCCACACACCTGTCAGGTAAAACATAATTTTTGCAAAAACAGTGTCATCTGTTGCACGTAGGAGCAACTCACGCTATACTAAATATGTTTCATTTCCATTTCAATGTTTCCGATTTCATTGATAAATTGAATTTTCATAGGTTTCGAATTATTATCATTTTGATTTAATTATTTTGAGTGACATTGAATTGGAATTGAGCTTTGTTGTTTACCATACCTTTAATTTCGAGAGTATAGTTTATATTTTTATTTTTTCATTGTTTTTCATTTAGTTTTTATTTGTTTTTGTTATATTTCAGTGATGGGAACATCAGATCATTTGATGTTCCCAATTTTCTGATGAGAACATCAGATCATTTATGAATGCAACGGATGAGGAAGTGGTGATGCTGGGGACGAGGGGACAGGGGAATGGAGATTGGTGAAGGAGGATAAGGGGGACAGGGACGTGGAGAATGATGGGGAGGACGAAGGGACCGGGGAGAGGGGGAATGGTAGGGAGGAAGGGAGAGTGGGAGATGGTGGAGAGGACGAGGGAACTGTGGAGTGGGGAATGGTTAGGACGAGGGGACAGTGGAGTGGTGGATGGCGGGAGGTCATAGGGATGGGGGAGAGAGGAAATGGTGGGGAGGACGAGGGGAAGGGCGGGGGGGGGGGGGGGAATGGTTAGGAGGACGAAGGGACGGGGAAGTGAAGAATGATTAGAAGGACGAAGGGACAGGGAAGGATGGGAATGGTGGAGAGGACTGGGAGACAGGGGGAAGGTTGCTGTATCTCAGCAACACACATGCGTTGCTGAGCCCAACCCGTTCTCGCAAATTTAATAAGTCAATATTGACTTATTAAATATGTCCATAGGTGACATACTTAACATAATAGTTTCCCTTGAAAAGCTTCATAGAAAACACCGACCTTACCTAACCTACTTAGTATGTTAAGATAAGCATCTTATTGCTTCGTAATTACAATTATCACCTAACCTATACCTATAATAGGTTAAGTAACAATTGTAATTACGAAGCTATAAGATGCTTATTTTAGCATACTAAGTAGGTTAGGTAAGGTCGGTGTTTTCTATGAAGCTTTTCAAGGGAAACTATTATGTTTAGTATGTCACCTATGCACGCAACTAATAAGTCAATACTGACTTATCAAATTTGCGAGAACGGGTTGCTGAGCCACAGCAATGCGTGGTCGGGTACAGCTAGTCTATAAATAAAAATGCAAATGTTCGTTTGTTCAAAATCGCTAATCATCGAAAGATCTTCAAACATTTGCCTTGAAATTTTCACACAACATTTCTTTTGCATCCGAGCGGGTTTTTATATACATACTATATAGATGTCACATCTGTGACAGGAGAAAAACATGCTTTTTTTGAAAAGCTGTGTTTTTCATGTGAAGGAAATCATCGAAACCTCTTTACCAATTGCTTTGAAATTTTGACACAATACTGCATTTGAATAGGTGAGTGTTTTTACATACCTATGATATACGTGCTTCACCTGTGAAAGGAAAAAAAAACATGTTTTTTTTAAAAACAGCGCCATCTGTACGACATAAGAGCAACACACGCTGTAATATCCAAAAGTTCTTCACCAATTTCTTTGAAATTTTGACAGAACGTTCCATTCGAATACGTGCCTGTTTTTTTTTATACCTACTATGTAGATGCCACACCTGTGACAGGTAAAATAATGCGTTTTTTAACAGCGCCATCTGTTACACGTAAGAGCAACACACGACATACAAATTATGTTACGATTCCATTTCAATGTTTCTGATTGCATTGATAAATTGAATTTTCATAGATTTTGAATTATGTCATTTTGATTTAATTATTTTGTGTGACGTTGTATTGGAATTGAGCTGTGTTGTTTACCATACTGTTCATTTGGTGGGTATTGCTTATTTGTTTCTTTTTTCATTGTTTTTCATTTTGTTTTATAACTGTTCTTATTTTTCAGTGCAATTGGTGGTGAAATTGAGCTGTGTCGATTGATCTGCGTTTGAATTGAAATATTTCATTAGTATTTTTTGCTTTTGTTTTGAAAATAAGAAAATAGACAACACGTTTATTTCACAGCTGCAAATGTACAACAAACAGCTATGAATCCACCGGCTACAACGTTAACTGCTTTCTTCACATTATGTCAAAATGACGGGTTTGCGAAAACACTGCTGTATTCGGAAGTGCCTAAGTATTATACATGGAATGGCAGTACAAAATCATTTGAAGGATGCAAACTAGATCAAGTCGATGGACAACCTGGAATATTCAAATAAACTATGATATGCAGACTGTACACCGTGCATCCCAATCAAGATGAATGAATGCTTCTTTCGTCGCATGCTGTAAGTAAATGTGCTCGGTCTATCGTCTTTCCAGCCATGAGATTTGTCAACGGCTGGGAGACACACAACACTTTCCATAGTGCATGTCATGCTCGGAATTTATTGGAGATCGACTGACACTAAGATGTATGCATTAATGATGCGTCCAACATGTCACATCCAAATCAAATTCTTGCATTGTTTGCAATCATACTGACCGCCTGCACTCCTTCATCACCAACAGAGTTATGGGAGAAATATAAATAAATAATAAATAAATAAATAAATGTTTATTTAGGTAAGGTACATACATACAAGAGATTTTTCAAATAATGATGGATTTATAGATAGGGCTAGTACATACAATGCCTAAAGCCACTATTACGCAAAGTGTTTCGGGCATGAAAAACTTAAATGACTAAAGCTTAATACTAATTGAGCATAAAGAATAAAAGGAGTTGAGAACAAATAAAAAAAAAGAGATAAAAAGGGGGGGAACATGGCTGAAAAAGCAGCACAAATACAATTAGGGCGACAAACAGCGTCGTTTAAAAAAAAAAAAAAAACATGGGTTGACAATAGAGGGGTAAGGTAGGTTACAGGGAATTTATTAGGTATAGCTTCGTTTTTATCTTAAACTGGTTGAGAGAGGTACAGTCTTTAACATGGTTGGGAAGGTCATTCCACATTCTGGGTCCCTTGATTTGTAGAGCATTTCTAGTTTGATTAAGTCGTACTCTTGGAATATCAAAACTGTATTTATTTCTGGTGTGGTGCTCATAAATAAATAAATAATAAATAAATGTTTATTTAGGTAAGGTACATACATACAAGAAATTTTTACAAAGATTGGTGGACTTATAGATAGAGCTAGTACATACAATGCCTAAAGCCACTATTACGCAAAGCGTTTCGGGCATGAAAAACTTAAATGACTAAAGCTTAATACTAATAGAGCATAAAGAGTAAAATGAAAACATGAAATGAAAACATAGCTGAAAAAGCAGCACAAATACAATTCTGTCGACAAACAGCGCTCTTTAAAAAAAAAAACAGACATTGGTTGACAATAGAGGGGTAAGATAGGTTACAGGGAATTTATTAGGTATAGCTTCGTTTTTATCTTAAACTGGTTGAGAGAGGTACAGTCTTTAACATGGTTGGGAAGGTCATTCCACAATCTGGGTCCCTTGATTTGTAGAGCATTTCTAGTTTGATTAAGTCGTACTCTAGGAATATCAAAACTGTATTTATTTCTGGTGTGGTGCTCATGGGTTCTGTTACAACCTTCTATGAAGCTTTTGAGGTCAGGATTGGCATTACAGTTTAGCGTTTTATATATGTATAATACACATGAGAGAATGTGCAGTGACTTAATGTCTAACATATTCAGAGGTTTGAGTAGGGGTACCGAGTGATGTCTGGGGCCAGAGTTGGATATTGTCCTAATAGCAGCTTTGTGTTGAGTAATTAGAGGACGTAAATGATTTTGGGTAGTAGAGCCCCAAGCACAAATACCATAGTTGAGATATGGATAGATAAGGGAGTAATAGAGAGTCACCAGGGCAGGGCGGGGTACATAATATCTGATCTTAGAAAGAATGCCAACAGTTTTTGAAACTTTTTTTGATATATTTAGAATGTGTCCCTGGAAATTCAGCTTGTGGTCAATGAGAATGCCAAGGAATTTGCCATCTAATTTGTTACAAATTTGGGTATTGTTTATTTTGAGATTTATTTGATTAGAGGATTACATGGGTTCTGTTACAACTTTCTATGAAGCCTTCTATAAATCGCATATGGCTGAAGATATTATCCGTCGGATATGAAAGAAAAATCAAATATGAACAGGGATTTCACAGCAGAAATCTACAACGAAGCGTTGATAATGATTGAAGATTTGTGCTTAGAAATCGCGAACAAAGTTCTAAATCAATTGGAAATTACATCACGGAATCGATCTGCTGCTGTTTCATTCGATGACGAATTGCATCGTGAACAAAATTACAACACGAGTGATCTGTTGTCGTATGTGCAATCAAATATTCCTAAGCTAACGCTTGAGCGAAAAGGCATTTACCATCAAATAATTCAAACTGTTAATAACGGGTTTGGAGAAATCTTCTTAGATGTGCAAGGAGGAACTGTAAATCCTTCCTAATTAAATTGATTCTGGCAGCATTTCGATACTGGCTGAAGATTTCATTCAAACATTACAATCGACAATGTTGAGAAAGCAGATGAAGCTGTTAGTTATCCAACAGAATTTTTTAATTCACTCGATCTGCCAGGGATACCATCACACGTACAGCAATTGAAAATCTACGTGCCAGTTATCATGTTGGGAAATATCAATCAGCTAAAGCTTTGCAACGCCACGCGCCTAGCAGTAAAAAAACTAATCAGCAACGTAGTAAAGTAACAATCTTGACTGGACCTTTCAAAGGTGAAGATGTCCTCATTCCTCGCATGCCTATGATTCCAACAGATATGGCATTTCAATTTAAGATATTGTAATTTCCAATTCGATTGGCGTTTGCAATTACCATCAACAAAGCTCAGGGCCAATCTTTAGAATTGTGCAGTTTATATCTTGACACGAAATGCTTCTCATAGTGACAATTATATGTTGCGTGTTCTAGAGTCGGCAAACCAGACAATCTTTATATCTCAACAGAAAATGGAACAACAAAACATATTGTATATCCACAAGCATTGTGAAATTAAACATATTAGAAACGTGCACTTTCTCTTTTCTTTCTTTTCCATTTATACGGATTGAGCCACAGCAACGCATGGCGGGTACAGCTAGTTATTAAATATTTTTAGTATATGCTATTGTGATAGCTGAGAGTCATATACATGATTTCAGTTGACACTTGTTTGATGTTAGTTTTTGACCATTTTGTAAAATTTTTGACATAATTCAATATTTTCTTCTCCCTTCCTATTTATACTACGATGCTGAGACTTTGATCAGATGAAACCCTTTTCATATACAACTCGTCAAAAAAAGTTTGATTGAAATCGAACTAGTTTTCATTTATTGCATATTTTTGGACTGATGCCCCGCTTAAACTGCACTCACCCGCATCAAGTTCAAGTTCAAGTATGTTTATTGAGAAAAAAAAAATACATCTCAAAGGGATAGATTAGCTTAGGCTATTTCTACCCCCCCCCCCCCCCCCATGCCCACAACAATATCCCACGTCCAGTACAATCCTATATACGCCCTAAACAGTATTGATGTAGCTTGTAACTGAACAAATTCACAAGGGCCGTGACGATGGTTCAAACCTACATCTGAGAGGAGAGGCTCCCAGATGCTACATTGAGGTTACCTTGAGGTACTTCCGGGACTTAGCGTCCCCGCGGCCCGGTCGTCGACCAGGCCTCCTGGTTACCGGACTGATCAACCAGGCTGTTGCTTCCTTAATCCCACAAATGATTTTTTCATTTGATGCATCACGCTATTGTGATTTCTGTGTGTAGCTTGTACCTATTTTTGCGGATTCTGACCTTTTGCGTCTGTTTCAGAACCTTGTTTGTTCCTTCCTTGTTCCTGCCACTAATACCGGTAAAAACCTCTATCATATCCTTCCCGGGGCCTGCCGCTCTCCAACGAGCAAGTTGAGTCATTAATGTGTCCATCCTGCAGTTTGAGGCCCGAATTATAGAGCGGCTCTAAGATGAGCCAATGTTAGCTTTGTCAGAAAACCGACACCATATACTAACATTTAATACAATAGGCAGCTAATTATGCTGCTGTTTTGTACTAACAAATTAAACTCTAAGAAAATGGGGTTCCATTGGAAATTTCCAAGGAAGAAAACAGGAATATCATTGCCATATGTCGCCATTAAATTCACCAGCTATAATAATGGGAATTCATCTTAATACATCAGTCTCTGGATTGTAACCATCATAAAAACATTTCCCTTGAGCCAACTTAATTATCAGTACTAAAAAAAGTTTACGTGGGCCCCGCTTTCCACTTCTTGATAATGCGTATCTGGAGAAGACCGGATGCGTCAGTGGAGGAGGAGACCGGCAGACGCCATATTAATTTAACGTAATTCATTTTAAGTTTCACATGAAGCAGAACAAGCTCCATAATTATTACCCTCGGCCGACCGGGGAGCCGGTCGGCCGAGCGGACAGCACACTGGACCTGTGATCCTGTGGTCCTGGGTTCGATCCCAGGCGCCGGCGAGAAACAATGGGCAAAGTTTCTTTCACCCTATGCCCCTGTTACCTAGCAGTAAAATAGGTACCTGGGTGTTAGTCAGCTGTCACGGGCTGCTTCCTGGAGGTGGAGGCCTGGTCGAGGACCGGGCCGTGGGAACACTAAAGCCCCGAAATCATCTCAAGATAACCTCAAGATAACCCTTCGACACAGTGTTATAGGATCAATAACGTCCCATCATCAACACTAAACTAAAACTTCTCTGGGGGGGGGGCGCTGGTGGCAGAGTGGACAGCACATTGAATACGTAACCCTGTGGACCGGGGTTCGATTCCCAGCACCGGCGAAAACAGATGTACAGTTTCTTTCACCCTGTTACAGAGCAGTAAATAGGGAGTAAACCTGGGAGTTAGACAGCTGTTATGGGCTGCTTCCTGAGGGGTGTGTGTGTGTGAAAGAAAATAGTAGTTAGTAACAGTTGATTGATTCTCAGTTGAGAGGCGGGCCAAAAGAGCAAAGCTCATTCCCCGCAAGCACAACTGATACAACTAGATAAATACTAACTTCGTCTACAATAACGGAAGTGTCCTTTCCGATTCCTGTTCTATCTAGCTATTGTTGGCCAATAATAATAGATTTAGGCATACCAGTTATAAGGCTAGCGAGCAACAAAAACAGGGTAAATATTAATTAAATCTTAACTAAGAAATTGCCAATATTTCCCCAGATATAGCTGTCATATAAAGGTTACAATTATTATTGTGTGTGCATTCATACACACACACTAATATACATATGTGTACCTCTCCTGTGTTATTATTATTGATAATTTTTCCTGTATTTACTGGTATTAAATTATATATTTCTTAATACATGTATTGTCCCCCTTTTCCAGTTAATTACTCTTGTACCACAATCCACGGTGTTTGATCGCCGAATGGTCCAGCTGGTTGGGCTCCATTCCTTCCCTTTTTAAATTATTTATTTATTTATTTTTATTTATTTACTAGCAGTATCCGGCCACGCGTTGCTGTGGCTCAGCAACACATGTGCATTGCCGAGGAGATCCCCATGTCCTTCAGTGGACATTGGACATAAGAGGACATCCCTATGTCATTCAGTGATGTTCCCATCACTGAAATATAAGAAAAACAACTAAAAAACGAAATGAAAACAATGAAAAAATAAAAAAATAAACTATACTCATGAAATGAACGGCATGTTAAATAAAAAAGCTCAATTCCAATGCAATGTCACCCAAAATAATTATATCAAAATGAAAATAAATCGAAAACTATGATAATTCAATTTATCAATGAAATTGGAAACATTGAAATGGAATCAAAACATATTTAGGACAGTGTAAGTTGCTCTTACGTCCAACAGATGGTGCGGTTTTTTTTTTTTTAAATCATGTTTTTACCTGTCACAAAGGTGTGGCATCTATACTTATACTCATGAAATGAACGGTATGGTAAACAACATATTTCAGTTCCAGTGCAATGTCAAACAAAATAATTAAATCAAAATTAAAATAAATAGAAATGTACGAAAATTTAATTTGTCAATGCAATCGAAAACATTGAAATGTAATTGTACCATATTTAGCATACCGTGTGTGGCTCTTACGTGCAACAAATGGTGCTGTTTCTTAAAAAAATGTTTTTACCTGTTTACAGATGTGGCATATATACTTATACGTATGAATTTAACGGTAGAGTAAACATCACAGCTCAATTCCAACACAATCTCACACAAAAAAAATTCAGTAAAAATTAAAGTAAATCGAAATCTATGAAATTAAATTTATCAATGCAATCAGAAACATTGAAATGGAATTTGTAACATATTTAATATAGCATGCTTGTTGCTATTACATGCACCAGATGGCTCCAGTTTAAAAAAAAAAAATGTTTTTACCTGTCACAGGTGTGGCATCTATAGAGTAGGTATATAAAAGCATGCACATATTTGAATGGAAAGTTGTGTCAGAATTTCAAAGCAATCGGTGACGAGCTTCGTGAGATTACAGCGTGTGTTGCTTCTTACGTCCAACAGATGGCACTGTTTTTTTAAATAAAAAGCATGTCCTGTCACAGGGAAGCCTGTATACAGTAGGAATATAAAAACACGCGCCTATTCGAATGCAACGTTGTGTTAAAATTTCAAAGCAAACGGTAAAGAGGTTTCAAAGATTTTTCTCACATGAAAAACACTTGAAAAACAGCTTAAAAAATGTTTTTTTCGTTCACAGACGTGACATCAACATAGTATGTACATAAAAACCCACTCGGATGCGAATGGAGCATTGTGTGAAAATTTCAAAGGAATCGGTGAAAATCTTTCGGAAAGTAACGATTTTGAACAAACGAACATTTCCATTTTTATTTATACAGATGTATATAAGAGATCTTGACCACATCTTATACAGCGACTAGCACGCATAGTGTTTTGAGCAAGTCCCTAATCGTAATTTTCACTTACACACACACACACACATCTCCAGGAAACAGTCTGTAGCAGCCGTGCAGCTCCCAGGTACCTGTTTACTGTTAGGAAACAGGAGCATCAGGGTTAAAGAAACTGCCCATTTGTTTCCGCCTTCCGCCGGGAATCGAACCTGGAACCGTAGTACTACAAACCTCGAGTGCTGTCCACTCAGTCATGAGACTTTCCTGTCCTAGAGCCTTGTCCTCATGTCTATTCCACGTGCTATGCAGTCATACTTAGCTTAGCACTTTCTCTTCATAATTACCTAACCATAACCATATCTCTCGCTATTTCATTCAAAGAGGACCAGTTATACAAAGGGAATTGATTTGTCCATGTAACATTTTCTTCGAATCATTGATATATACCAACTGGAGACCTGGACAGAACACTACACATGACTAGGACCCACTTCCTCTCTCATACTAATATCCAGTGACACCTTCAGAAAAGAGACTTAACGTTTTCTCGTACACCTTCTTTAAACAGTTACCTACGTGTTCAGTTCCCGCTCAAGTTTTCTTACAAAATTTAAAAGGATTTCAGCTACCATCTTGTTGGTGGATATTTTGCCATCTTTGCTTGAGGCTCGAGTTTCCCTTTCGAGCGCTACTTTCAGCTGTCTTACTGGATATCCCTCTTGGTTCATACTGTCAGTAGTGTGACCAAAAGTGTTAGGGAGAGACCGCACCAGGTTGGGGTGAGGTCAGGATACACCGTTATTAATAGATGGAACACTCGCTTGAGAAGGCTACATCTTACGTGTACACATGAATGAAAGGCATAAACAATGGAGATGTGAATCGTTAGGTGAAGCCTAATAACCCAACCACCCCCCACATGTGTAAACAAAGTGACGCCATGTCGGACCATCGTGGACCCTTATCAAGTCGTCCAGAGAGTACCCAAACTTCGTCACATTTCCTCACGTGACACGTGTAGGCGTTGGCATATTAATTTTTAGCCTCAGTCTCTCCATACATCCTAAGTAACCTTTTGTCCGGTTTTATAATAACCGACAAGTGGTTCAAATGTTAAGTACCATTACAGAACCTAATGCCTTCGTAATTATAAACAAGGTTGGAAATGGGGCGAGCATTTAAAGACAATTGCATTGACTCCTGGATACAAGTCAATATAACTGGCTGTAAAAACTCTAAAAGACAAACACTTTTTACTATGTTATTTACTTTGATAAAACAAACTATCGCATCCTCAATGCTTATAGTATACAGTATAGTATACTATGCTTATAGTATACAGTATAGTATACTATGCTTATAGAAAACAATATAGTATACTATGCTTATAGTATACAGTATAGTATACTATGCTTATAGTATACAGTATAGTATACTATGCTTATAGTATACAGTATAGTATACTATGCTTATAGAAAACAGTATAGTATACTATGCTTGTAGTATACAGTATAGTATACTATGCTTATAGTATACAACACAAAAGTTTAGTCCAATTACTTGTGTACATACACTGAGAGTTTGTTAACTTTAGTCTTGAATAATAAACAACAATATTAATAATAACAATAAAATAATAAATAATAAAGTATTGAATAATAAACAAAAATAATAATAAACCAGGACTTCAGTACACTTGCCCAAAACGCTCTGCCGTTATAGCTTTACAAGAATATACACCAACCAAACAACAATTTTTTTTTATATCTATTGATGTTATTGTAATAAAAAAAAAGACTACTGTTGTGGCTCATTGCATTGACTCTTGGATACAAGTGTCAATATAACTGGATGTAAAATCTCCGAAGACAAACACTATGTGACTTTCTGTGGGAAATCCAATGGGGAAAGAGAAATGGAAGGGAAGACAGTAAACGAGATGATGGCCTTCATTGCTGGAAAATGTGCCGATGCAACGGAACAGTTCACACCACTCAAAAAGGAGGTGGATGATTCAAGTAAACCCCGGGTTCAATAGACAAAGCAGGGGAGCTAAAAAAAAACTGGGAAAGGTACAGATAACTGGGAACAGAACAATATAAAAGCCCTAAAGAGAACAAGAACTGAATACACCCGAATTAGGAGAGAAGCAGAGACAATTTGAAAATGACAATGATACAAAAGCTAAGGAAGAACCAAAGCTGTTCTATAGTCATATGAGGAAAAACAGCAAAGAGACCATGTACTCAGATTGAGGAAAGAAGGGAAAGCTCTCACAGAGAATGATAAGGAGGTATGCGAGGCACTCAATGAAAGATTTCATAAGGTCTTTATATTGCAACCAGCGAGGAGACCAAGATTGCTAGATGAAAAGTCAGAGGAAGTACTGGATGGTATTGTAGTCACTGTGGAAGAGGCAAAAATCATCCTGGGGGAACAGGATGTGACAATGATACAGACCTAATCTCACCATTGCTGCTGAAGGAGGCTACCACCCATTATCTAAAATTTATTATAAAACTCTTGAGACAGAAAGTCTCCCAAATGTCTGAAAAAAGGCAAACGAAGTCCCAATATTTAAAAAGGGGAATAGAAAGGGGGTACTAAACTACAGACCAGTGTCACTGACAAGTATTCCTTGTAAAGTGCAGGAGAAAAAATGAGGTCAAGAATGATGGAGCATCTGGAGAGGATCGACTTAGTTGTGAAATGGTCAGCATGGTTTTATAAATGGGAAGTCGTGCCTGACAAATTAGATGGAGTTCTATGACAAGGTTACTAAATAAGACAGGAAAAGGAAGGTTAGGTAAATTGAATTATTCTAGGCTGTCAAAAAAACATTGACACTGTTCCCTGTGAAAGACTGTTGTACAAATTGGAGAAGCAGGCCTGGATAACTAAAAAAACACTGAGCTGGGTAGGGAAATATCTGAAGGAGAGAAAACAGAGCCACAGTCAGAGCGGGGATGTCAAACTGGAGGAATGAAACAAGTGGGGTGACACAAGGCTCTCTCCTGGGACCGTTGCTGTCCCTAATTTATGTCAAATGATCCATCCGAGGGAGAGAGTTCAGACATGTTGATGTTTGCAGATGATCCAAAGTTGACGAGGAATGTGAAAAGATATGAGGACTGCAGAAAGTTAGAGGACCTTGGCAAATTCCAGAGTGGTCCGACAAAGGGTTGCTGGAATTCAATCCCAACAAGTGTAAGGTAATGAAGATGGGGAAAAAGGGACAGGACACCAGAAAGCATTACTCCCTAGAGGGAAGGTAGCAACTGGGCTCAAAGAAAAGGATCTGGGAGTGGATATAATCCAACACTCACAATGGAGGCACAAAAGGATAACATCGACAGCATATGGAACGGTGGTAAATATAAGAACATCATTTAGAAACCTGAATTAGTACTCCTTCAAGGCAATCGACACAACACTTGTTAGACACCAATACTGGAATATGCATCACCAGCATGGAATTCGGACCTTCTGAAGCAAAGCCAAAATGATAAAGTACGAAGGTTTGCAACAAGACTGGTGCCAGAGCTAAAAGGGCTAAGCTACAAACATAGGCTAATGGAACTAAATCTCACTAGTGGATAGAAAACAGATGTGATATGATCACAGCTTATATGATATTGAGGGTAATAGCTAAGGTGGACAAGCCTCAGTAAGTCCAATACGGCGCTCCATAACCCGTGCTTCTTGGAACTTTTGTTCCTTTTGAATCTAAAACAATAACAGGGCAGCCTCTTCAGATTGAAAGACAGCAGGATAAGAGGACGGGTGGAAACACAAATGAGCTAAGGAGACGTAAGAAAGTACTCAGACCCTGTACGAGTAGTTAACAAGTGGAATGCTCTAAACGAGGAAGTTGTAGAAGTCACCTCCATCCACAACTAAGTCCCAATTCGATACTGAGTTTGAAAGTCAGAGTAGTTAAGCTGAAACGCAACAGGCACAAGGCTAGTATAGGCGGGGCATAAAGAGCTAGACCTCACTCCTCCGTAGTCACTGGTAGGTTTGTACTGATAGTTAAGTATAAGTAACTAAACAAATTAATAATTAATGGATATGAAAAAAACAGATACGTCGGAAGAAAATGGAGAAACTGAGGAATCGCTTGTGTAACATGAGATATTAAAACTTTTGTTTGATAGAACATATTTAGTTTAAAAACAGCGTGTAAATTAGATAAGATATATACCAAAACAAAATTCCCGTTAATGTTTACTTACCTCTCTTTTATAATTCTTTATCATCGCCGCTTCGTCACTGCAATGAAAATTAATATTTGTTACGATTCATTAATCAGAATAAAATTGCACGTACAAATGTTACTTTACTCTAATAGTAATGCTAAAATGTGAAGGAAATCCCTCAGAAAATTTATATAAAAAACTGGACACCAACATTGAGTGTTTCGAAACATTTATGGTGCACCACATTGTTAGGATGGGGGGAGGTGGCTGTGGGTGAATGGACAGCGCTTGGGTCTCGTAATCCTAGGGTCCAGGTTCGATCCCCAAATAGTTTCCATCGAAAAACATATGGTTTCTTTCACCTTGATGCGCCTGTTACCTAGCAGTAAATAGGTACCTGGGAGTTAAGAGAGCTGTTACGTGCTGCTTCCCCCTTCCTCACTCCCCCTCCCTCCCTCCCTGCGTGTGTGTGCGTGTGTGTGTACTAACCTAGTTGTGTTTGCGGGGGTTGAGCTCTGGCTCTTTGGTCCCAGCTGTCAACTGTCAATCAACTGGTGTACATTCCTGAGCCTACTCGGCTCTATCATATCTACATTAAAAACTGCGTATGGAGTCAGCCTCCACCACATCTCTGCCTAATGCATTCCACCTGTTAACTACTCTGACACTGAAAAAGTTCTTTCTAACGTCCCTGTGGCTCATTTGGGTATTCTACCTGTGTTCCCTTGTTCGCATACCGTCAGTGTTGAATAGTTTATCCTTGTCTACCCTTTCAATTCCCCTGAGGATTTTGTATGTAGTGATCATGTCCCCCCTCACTTCTGTCTTCCAGTGTCGTAAGGTGCATTTCCCGCAGCCTTTCCTCGTAACTCATGCCTCTTAGTTATGCGACTAGTCTAGTGGCATACCTCTGAACTTTTTTCAGCTTCGTCTTGTGCTTGACAAGGTACGGGCTCCATGCAGGGACCGCATACTCCAGGATTGGTCTTACATATGTGATGTACAAGATTCTAAACGATTCCTTACAAAGGTTCCTGAAGGCTGTTCTGATGTTAGCCAGCCTCGCATATTCCTCAGACGTAATTCTCTTTATGTGGGCTTCAGGAGACAGGTTTGGTGTGATATCAATTCCTAGATCTTTCTCTCTTTCCGTTTCATTAAGTACTTCATCACCTATTCTGTATCTTGTGTCTGACCTCCGGTTTCCACCGCCTAGTTTCATTACTTTACATTTACTCGGGTTGAACTGTTGCAGCCATTTGTTGGACCATTCATTCAGTCTGTCTAGGTCGTCCCTGTAGCCTCCTACTATCATCCTCTGTTTCAATCCTCCTCATAATTTTTGCATCATCAGCAAACATTGAGAGAAACGATTTTATACCCTCTGGGCATTTTGGCATTTATTTATATCAGAAAAAGTATTGGTCCAGGGACTGACCCCTGCGGGACTCCACTTGTGACGTCACGCCAATCCAAGACCTCACCCCTCACAGTGACTCGTTGTCTTCTGTTACTTAGGTACTCCCTTATCCAACGAAATACCTTCCCTTCCACTCCAGCCTGCATCTCCAGCTTTTTCACTAGCTTCTTGTGTGGTACTGTATCAAAGGCTTTTTGACAACCTAAAAATATGCAGTTTGCACACTCCTCTCTTTCTTGCCTGGTCATAGAATTCAATTAGCCCTGTGAGATAGGACTTGCCATCTCTGAACCCATGTTGATGCTGTGTTACAAAGGTCTTTCGCTCCAGATGTTCCATTAGCTTTCTTCGCACAATCTTCTCCATCAGCTTGCATGGTATGCAGGTTAGGGACACTGGCCTGCAGTTCAGTACCTCCTGCCTTTCCTCTTTCTTGTATATTGGAACTACGTTAGCTGCCTTCCAAATTTCTGGCAGTTCCCCTGTTGCCAGTGATTTGTTATACACTATGGTATACGAGTGCGTGCGTATGTGTGTGTGTGTGTGTGTGTGTGTGTGTGTGTGTGTGTGTGTGTGTGTGTGTGTGTGTGTGTGTGTGTGTGTGTGTGTGTGTGTGTGTGTGTGTGTGTGTGTGTACTCACCTAGTTGTGTTTGCGGGGGTTGAGCTCTGGCTCTTTGGTCCCGCCTCTCAACCGTCAATCAACTGATGTACAGATTCCTGAGCCTACTGGGCTCTGTCATATCTACATTTGAAACTATGTATGGAGTCAGCCTCCACCACATCACTTCCTAGTGCATTCCATTTACTAACTACTCTGACACTGAAAAAGTTCTTTCTATGTCTCTGTGTGAATGTGTGTGAATGTGTGTGTGTGTGTGTGAATGTGTGTGTGTGTGTGTGTGTGTGTGTGTGTGTGTGTGTGTGTGTGTGTGTGTGTGTGTGTGTGTGTGTGTGTGTGTGTACTCACCTAATTGTGCTTGCGGGGGTTGAGCTCTGGCTCTTTGATCCCGCCTCTCAACCGTCAATCAACTGGTGTACAGATTCCTGAGCCTACTGGGCTCTATCATATCTACATTTGAAACTGTGTATGGAGTCAGCCTCCACCACATCACTTCCTAGTGCATTCCATTTACTAACTACTCTGACACTGAAAAAGTTCTTTCTATGTCTCTGTGTGAATGTGTGTGAATGTACTCACCTAGTTGTACTCACCTAGTTGTGTTTGCGGGGGTTGAGCTCTGGCTCTTTGGTCCCGCCTCTCAACCGTCAATCAACAGGTGTACAGATTCATGAGCCTATCGGGCTCTGTCATATCTACACTTGTGTGTGTGTGTGTGTGTGTGTGTGTGTGTGTGTGTGTGTGTGTGTGTGTGTGTGTGTGTGTGTGTGTGTGTGTGTGTGTGTGTGTGTGTGTGTACTCACCTAATTGTGCTTGCGGGGGTTGAGCTCTGGCTCTTTGGTCCCGCCTCTCAACCGTCAATCAACTGGTGTACAGATTCCTGAGCCTACTGGGCTCTATCATATCTACATTTGAAACTGTGTATGGAGTCAGCCTCCACCACATCACTTCCTAGTGCATTCCATTTACTAACTACTCTGACACTGAAAAAGATCTTTCTAACGTCTCTGTGGCTCATTTGGTTACTCAGCTTCCACCTGTGTCCCCTTGTTTGCGTCCCACCAGTGTTGAATAGTTCATCCTTGTTTACCCGGTCGATTCCCCTGAAGATTTTGTAGGTTGTGATCATGTCCCCCCTTACTCTTCTGTCTTCCAGTGTCGTAAGGTGCATTTCCCGCAGCCTTTCCTCATAACTCATGCCTCTTAGTTCTGGGACTAGTCTAGTAGCATACCTTTGGACTTTTTCCAGCTTCGTCTTATGCTTGACAAGGTACGGGCTCCATGCTGGGGCCGCATACTCCAGGATTGGTCTTACATATGTGGTGTACAAGATTCTGAATGATTCCTTACACAGGTTCCTGAATGCCTGTTCTGATGTTAGCCAGCCTTGCATATGCCGCAGACGTTATTCTCTTTATGTGGGCTTCAGGAGACAGGTTTGGTGTGATATCTACTCCTAGATCTTTCTCTCTGTCTGTTTCATTAAGTACTTCATCTCCTATTCTGTATCCTGTGCCTGGCCTCCTGTTTCCACTGCCTAGTTTCATTACTTTGCATTTACTCGGGTTGAACTTCAACAGCCATTTGTTGGACCATTCACTCAGTCTATCCAGGTCATCTTGTAGCCTGTGTGTGTGTGTGTGTGTGTGTGTGTGTGTGTGTGTGTGTGTTTCCACACGTCTGCTACGATTCCTGTACACAGGGATGCCTGAAAGATCAGGTGAAGTGGAATGCTGAGCTCAGATGCACATTCTCTCAGAACCCATGGTGAAACGCCATCTGGGCCAGCTGCTTTGTTCTTACCGAGCTCCTTGAGCATTTTTTCCACTTCGTCTCTAGACACCTCTATGTGCTCTATGTTGTTCTCTGGAATTCTTATTGTATCTGGGTCCCTAAAGATTTCATTTTGTACAAATACACTTTGGAACTTTTCGTTTAGTGTTTCACACATTTCCTTTTCATCTTCCGTGAATCTATTTCCCATTTTCAACCTCTGAATATAATCCTTTACCTGCAATTTGTTGTTTATGAATTTATAGAATAGACCTGGTTCTGTTTTACATTTGTCTGCAATCCCTTTTTCAAAATTTCTTTCTGCCTCTCTCCTCACTGCCGTGTAGTTGTTTCTCGCATCTTTGTATCGCTGGTATGTTTCGGGGTTCGGCCTCTTCCTGTATTGATTCCATTTTTGTGTCTTTTGGTCTCTAGCCCTCTCGCAATTTCTATTGAACCAATCACGTTTCCTAGTTCTGCATCTCTGTTTTGGTATAATTTTTTTTGTGCCTTTATCATATATTTCACAAAACTTGACATACATCTCATTCACTTCTTTGCCTAGCATCAAGTCTGTCCAATTATACTCACTAAAAAAATTTCTAAGGTCACCATAATGTCCTCTCCTGAAGTCTAGTTTTTCAACTGCTTCAACCTCCTTATTTTCTTCCAGCTTATAACGCATTGCATACTTTATTCCCAAAAAGACATGGTCACTTTTACCCAAGGGAGGAAGGTACTGAATGTCAAATATCTCTTCCTCCTTCCTGGTAAATATCAAATCTAGCATGGAGGGAACGTCCCCTTCCCTCATCCTCGTAGCTTGTTTAACATGTTGATACAAGAATGTTTCTAGGATGAGGTCTACAAATTTACAGGTCCAAAAATCTTCTGTTTTAGCTTCATATGCTTCCCAGTCTATGGATTTCAAGTTGAAGTCACCGACTATCAACAGTCGTGATCTATCGTTATCTGCTCTCGCTATAATCTCTCTCATTATTGTTATAAGACCTTCACGTTTACTATCTAGCTCCTCCTTTGACCATGTGCTGCTTGGCGGTGGACTATATGCATTTATTATCATTAGTTTATCATCCTCATGGCAGATCTCTAGTGCTATTATGTCAACTTCTTGTGGATTGGCAGTCATTATTTTCGTTCACCTTTAGGTGTTCTTTTACCTAGCACAGCAACGCCACCGCCTTTCCTAATTTTTCTGTCCCGTCTCCAAATTGAGTAGCCCCTTGGAAATATGACCTCATTTAAAATTACATCTTCAAGTTTTGTCTCCGTGAGTGCAACAATGTCTGGTGTCTGCAGCTGTATTACATCACTTAACTCAAGTATCTTCGATCTCACTCCATCTATGTTGGTGTATGCAATCTTCAGGAACTTGTTTCCCCTCTCCTTATTCTTCACTCCCCCTCTCTCTATTGATTTTATTGGTTTGCCTTTATGTACCACTTTACTGGTTTGCCTACCCCTATCACTTTGTAGAAAAAAGAATTTATTTCTTCTTCATTCCTGCTCTCATTTAAATGTTTTGCCTCGGCGAGGTTCAGTTTCAGCTTCTCTCTATCTTCTTTTGAAAGATCTCCTCTTAACGACCACCCTTTCCCATCCTCATCACTTTGCAATTTTCTAGCATTCCTTAGTACTTCTTCCATCTGTTTGGCACCGTTTAGGGTGATCCTCAAAGGTCGATCTTTCCCTTTTACGTACCTGCCTATTCTCCTGTAGTCGCACACATTCTCTCTGTTTGTAAGACCTTCTACGAGGCCAACAATTTTATCTACTACTTTAGCTTCTTCTACAGCTCTTTCTGACCTAGATGTTATCGCCTTTTCTTTGCAGCCAAAAATGATCAGGGACTTACTCCGATCAACTGTGTTTTGCACCAACTTCGGGTAAGATGCCAATTCTTTCCTCACTTCTAGCCTAATGTTTGTTTTATCTTGGTTGCTGCAGTGTTTGACTTCCTTTACTGCTTCTTCTATTTTTTCCTTCTCCTTGGCCACTTGTGCATAAGTGAGTTGCATATCTTTCTTGCACTGTTCTATTCCCTGTGTAACTTCCTCCATCTGTGCTGACAAAAGCTGTTTCTCCTGTTGAATTTCCTTGCCTAACCTATTGTAGTCATTTATGTTTAAATTTACTTTAACTTCTTCCAAAGCAATTTTTAAGAGTTTATTTTCTTCTTCCATGGCTTTGCAATTTGTTTCCAATTGATTCTTATCCTTGCGCAAGTCTTTCACTAAACCCTCAAGACATAAAACTTTGCTATTCAAATGGTCATTACTTTCTTTCAATTTACTAATTATTTCTACATGAGAGTTCACTATAGTATCTAAATTTACCAACTTGTTGTATAGACTGGTTATATCAATGCTTTCTTCATTGAATCCCTCAAAATCAAGCTCTGTTTTGTTTTTCCCCTTGCCAGTGGCCATCTTGAATGTTCTTCTCTGCACTGTAAACACTAGGGGCAACTTTTTCTCATCCGATTTTTCACTTCCCTTGACACTTTCCTGTTATCTCACCTATTTTTCAAGAGCACTATACCTTTATGTTCTCTGGGACACCACTCACTACCATCAACCTGTACTACAATACTTAGGATTGTTGAAATATGCGTGCGTGCGTGCGTGCGTGCGTGCGTGCGTGTGTAATTACCTAAGTGTAGTTACAGGATGAGAGGTACGCTCGTGGTGTTCCGTCTTCCCAGCACTCTTTGTCATATAACGCTTTGAAACTACTGACGGTCTTGGCCTCCACCACCTTCTCACTTAACTTGTTCCAACCGTCTACCACTCTATTTGCGAAGGTGAATTTTCTTATATTTCTTCGGCATCTGTGTTTAGCTAGTTTAAATCTATGACCTCTTGTTCTTGAAGTGCCAGGTCTCAGGAAATCTTCCCTGTCGATTTTATCAATTCCTGTTACTATTTTGTATGTAGTGATCATATCACCTCTTTTTCTTCTGTCTTCTAGTTTTGGCATATTTAATGCTTCTAACCTCTCCTCGTAGCTCTTGCCCTTCAGTTCTGGGAGCCACTTAGTAGCATGTCTTTGCACCTTTTCCAGTTTGTTGATGTGCGTGCGTGTGTGTGTGTGTGTGTGTGTGTGTGTGTGTGTGTGTGTGTGTGTGTGTGTGTGTGTGTGTGTGTGTGTGTGTGTGTGTGTGTGTGTGTGTGTGTGTGTGTGTGTACTCACCTAGTTGTACTCACCTAGTTGTGTTTGCGGGGGTTGAGCTCTGGCTCTTTGGTCCCGCCTCTCAACCATCAATCAACAGGTGTACAGATTCCTGAGCCTATCGGGCTCTGTCATATCTACACTTGAAACTGTGTATGGAGTCAGCCTCCACCACATCACCCCCTAATGCATTCCATTTGTCAATCACTCTGACACTAAAAAAGTTCTTTCTAATATCTCTGTGGCTCATTTGGGCACTCAGTTTCCACCTGTGTCCCCTTGTGCGTGTTCCCCTTGTGTTAAATAGACTGTCTTTATCTACCCTATCAATCCCCTTCAGAATCTTGAATGTGTGTGTGTGTGTGTGTGTGTGTGTGTGTGTGTGTGTGTGTGTGTGTGTGTGTGAGTGTGTGAGTGTGTGAGTGTGTGAGTGTGTGAGTGTGTGAGTGTGTGAGTGTGTGAGTGTGTGAGTTTTGTGAGTTTTGTGAGTGTGTGAGTGTGTGAGTGTGTGAGTGTGAGTGTGTGTGTGTGGTGTGTGTGTGTGGTTTGTACTCACCTAGTTGTGTCTGCAGGATCGAGCATTGACTCTTGGATCCCGCCTTTCGAGCATCGGTTGTTTACAGCAATGACTCCCGTCCCATTTCCCTATCATACCTGGTTTTAAAATTATGAATAGTATTTGCTTCCACAACCTGTTCCTGAAGTGCATTTCATTTTCCCACAACTCTCACGCTAAAAGAACACTTCCTAACATCTCTGTGACTCATCTGAGTTTCAAGCTTCAATCCATGTCCCCTTGTTCTGTTACTATTCCGTGTGAACATTTCGTCTATGTCCACTCTGTCAATCCCTCTGAGTATCTTATACGTTCCTATCATGTCCCCCCTCTCCCTTCTTCTTTCTAGTGTCGTAAGGCACAGTTCCCTCAGGAGCTCCTCATACCCCATCCCTCGTAGCTCTGGGACGAATCTCGTTGCAAACCTTTTCCAGTTTCATTATATGCTTCTTCAGATGGGGACTCCATGATGAGGCGGCATACTCTAAGACTGGCCTCACATAGGCAGTGTAAAGCGCCCTAAATGCCTCCTTACTTAGGTTTCTGAATGATGTTCTAACTTTTGCCATTGTAGAGTACGCTGCTGTCGTTATCCTATTTATATGTGCCTCAGGAGATAGATTAAGTGTTACGTCCACCCCCAGGTCTCTTTCGCGCGTCGTGACAGGTAGGCTGTTCCCCTTCATTGTGTACTGTCCCTTTGGTCTCCTATCTCCTAGTCCCATTTCCATAACTTTACATTTGCTCGTGTTGAATTCCAGTAGCCATTTCTCTGACCATCTCTGCAACCTGTTCAGGTCCTCTTGGAGGATCCTGCAATCCTCATTTGTCACAACTCTTCTCATCAACTTTGCGTCATCCGCAAACATTGACATGTAGGACTCTACACCTGTAAACATGTCGTTAACATATACAAGAAATAGAATTGGTCCCAGCACCGATCCTTGTGGTACTCCACTTGTTACTGTTCGCCAGTCCGACTTCTCGCCCCTTACCGTAACTCTTTGGCTCCTTCCTGTTAGGTAGTTCCTTATCCATGCTAGGACCTTTCCCCCCATCCCTGCCTGCTTCTCGAGCTTGAACAGCAGTCTCATGTGCGGTACTGTATCAAAGGCTTTTTGGCAGTCCAGAAATATGCAGTCTGCCCAACCATCTGTCCTGTCTTATCCTCGTCATTTTATCATAGAATTCCAGAAGGTTTGTTAGGCACGATTTCCCTGTCCAGAACCCATGTTGATGTTTGTTCACAAACCTAATGTTCTCCAGGTGTGCAACCAGTCGTAGCCTAATTATTCTTTCCAGTATTTTACTGGGGATGCTTGTCAGTGATACAGGTCTATAGTTAAGTGCCTCCTCCCTATCACCTTTCTTGAAGATCGGCACGACATTTGCCTTCTTCCAGCAACTGGGCAATTCTCCTGACATAAGTGACTCATTAAAGATCATTGCCAGAGGCACGCTGAGGGCCTGCGCTGCTTCTTTTAGTATCCACAGTGATACTTTGTCTGGTCCAACTGCTTTAGTTGCATCTAGAGTTGTCAACTGTTTTCATTACCTCCTCTGCTGTCACCTCTATATCTGATAGTCTTTCATCTAGGGTAACCCCTTCCAACAATGGGAGCTGCTCAGGCTCGGTAGTGAACACTCCATGGAAACTGGCATTCAGTGCCTCGCAGATTTCCTTGTCACTTTCAGTATATGCCCCCTCTGTCTTCCTTAGTCTTGTCACTTGGTCCTTCACCGACATTTTTCTTCTTATATGACTGTGTAGTAACTTAGGTTGTTTTTTCGCTTTGATTGCAATATCGTTCTCATAGTCCCTTTCCGATGTTCCGTTAATGTAATCGTTCCTAGCTCTGTTGTATCTGATCCTGTTGTCCTCTGTCCTTTGTCTTCTGTACTTCCTCCACTCCCGCCTGCTGGCCATTTTTGCTTCCTGACACTGTCTATTAAACCATGGGTTATTATATTCCTTCTTATTTTTTCCCTTTACTGTTGGTATAAATCTCTCTTCGGCCTCCTGGCATTTCTGTATGACTAGGTCCATCATATCTTGTACTGTTTTTCCTCTAATTTCTTCCTCCCACTGCACTTCACCCAGATAGTCCCTTATCCTCTTATAGTCCCCTTTCCTGTAGTCAACTCTCCTTTCCCAGATCTCTTGTCCCATGGTCATAAGTTTGAATTCCATCATGTAGTCAAAGACTAGGACACAATGGTCACTGGCCCTAGAGGTATTTCATGCTCTAAATTCTCGATATCTTCTACGTTCTGGGTGAAAATCAGGTCTAATAGGCTCGGTGCATCTCCTCCTCTTTCCCTTGTGTCTTCCTTCACATGTTGTGTTAGGAAATTCCTGTCTATAACATCTACTAATTTTGCTCCCCACGTTTCGTCCCCTCCATGGGGATTCCTTGATTCCCAATTTCTCTCTCCATGATTTAGGTATGTGTGTGTGTGTGTGTGTGTGTGTGTGTGTGTGTGTGTGTGTGTGTGTGTGTGTGTGTGTGTGTGTGTGTGTGTGTGTGTACTCACCTATTTGTACTCACCTATTTGTGCTTGCAGGATCGAGCATTGACTCTTGGATCCCGCCTTTCCAGCTATCGGTTGTTTACAGCAATGACTCCTGTCCCATTTCCCTATCATACCTAGTTTTAAAAGTATGAATAGTATTTGCTTCCACAACCTGTTCCCCAAGTGCATTCCATTTTTCCACTACTCTCACGCTAAAAGAAAACTTCCTAACATCTCTGTGACTCATCTGAGTTTCCAGTTTCCACCCATGTCCCCTCGTTCTGTTATTATTACGTCTGAACATTTCATCTATTTCCACTTTGTCAATTCCCCTGAGTATTTTATATGTCCCTATCATATCTCCTCTCTCGCTTCTTTTCTCTAGTGTCGTAAGGTTCAGTTCCTTCAGACGCTCTCTCTGTGTGTGTGTGTGTGTGTGTGTGTGTGTGTGTGTGTGTGTGTGTGTGTGTGTGTGTGTGTGTGTGTGTGTGTGTACTCACCTAATTGTGCTTGCAGGGGTTGAGCTCTGGCTCTTTGGTCTCGCCTCTCAACCGTCAATCAACAGATGTACAGGTTCCTGAGCCTACTGGGCTCAATCATATCTACACTTTAACTGTGTATGGAGTCAGCCTCCACCACATCACTTCCTAATGCATTCCATTTGTCAACCACTCTGACACTAAAAAAGTTCTTTCTAATATCTCTGTGGCTTAGTTGGGCACTCAATTTCCACCTGTGTCCCCTAATGTGTGTGTGCCCCATTCTGTTAAATAGCATGTCCTTATCTACCCTATTATTATTATTTTTTTTTTTTGAGATATATACATATGAGTTGTTACATTCTTGTACAGCCACTAGTACGCGTAGCGTTTCGGGCAAGTCCTTAATCCTATGGTCCCTGGAATACGATCCCCTGCCGCGAAGAATCGTTTTTTCATTCAAGTACACATTTTACTGTTGCGTTAAACAGAGGCTACAGTTAAGGAATTGCGCCCAGTAAATCCTCCCCGGCTAGGATACGAACCCATGACATAGCGCTCGCGGAACGCCAGGCGAGTGTCTTACCACTACACCACGGAGACTGTATCTCCGTGGTGACAATTTCTTTGAGAATCTATGTGGTGATCATGTTCCCCCCTAATTCTTCTGTCTTCCAGCGATATGAGGTTTAACTCCCATAAACCTCACGTTTAAGGGAGAAAATAAGAGAGCACTGGTCCAAAGACCAGGAGGGCTTCAAGCGGTACATGAGCAGGTGGCACGAGACTGCTTGAGAAGCGGTGCAGAACGTGTGTGTGCGTGTAAAAAAAAAAACGGTGGTGAATGTAATGAAACGCCATTTTCAGGGTGAGACCCCTGAGGCTCCCAGGAGCTATCCAGATTTATATGGATATATTAGACTTTGGCATCAGTCATGTGAATGGAGTTCTTACGTCTATCAGGAACCATGAGCCAGAACCTGGCCCACCTCAGAGAGGCACGAGGAGCAATAGCCTATAGAAACCCCAATGTGGTTGGAAGCATTCTACATCTGTAATCAACCCGGTCAGGCACCCAGAAAGATATGCATCCCATAACAAACCCCTATTCTTGTTAAAATATTGCTACTGAAAGCCGACCTAGTGGACAGAACTGCCCAAATGGAAACATGCAAACAAGCATGACATCACCCCGTCACCTTGCCGCTATCTGCACAACCCACCCCCCTCCCGAGAATGGAAGGGTGGAGCCCCAGACCCTCACGCCGGCTATGCACCCTGCGGTTCTGAGGCTGGATATCAAAAACTACAAAAAAGAAAAACCGCCGGCCCGAGTCCCACCCAGAAAATAGCGTTTCATTACATTTAACGCTGGTTTTTTGGGGGTAGCCCTTCGGCTCCCCGGAGCTGCTTACCAAAAGACAAAAGCAAAAGCGATTTACGCAGAAGGCGGTCGGCACTTGCCTTCAGCTGATCGAGTTTAAATGGACCACTGGCCCCTCACTGGAAGGGGGCGACTCCGTCAGCGTAGGTCCACACTCCTCCACAGGTCAGCCACTCACGCCACTCGCTGTCTTCACCAGGCAGTAGATAACATATACGTGCTGTCCCACAGCGTAATCTACTCCTATGGCTCCTAGAAACCCTCTAGTAAATACCTAGATATAACAATAGGCCTATCTTGCCTAAAATCAAGGGAAATATGGGAGGGAAAAATGATCTACCTTATCAAATCCTGCCCTCAGATTCCTGGACTCCGATGGTCGCTGGGGTTCCTCCATCCCTCACGTCGTTTCTTGACGTTCCAGATGAGTCACCAGTCCATAGGCGTCGTGAAGACTCTCGTCATCTCCGTACTCGTTCCGTTAGTGAAGTACTGGGTGATACCTTGTCCAGTCATTACTGCATACGTCGTTTCCCCCAAACACTCCTTCACCAAGATCACTCACTCATGGGGTCAGGATGCATCTTTTCCCTTCTGAATTCCCAGTGGGCGTAATCCAATCACAACAGTTCTGCACACCTCAGAGTTTCACTGACATCAAGACACCTCTTGCTCCTGCTATAAACACTCCCTCGACCCCTCCAGGACTATAAGCTCACAGCTCTTGGCCCTCATATAACGCTGGAACCCGGTTTCGCACTTCCCTGAAGTACTGCAGTCCTTGGTAGTCACTCTAAACTTGTCAGACTGGATAATCCCACTGAATGAGGCTCCAAGACCTCGGAACTCGAGAGCTCAACCAGCGTAGGTCCGCTCTCAACAAAACGTCGCAGATCTCCGAGCGCCTGGCGCTCTGCAAGTGATGAGCCAGGCCTCCTGTTGACGTCACAGACCCAGGGGGCGGGCTCTGATTGGTCGATCACGTCATGTGACCTGAGCCAGCCAATCCCCAGCCGGCTGGCGTCGCACACAAAATGGCGGATTTGCAGAAAAAGGGGGGCCATTTTGTTGTACCTACGGTGCCCCCTCCTTCCCTTACCTACAATTTTAAAATGCAAATATCTCCATAAATCGGTAACCCTTTCGGTAGCCTCATACATCAAAAGATTCCCTACATCACAAGGAATCAGCAGGTAAGCTGATGACTCTTAAATCTGGCATATGGAAGAAATAAGAGAGAGCACCGTAACACCCCTGTACGCAAAGTCGAGACAACTGGCTGCAACCGCCGACACAATGCAACACAGGCCCAATCAGGCCCCGGAACATTGACAAGGTAGCGAGCGACCAGGACCCTGTTCGACCTCCATAATGTCAGAATGTCAGCTCAAGACATTCTAATAATTCATGTTACCAAAGAATTCAGCCAGCACAGCAAACTTATGAATGTCGTGGGCACAAGGACAGACTGCATGCTGGCTGGACCTAATAACCCTGCGGACGACCTGGGAGACCCGAACCCTGGAACAGGAAAGAAGGGAAGAACGGAAACCGGGTCAACCCAAAGTGCGTCCCAAGTCACATAGGCTTTGGCGCACAAAAACAGGGGAGGAACAGCAACCGGACAACACATGACGCACCCCCGGCCTGACCAATCAAACATGAACAACTCAAGGACCCCTCTGGAAAGCAGCAGTCTCATTCTTCGCCAGAAAAGGAGACGGCTGCAATCGACCAAACTTATCACCAGGACCAAAAAATCAGAAACCCCTGCGCTGGAGGAGAGCATGAAGCTCCCCGACCCGACCCCCAGAGGCCAGTGCCAACACGAAAAGAGCCTCGGAGAAACCAAAGGGGCCAATACAAACCGAGGGGAAGAAATAAGAGAGTACCCGGTCCAAAGACCAGGATGGCTCAGGCGGCACACGAGCAGGCCGGAGGTGAAACAACGCATGAGACAGCTTGCGAAAAGGTGCAGAAGTAACATCAATGCTGAATGCAATCAGCAGCAGCTCCACCAGCGCTGCACAATACGAAACGACAGTATTCAGCATAAGATGATGGTCCTGAAACAATCACAAAAGAAGGGACAAGACAATCCTATCAGAAACCGAAGTCAACCTATGACGGGACAAAAAGAAATGGAAGGACCGCCAGGAAACTTCATACTGCCACCAAGACAAAGCATGCAGTTGGGACACCATCAATGTTGCCACCTGCTCACCATACAATTGGTGATAGACTCAAGACAGAAAGATCAAACGCAAAAACTCGAAAAGACTGAACCAGCCAGGTTGAGGTTGAGACCTGTAACAGAACAGTCCGATCTACTGAAAAAGCCAGAGCCGCGAGAAGACTCCCGAGTTCGGACACCGAGTAAGCAGCACCTGAAACTAAGGCTGGGGGGCCACCAAGGAGCTAAGAGGATTACTCTCCCTTGGTAAGTCTCCAAGTTAGCAAAGACCTGGAGCAACCGCTGAACTGCAGGGAGGAGGTGCAGTAACCCCACCTCGACCAGTCCAGTCGCAAGGCATCAACCCCAACAGCTTCGCAATCGGGAAGAGGCACCACGTATAACGGGAGACGCCTCGAACACGCTGACGTGAAGAGGTCCACCTCCGGGAGCCCATATATCCGGCAGAGCCAACTGAATGAGTCGGCATCGACCGTCCATTCCGTGGACAGGGGGATGAACGTTTGGAGTTAGACAGCTGCTATGGGCTGCTTCCTAAGGGGGGGTGTAACAAAAAGGAGGCATGGTCAAGGACCGAGCCACGGGGACGCTAAGCCCCGAAATCATCTCAAGAAGATGTATCATGACAGACCGTCCGCTAGGACGTTGAAGATCCCCCGAACGTGAATGGCCTGGAGAGCCAAACCCCGCCAAAGAACAGTGCCACACCACAAGGCACAGAGCCATAGGACAGAAACAGGAGCCATAGTCACACGACCGTTGCCAATCACATCAGCCACAGAACTGTGGGGCGGATAGCTGGCGTGAGGGTCTGGGGATCCCCCGTTCCTCCTCCTGGCACAGACAGCGGCCCAATGACGTCGTGCTCGTTTGCTCATTTTAATTTGGGCAGTTCTGTCCACTAGTTCGACTTTCAGTAGCAATATTTTAACCAGAATAGGGGTTTGTTTTGGGGCACTTACCTTTCTGGGAACCTGACCTGGTGAACGACAGACATAGAATGCTTCCAACAGCACAGCAGTTTTTATAGGTCATTGCTCCTCGTGCCTCTCTGAGGGGGGCAGGTTCTGGTTCGTGGTCCCCGATAGGCCTAAGAACTCCATTCACATGAGTGATGCCAAAGTCTAATATATCCATATCAGCCTGGATAGCTACGGAGAGCTGAAAGGGTACCCCCCCCCCACTCCCAGAAAAGTTAATTGACAGTTGAGAGGCTAGCCGAAAGAGCAGAGCTCAACCCCCCACAAGCACAACTCGGTGAATACCTAGTATGCACTGTTCTCTCAGTACCTTTATAGTGCACCATGTAACATCGCCCAGCATACACTGTTCTCTCAGTACCTTTATGGTGCTCCACCGTACACGGTCCAGCATACACTGTTCTCTCAGTGCCATTATGATGCATCACATTACACAGTCCAGCATACACTGTTCTCTCAGTACCTTTATGGTGCTCCACAGTACACGGTTCAGCATACACTGTTCTCTCAGTACCTATACGGTGCTCCACATTACACGGTCCAGCATACACTGTTCTCTCAGTACGTTTATGGTGCTCCACATTACACGGTCCAGCATACACTGTTCTCTCAGTACGTTTATGGTGCACCACAGTACACGGTCCAGCGTACACTGTTCTCAACAGTACCTTTATGGTGCACCACAGTACACGGTCCAGCGTACACTGTTCTCTCAGTACGTTTATGGTGCTCCACAGTACACGGTCCAGCATACACTGTTCTCTCAGTTTAACTCATGATAAAGACAGTTTTTGAATTTAACAACCACTATAAAAGCTGTTCTTGAGATGTACTACTATGATAATGGAGGCTGTTCAAAAAATTTACTACGATATGGTAACTTCGTAACATTACCTGCCATAATTTAGGCTTTTCCTAAGATTCGCTACCATGTTGGATGTTGTTTAATAATATTGGCTACCATAATGCAGGCTGTTCCTAAGCCTGAAATTGGTGAACTGAGGGAGGTTAGGTATATACTATCCAGTAAGTAACATCATATATTGTAAACAATAAATGTCAGCAACGCTGAACCAGCAGCAGCATAAGGGTTACACTAAATGTCAGCTACACTCAGGCTGCAGCAGCATAATGGTTAACAATAAATGTCACCTACACTGAGGCTGTAGCAGCATAGGGATTAATAATAAATGTCAGCTACACTGGGGCTGCAGAAGCATATGGATTAACAATGTCAGCTACACTGAGGCTGCAGTAGCTTAAGTTTTAACAATAAATGTCAGCTACACTGGGGCTGCAGCAACGTAAGGGTTAACAATAAATGTCACCGACACTGAGACTGCAGCAGCATAAGGGTTAATAATGTCAACTATACTGAGGCTGCAGCTTCATAGGGGTTAACAATAAATGTCAGTTACACTGAGGCTGCAGCAGCATAATGGATAACAATGTCAACTATACTGTCCAGCCGTAGCGTAAATAAACAATGCTTCACTAACTAATCGTTATCTTTCAACGTTTGTCTAGACAAATTTTCCTTGCACTTCTTTAGTAAAGCACAGTCGATAACTAAAAGACTCATTAAGAAATGAAAAGATATACTTACATGTTCATAGTAGGCAGTTCCCTCCAAAAACCATATTGTTCGTCTGTCTCTTTCATTATGTGTTTCACTGTAAACAAATAATTGTGAATATAAAGAATTCCTCTTCGTCAGAAAATTATGTGTAGTTTTCTCTTCTACAAGAAATTAACATTCAAAACACTAATGGATTGTTACTGATTTTTTTAAGTAATTTTTCAAATAGTATGCAGTACTGTTTTGTGATTAAAGTGAACAGCTATTGGTACTTAACTTGTACTTATTTGTCATAAATCTAATTTTCTTTATTTGTCAGCATAAGAAATTCTAAATTTTGATAATCATAACATTTAATTACAGCCAAATAAGGAATATAAAATACTAACTTTTTACCTGGCGGAGAGCAAAGTCAAAAATTATATAAACAGTCACCATGCCTCCCAATGATGCTGCATTCAAGTTATGATTCTGCATGTGTTCCAAAATGTTGCCAATGCTAATAATCTGAGAAAAAAGAAAGTCATTGAAGCGCAGGATTTTTTTTTAATTTAAGGTTTTATCTGTCCAAGATAATGATGCCTGTTTTTTTTTTAGTTTTAGACTAACTTTTTTATATTGTAGATTTGTTAGTTTTTTTGTCAGCGTAAAAAATCCTTAATGTTGATTATCATGTAAATTTAACTTCAACCAAATATGGAATATAAAATACTAGCTTCTTCCCTAGCGGAGATCTGAGGACAATATTGTAATACCCAACTTATTAAAGCTGGGAACAAAGCTGGGAACATCAGTGAAATCCCATCCATTGTATACAAGAGCGCCTCCCATGCCCTTGCGCCACCTATAGCTCTGCTGTTCAACAAATCCCTTGAGTGTCATACCTTCCCTGATATCCTTAAAAAAGCAAGAGTAACGCCAGTTCATAAAGGAGGTAATCCGGCAGATATAAACAACTATAGACCAATATCGAACCTACCCATACTATCAAAAATATTTGAAAAAATTATCTACAAACAGCTCTACTCCTATCTCGTAAAATTCGACATTCTTAGCCCCTGTCAGTTTGGCTTCCGCTCTCAAAAGAGTACCAACGATGCAATTATTAGTCTCCTTGATATAATTTACTCAGCCCTTGACAAAAATGAGTTTCCAATTGGACTCTTCATTGACCTGAGAAAGGCCTTTGATACTGTTAATCACGATTACCTCTTATGTAAACTCCATCATTATGGAATCCGAGGCTATGCACTGGACTATATCCAATCCTATCTTAGTGATAGACACCAATGTGTAGCCATCAATAATATAATCTCTCCCATTCTACCAATAACCGTTGGAGTGCCACAGGGCAGCATCTTGGGACCTCTTCTATTTCTTATATACATCAATGATCTGCCTAATGTCTCTAACATTCTGAAACCTATTTTATTTGCTGATGATACTACCCTCATCTACTCCAACCCCAACCCACATACACTAAATGATGTTGTTAATAATGAACTAAAAAAAGTCCACTTATGGATGTCAACCAACAAACTAACACTTAACATAGAAAAGACCTACTACATCCTATTTGGAAGCAAATCTACAAATGCAATTCAGCTTCAGATAGACAATGTAAACATTAGCAATAAAAATGATGGAAAGTTATTTGGCATATTCCTAGACAAGAGACTCAACTTCAGTACCCACATACAACACATAACTAAGAAAGTCTTACATAAAGTAAGAAAGGTATACTCTCCAAAATCAGATATTATGTACCTAACTCTGCTCTCATCTCTCTATATTATGCACTAATCTATCCCTATCTCAACTATGGTATCTGTGCATGGGGTTCAACCACTGCAAACCACCTCAAGTCCATCATCACCCAGCAAAAATCTGCTATCAGAATAATATCAAATTCTGCTTTCAGACAACACACAGCCCCCTTGTTTAACTCCCTAAACATGCTAAACATAATCTCACTCCATAAATTCTCTTGTGTCAACTACATTTACAAAACCCTGTTCTTAAATGCAAATCCTTGTCTGAAACTCTTCCTGGACAGATGTAATAGGACCCATTATCACCACACCTGAAATAAATATCTCTTTGATATCCCCAGAGTTAAACTTAATCTGTGTAAACACTCTATGCAAATAAAGGGACCCAGTTTATGGAACTCACTCCCTACTGAATTGAAAAGCTGTCCAACTTTTACATCATTCAAAATCAATACTAAAAAGTACCTAATTTCATCTTCATAGTTTTTCACTTTTTGCCTTAAAATTGCACTGTATCTATTGCTACCCAATCTCCCAACCTTTATGTTCCCAATTTGAACATCTTTACCATTGTGATCATTGCTGTCTTCAGTATGTGCTGCCAATCTGCTGTATGGTGTTTATAAATCTTGTTTATCTGTATCTTTTGCTACCCAGTCTCCCAATCTTTATGTACCCAATCTGAACATCTTTACCATTGTGATCATTGCTGTCTTATATGTGCTGTCAATCTGCTGTATGGTGTCTATTAATCTTGTTTTAAATTACTAATCAAGCTGTCAATGTAATCAATCAGAGCTTTAATATAACAATGTGCTTTAATATACTTACTAAGCTCTCTCATCTCATTTTTCTCTTGCAATGTATCTTTATCATTTATCAATTCTGATAGAAATTACCTACTTAAAATTATCTGCTAGATTAAGGACCTGCCCGAAACGCTGCACGTACTAGTGGCTTTACAAGAATGTAAATACTGTACTATCCAATGTATTCTCACAAACCCAATGTACCTTCTTGTATATATATATATATATATATATATATATATATATATATATATATATATATATATATATATATATATATATATATATATATATATATACATATATATATATATATATATGTATATATATATATATATATATATATATATATATATATATATATATATATATATATATATATATATATATATAAAAATAAATAAATAAATAAATAAATAAATAAATAAATAAATAAATATTACGTGCCCCCCCCACCATGGCAAAGAACAGTAGACCAGCTAGTTTATGTTATACATTATTGTGTGATCCATCCCTAACATTCCCTTTATTTTGAGGATTTGTAAGGCATATCATACCAACCTCTCACTCAATGCCACCATAATAATCTAAATATATTCAAGAAAAATCTTGAGACAATATTGACAGATGAACATTATGAAAACTGTTGTAGAGAAATGTTAATATTTTTGCTAGTGGCATACGGTAGTTAGTTTGACAGCGATGTCCAGCCTCTTATGAACTTTTTGCACATTAGTTAACTTAAATTTGTTCATTTAATGCCTTATGCATAATGACTCAATACTGGTGGTAGTAAACGGACAATGAATCCATCCTGGTGGGAGTAGAGGTACAGTTACTAAGGAATTATTAAACAATCCTTGTGGTAGTAAAGGCACAGTAACCTAAAGAACAATAAAAGCATCCAGGTAGGACTAAAGGAACAGTTACTAAGGAACAATGAAACCATCCTGGTGGCAATAAGGAACAGTTACTAAGGAACAATGAAACCATCCTAGTGGTAATTAAGGAACAGTTACTAAGGAACAATGGAACCATGCAGGTGGTAGAAAAGGAAGTTACTAAGGAACAATGAAAACATCCAGGTGGTAGAAAAGGAACAGTTACTAGGGTACAATGAAACCATCCAGGTGGTACAAAAGGAACAGTTACTAAGGAACAATGAAACCATCCTAGTGAAAGTAAAGGTATATTTATCAGGGAACAATGAAACCATCCTAGTGACAGTAAAGGTACATTTACCAAGGAACAATGAAATCATCCTGATGGCAGTAAAGGCAGTTACTAAAGGAACAATGAATCCATTTTGGTGGCTGTAAAGGAACAGTAAGGTACAATGAAACCATCCAGGTGGTAGTAAAGGAAAAGTTTCTAAGGAACAATGAATGCATCCTGGTGGTGGTAAAATTACTAAGGAACAATGAAAACATGCTGGTGGTAGTAAAGGAACAGTTACTAACGAACAATGAATCCATCCTGGTGGTAGTAAAGGATCAGTTACTAAGGAACAATGAAACCATCCTAGTGGCAGTAAAGGCACAGTTACTAATGAATAATGAAACCATACTGGTGGCAATAAAGGAACAGTTACTAAGAAACAATGAAACCATCCTAGTGGTACTTAAGGAACATACTAAAGAACAATGAATCCATCCTGATGGTAGTAGGCCAGTTACTAAGGAACAATGAAACCATCCTGGTGATAGTAACGGAACAATTACTAAGGAACAATGAAACCATCCTGGTGGTAGTAACGGCACAGTTACTAAGGAACAATGAATCCGTCCTAATGACAATAAAGGTACAGTTCCAGAGAAATAATGAATCCGTCCTGGTAGCAGTAAAGGACCACCTACTAAGGAACTATGAAACCATCCTGGGAAAGGGTAAAGGGAAAAGTTAATAAGGAACAATAAAACCATCCAGGAGGTAGAAAATGAACAGTTACTAGAGATCAATGAATCCATCCTGGTAGTAGTAAAGTTACTAAGGAACAATGAAACCATCCTGGTGGCAGAAGAGGAACAGTTACTAGGGAACAATGAAACCGTCCTAGTAGCAGTAAAGGACCAGTTACTTAGGAACACTGAAACCATCCTAGTAGACGTAAAGGTAGAGTTACAAAGGGACAATGAAACCATCCTGGGGGCAGTAAAGGCAGTTAATAAGGAACAATGAAACCATCCTTGAGGCAGTAAAGGAACAGTTACTAAGGAACAATGAAACATTCCAGGTGGCAGAAAAGGTGGTTACTAAGGAATAATGAAAACATCCTGGTGGCAGTAGAGGGGCAGTTACTAAGGAACAATGAAACCTTCCAGGTGGCAGTAAAGGAACAGTTACTAAGAAACAATGAAACCATGCTGGTGGTAGTAAAGGAACAGTTACTAACGAACAATGAATCCATCCTGGTGGCAGTAAAGGAACAGTTACTAAGGAAAAATTAAACCATCCTGTTGGCAGTAAAGGAACAGCTACTAAGGAATAATAAAACCTTTCTGGTGGTAGTAAAGGCACAGTTACTAAGGAACAATGAAATCATCCTAATGGCAGTAAAGGAACAGTTTCTAAGTAACAAGAAAACATCCTGGTGGCAGTAAAGGCACAGTTACTAAGGAAAAAATAACCATCCTAGTGGCAGTAAAGGTACAGTTACTAATAAACAATGAATCCATCCTGGTGGTAGTGAAAGTACAGTTACTAAGGAACAATAAAATCATCCTTGTGGCAAGAAAGGATCAGTTACTAAGCAACAATGAATCCATCCTGGTGGTAGAAAAGGAACAGTTACTGGGGAACAATGAATCCATCCTGGTGGCAGTAAAGTTACTAAGGAACAATGAAACCATCCTGGTGGAAGTAAAGGAACAATTACTAAGGAACAATGAACACATCCTGGTGGTAGTAGAGGGACTGTTACTAAGGAACAATGAAACCATCCTGGTGTCAGTAAAGGTAGTTACTAAGGAATAATGAATCCATCCTGGTGGAAGTTAAGGGAGCGTCAGTCAGTTTTTTTAAATTTGTTCAATGTCAATAAATCTTTTTTGACTAGTTGTATATGAAAAGGGCTGCAAATGTCCCAAGCTCCAGTACTGCAGCCTAAATAGAAACGGAGATTTTTAATGTTTTATTTTTTTTAACGAATATTACACAATTTCAAGTGTTTATAAACAACCACACCTTTCAGATATAATAATTCTATGACACTTTTCTGTCACAATAGCATAGAATAAAGGATCTGTAGGAAGGGATTTTCTAAAACATTTTTAGTTTTCCTAATGCAAATAGTTAAAATTACCCCAAAAAATTATTCAAATATATTATGTATATTGCTATTATAAAAACAATAAATGAACTTAGCAAGCAAAGCTTGTGCCAGATTTTAGAGACATATACGCTACATATAAGGTGTAAGTTTCATGTAAATTAAATAAAAAATGAAAGAGTTATAAGAATTTTTGTTACTTGAAAATAAATAAGAAAATAATAAAGTCTAAGGTGCTGACATCTGAGACTGAGGTTGACATCAACCAATTTCCTCTAAAACTGACACCCTTACAGATAGGCTTACGTGCAGTCAGGTGTATAGGTTTCATGTATATCGTCCCATAAACAATTATAAAAAAAATTAAAAAGAAAAAAAAAAAAAGAAAAAACAAATTTAACTTAATTTTTTTAATAAAATTAATTATATATATTTTTTCAATATATGCTATTGTGATAGGTGAGAGTCACAGACATGATTTAAGAAACACATGTACTGTATTTAATGATAGTTTTGACTATTTTGGAAAGTTTTTGACACATAATTCAATATTTTTTTCTCTCCTCCTATTTATGCTATGATGCTGGAACTTGGACCAGATGAAATCCTTTTCATAAACACGACAAAAAAGTTTGATTGAAATCGAACCAGTTTTTATTTTTTGCATATTTAAATCTACTCCCCCCCCCCCCCCCCAAGTTAACGAACAGTTATTAAAGAACAATGAAACCATACTGGTGGCAGTAAGGGAACAGTTACTAAATGGCAATGAATCCATCCAGGTGGCAGTAAATGTGCAGCTATTAATAAACAATAAATCCATCCTGGTGGTAGTAAAGGACCCGTTCCTAAGGAACAATGAAACCATCCTAGTGGCAGTAAAGGAACAGTTACTATGGACAATGAACACGTCGACGTGGTAGTGAAGAACCTGTTACTAAGGAACAATGAATCCATCCTATTGATACTAAAGAACCTGTTACTAAGCAACAATGAATCCATCCTACTGGTGTAAAGGCACAGTTACTAAGGAAGTATGAATCTATCCTTGTGATAGTAAAGCAAGTTACTTAGGACCAATGAAACCGTCCTGTTGGCAGTAAAGGTACAGTTACTAATGAACAATGAAACCATCCTATTGGCAGAAAAGGAACAGCAACTAAGGAACAATGAAACCATCCTATTGGCAGTAAAAGAACAGTTACTAAGGAACTATGAAACCTTTCTGGTGGCAGTAAAGGAACAGTTACTAAGGAACAATGAAACTATCATGGTAGTAGAAAAGGAACAGTTACTAGGGAACACTGAATCCATCCTAGTGGCAGTAAAGTTACTAAGGAACAATGAAACCATTCTGGTGGCAGTAAAGGAGCAGTTACTAAGGAACAATGAAATCATCCAGGTGGCAGTAAAGGAACAGTTACTAAGGAACAATGAAACCATCCTGGTGGTAGTAAAGGAACAGTTACTAAGGAATAATGAAACCATCCTGGTGGCAGTAAAGTCACAGCTACTGAGCAACAATAAAACCATCATAGTGGCAGTAAAGGAACAGTTACTAAGGAACAATGAAACCATCCTGGTGGTAGTAAAGGTACAGTTTCTAAGGAACAATGAAAGCATCCTGGATGTAGTAAAATTACTAAGGAACAATAAAACCATCCTGGTGATAGTAAGGGATAGTTGCTAAGGAACAAGGAAACCATGCTGGTGGTAATAAACCAAGTTACTAAGGAACAATGAAACCATCCTGGTGGCAGTAAAGGAACAGGTATTAAGAAACAATGAATCCATCCTGGAGGTAGTAAACGGACAATTACAAAGACACAATGAAACGATGCCGGTCACAGTAAAGGCACAGTTACTGAGGAACAGTGAATCCATCCTGGTGGAAGTAAAGGGACAGTTACTAAGGAACAATGAAACCATTCTGGTGGGAGAAAAGGAACAGTTATCAGGGAACAATGAAACCATTCTGGTGGCAGTAAAGACAGTTACTAAGGAACAATGAAACCATCCTGACAGTAGAAAAGGAACAGTTACTAGGAAACAATGAATCCATCCTGGTAGTAGTAAAGTTACTAAGGAACAATGAAACTACCCTGTTGGTAGTAAAGAAACAATTACTAAGGAACAATGAAACCATCCCAGTGGCAGTAAAGGAACAGTTACCAAGGAACAATGAAATCATTCTGGTGGCAGTAAAGGAACAGATACTAAGGAACAATGAAACAATCCTGGTGGTAGAAAAAGTATAGTTACTAAGGAACAACGAAAACATCCTTGTGGCAGTAAAGGAACAGTTACTAAGGAACAATGAATCCATCCTGGCGGTTGTGAAATTACTAAGGAACAATGAATCCATCCAGGTGGTAGTAAAGGCATAGTTACTAAAGAACAATGAAACCTTCATCGTGGTCATATAGGAATAGTTACTAAAGGAACAATGAATCCATCCTGGTGGTAGTAAAGGACAGTTATTAAGGAACGATGAAACCATCTTAGTGGCAATAAAGGTACAATTACTGAGGAACAATGAATCCATCCTGGTAGTGGGAAAGGAACAGTTACAAAGGAACAACGAAACAATCCTGATGGCAGTAAAGGCAAATACTAAAGAACAATGAATCCATCCTGGTGATTGTAAATTAAGTTACTAAGGAACAATGGAAACCATCCTGGTTGTAGTAAAGGCCCAGTTACTAAGGAACAATGAAACCATCTTGGTGGAAGAAATGAAACAGTTACTTAGGAACAATGAAACCATCCTGGTGGCAGTAAAGGCAGTTACTAAGGAACAATGAAACCATCCTTGAGGCAGTAGAGGAACAGTTACTAAGGAACAATATATCCCTCCTGTTGCAGTAAACGAACAGTTACTAAGGAACAATGAAACCATTCTAGTGGCAGTAAAGGCACAGTTACCGAGAAACAATGAATCCATCCTGATGTTAGTAAAGTTACTAAGGAACAATGAAACAATCCTGGTGGTAGTAAAGGTACAGCAACTAAGGAACAATGAAACCATCCTAGTGGCAGTAAAGGAGCAGTTACTAAGGAAATGAAACCATCCTTGTGGCAGTAAAGGAACAGTTACTAAGGAAAAATTAAACCATTCTGGTGGAAGTAAAGGCACAGTTACTAAGAAACAATGACACCATCCTTGTGGCAGTAAAGGAACAGTTAACAAAGAACAGTGAAACCATCCTGGTGGTAGTAAAGAAACAGTTAGAAACGAACAATGAAACCATCCTGGTGGCAGTAAAGGAACAGTTACTAATAAACAATGAATCCATCCTAGTGGTAGTGAAAGTACAGTTACTAAGGAACAATGAAACCATTCTAGTGGCAGTAAAGGAACAGTTATCTATGGAGCAATGAACACATCGACGTGGTAGTGAAGAACCTGTTACTAAGGAACAATGAATCCATCCTATTGGTAGTAAAGGACCTGTTACTAAGGAACAATGAATCCATCCTATTGGTAGTAAAGGCACAGTTACTTAGGAACTGTGAATCTATCCTTGTGGTAGTAAAGCAAGTTACTTAGGACCAATGTAACCATCCTGATGGTAGTAAAGGTACAGTTACTAAGGAATAATGAAATCATCCTTGTGGCAGTGGTGGAACAGTTACTAAGGAACACTGAAACCGTCCTGTTGGCAGTAAAGATACAGTTACTAATGAACAATGAAACCGTCCTGTTGGCAGTAAAGGTACAGTTACTAAGGAACAATGAAACCAATCTGGTGTCAGTAAAGGGTCAGTTACTAAGGAACAATGAAACTATCCTGGTAGCAGTAAAGGAACAGTTACTAAGGAACAATGAAACTATCCTGGTAGCAGTAAAGGTACAGTTACTATGGAACAATAAAACAATCCTGGTGGTAGAAAATGAACAGTTACTAAAGAACAATAAAACCACCCTGGCGGTAATAAACAAGTAAAGGTAGTTAAGTGCAGGTACTAAGAACAATGAAATCATCTTGGTGGCAGTAAAGGAAGTTACTAAGGAACAATGAATCCATCCTGGTGGTAGAAAAGGAACAGTTACTAGGGAATAATGAATCCATCCTGCTGGCAGTAAAGTTACTAAGGAACAATGAAACCATCCTGGAGGTAGTAAAGGAACAGTTACTAAGGAACAATGAAACCATCCAGGTGGTAGTAAAGGTACAATGAACACACCTTGGTGGTAGTAAAGAAACTGTTACTAAGAAACAATGAAACCATCCTGGTATCAATAAAGGTACTGTTACTAAGGAATAATGAATCCATCCTGGTGGCAGTAAAGGAGCAGATACTAGGGAACAATGAAACCATCCTGGTGGTAGTAAAGGGAGTTACTAAGGAACAATGAACACATCCTGGTGGTAGTAAAAGACCTGTTACTAAGGAACAATGAACACATCCTTGGTGGTAGTAAAGGTACTCTTACTAAGGAATAATGAATCCATCCTGGTGGAAGTTAACTTCCACCAGGATGAAGTTAAATTTAAAAAAAACTGACTTTAATTTAAAAAATTTAAGTTAAAAGTTAAAAAACTTAAATTTAAAAAAGTTAAAAAAAAAAGTTAAAAGTTAAAGTTGACTAAATTTAAAAATAATAATATAAAAAAACCTTAAAAAATTTAAAAGTTAAAGTTGAGTTAAATTTAGAAAAAAAATTAAAAAAACTGACTGACTGTCAGTCAGTTTTTTTTTAAATTTGTTCAATGTCAACAAATCTTTTTTGACTATTTGTATATGAAAAGGGCCGCAATTGTCCCAAGTTCCAGTACTGCAGCCTAAATAGAAAGGGAGATTTTTAATGTTTTCTTTTTTTTAACGAATATTACATGTGTTTCATGTGTTCATGTGTTTATAAAAAACCACACCTTTCAGATATAATCATTCTATGACGCTTTTCTGTCACATTAGCATATATTAAAGGATCTGTAGGAAGGGATTTTCCAAAACATCTTTAGTTTTTCTAATGCAAATAGTCAAAGGTACCCCAAAAAATTATTCAAATATATCATGTATACTGCTTTATAAAATCAATAAATGAACTTAGGAAGCAAAAGCTTATACCAGATTTGAGAGACATATACGCTACATATAAGGTGTAAGTTTCATGTAAATTAAATAAAAAATGAAAGAGTTATAAGAAGTTTTGTTACTTGAAAATAAATAAGAAAATAATAATGTCTAAGGTGCTGTCATCTGAGACTGAGGTTGACATCAACCAATTTCCTCGAAAATTGACACCCTTACAGATAGGCTTACGTGCAGTCAGGTGTATATGTTTCATGTATATCGTCCCATAAACAAAGAAAAAACAATTTAAAAAGAACAAAAAAGTATTTTTTTTAACTTGCTATTGTGATAGCTGAGAGTCACAGACATGATTTCAGTTAACACATGTGTTTGATGATCGTTTTTGACCATTTTGGAAAATTTATGACACATAATTCAATATTTATTTTCTCCCTTCCTATTTATGCTATGATGCTGAGACTTGGGCCACATGAAACCCTTTTCATATACAACACGGCAAAAAAGTTTGATTGAAATCGAACCAGTTTAAATTTTTTGCGTATTTGAATCTAATCCCCCCCCCCCCAAGTTAAGGAACAGTTATTAAAGAAAAATGAAACCATACTGGTGGTAGTAAAGGTACAGTTACACAGGAACAATGAAACCATCCTGGTGATAGAAAACGACAGGTACTAAGCAACAATGAAACCATCATGGTGGTAGTAAGGGACAGGTACTATGGAACAATGAAACCATCCTGGTGGTAGTAAAGGAAACGGTACTAAGGAACAATGAATACATCATGATGGCAGTAAAGGTACAGTTACTAAGGAACAATGAAACCATTCTGGTGGTAGTAAAGGAACACAGCTACTAAGGAACAAAGAAACCATCCTGGTGACAGTAAAGGAACAGTTACTAAAGAACAATGAAACCATCCAAGTGGCAGTAAAGGAACAGTTACTAAGGAACAATGAAACCATCCTGGTGGTAGTAAAGGACAGTTACTAAGGGACAATGAATCCATCATGGTGGTAGTAAAGGAACAGTTACTAAGGAACAATGAAACCATTCTATTGGCAGTAAAGGCACAGATACTGAGGGACAATGAATCTATCCTTGTGGTAGTAAAGCAAGTTACTTAGGACCAATGAAACCATCCTGATGGTAGTGAAGGCACAGTCACTAAGGAATAATGAAACCATCCTTGTGGCAGTAGTGGAACAGTTACTAAGGAACAATGAATCAATCCTGGTGGCAGTAAAGGAACAGTTACTAAGGAACAATGAAACAATCCTGATGTCAGTAAAGGAGCAGTTACTAAGGAACAATGAAACCAACCTGGTGGCAGTAAAGGAACAGTTACTAAGGAAGAATGAAACAGTCCTGATTTCAGTAAAGGAACAGTTACTAAGGAACAATGAATCCATCCTAGTGGAAGTACAGGAAGTTACTAAGGAACAATGAAACCATACTGGTGGCAGTAAAGGAACAATTACTAACGAAAAATGAATTCATCCTGGTGTTAGTAAAAGTACAGTTACACAGGAACAATGAAACCATCCTAGTGGTAGAAAAGGAACATGTACTAAGGAACAATGAAACAATCCTGATGTCAGTAAAGGAACAGTTAATAAGGAACAATGAAACCATCCTGGTGATATTAAAGGTACAGTTACACAGGAACAATGAAACCATCCTGGTGGTAAAAAAGGAATAGGGACTAAGGAACAATGAAACAATCCTAGTGACAGGAAAGAAACAGTTACTAAGGAACAATGAAACCATCTTGGTGGCAGAAAAGGAACATTTACTAAAGAACAATGAAACCATCCTGGTGGTAGTAAAAACAGTTACTAAGGAACAATGAAACCATCCTGGAGTCAGTAAAGGAATAGGTACTAAGGAATAGTGAATCTATCCTGGTGGCAGTAAAGGACAAGTTACTAAGGAACAGTGAAACCATCCTGGTGGTAGTAAAGGAACAGTTAATAAGGAACTATGAATCCATCCTGGTGGTAATAAACGACCAGTTACTAAGGAATAATGAATCCATCCTAGTGGTAGTAGAGGAACAATTAGTAAACAATTAATCTCTCCTTGTGGTAATAAAGGATAATGAATCCATCCTGGTGGCAAATCAAGGAACAGTTACTAAGAAACACTGAAACCATCCTGGTGGCAATAAATGCACAGTTACTATGGAACAATGAATCCATCCTAGTGGCAGTAAAGGTAGTTACCGAGGAACAATGAATCCTGATAGTAGTAAAGTTGCTAAGGAACAATGAAACCTTCCTGGTGGTAGTAAAGGAACAGCAACTAAGGAACAATGAAACCATTCCTAGTGGGAGTAAAGAAACACTTAAAAGGGAACAATGATACCGTCCAAGTGGCAGTAAAGGTAGTTACTAAGGAACTATGAAACCTTCCTGGTAGCAGTAAAGGAACAGTTGCTAAGGAACAATGAAACTATCCTGGTAACCGTAAAAGAACAGTTCCTAAGGAACAATGAAACCATCCTGGTGGTAGAAAAAGAAGTTACTAAGGAACAATAAAACCACCCTGGCAGTAGTAAAGAAACAGTTACTAAGGAACAATGAAACCATCCTAGTGATAGTGAAGGCAGTACTAACGAAGTGACATCATCCTGGTGGCAGGAAAGGAACAGTTACTAAAGAACAATGAAACCATCCTGGTGGTAGTAAAGGACAATTACTAAGGAACAATGAACCAGTAAACGAAGAAGGATTATCTTCAAAGTACACGGCAACAATTGTGATGTTCAGCGCCAAATACGGAGCTGAAGTTTAAAGTCCTACACGGATACATTTTGGATTATTTAGAGTAAATACTGGCCTTGGTGTTTCATTACCTCATTCATCACTTGTTGGTGCAGACGTAAGCTGGAGGTGGCGCCGCCCATTGTGACGTGTAGCAAGTGGTGGTACACGTGGAGCAGCGTCCTCCCTCCTGGTGCACGTGGAGCAGCGTCCTCCCTCCTGGTACACGTGGAGCAGCGTCCTCCCTCCTGGTACACGTGGAGCAGCGTCCTCCCTCCTGGTACACGTGGAGCAGCGTCCTCCCTCCTGGTACACGTGGAGCAGCGTCCTCCCTCCTGGTGCACGTGGAGCAGCGTCCTCCCTCCTGGTACACGTGGAGCAGCGTCCTCCCTCCTGGTACACGTGGAGCAGCGTCCTCCCTCCTGGTACACGTGGAGCAGCGTCCTCCCTCCTGGTACACGTGGAGCAGCGTCCTCCCTCCTGGTACACGTGGAGCAGCGTCCTCCCTCCTGGTACACGTGGAGCAGCGTCCTCCCTCCTGGTACACGTGGAGCAGCGTCCTCCCTCCTGATACACGTGGAGCAGCGTCCTCCCTCCTGGTACACGTGGAGCAGCGTCCTCCCTCCTGGTACACGTGGAGCAGCGTCCTCCCTCCTGGTACACGTGGAGCAGCGTCCTCCCTCCTGGTACACGTGGAGCAGCGTCCTCCCTCCTGGTACACGTGGAGCAGCGTCCTCCCTCCTGGTGCACGTGGAGCAGCGTCCTCCCTCCTGGTGCACGTGGAGCAGCGTCCTCCCTCCTGGTACACGTGGAGCAGCGTCCTCCCTCCTGGTGCACGTGGAGCAGCGTCCTCCCTCCTGGTACACGTGGAGCAGCGTCCTCCCTCCTGGTACACGTGGAGCAGCGTCCTCCCTCCTGGTACACGTGGAGCAGCGTCCTCCCTCCTGGTACACGTGGAGCAGCGTCCTCCCTCCTGGTACACGTGGAGCAGCGTCCTCCTTCCTGGTACACGTGGAGCAGTGTCCTCCTTCCTGATACAAGTGGAGCAGCGTCCTCCTTCCTGGTACACGTGGAGCAGCGTCCTCCCTCCTGGTGCACGTGGAGCAGCGTCCTCCCTCCTGGTGCACGTGGAGCAGCGTCCTCCCTCCTGGTACACGTGGAGCAGCGTCCTCCCTCCTGGTACACGTGGAGCAGCGTCCTCCCTCCTGGTGCACGTGGAGCAGCGTCCTCCCTCCTGGTACACGTGGAGCAGCGTCCTCCCTCCTGGTACACGTGGAGCAGCGTCCTCCCTCCTGGTACACGTGGAGCAGCGTCCTCCCTCCTGGTACACGTGGAGCAGCGTCCTCCCTCCTGGTACACGTGGAGCAGCGTCCTTCCTCCTGGTACACGTGGAGCAGCGTCCTCCTTCCTGGTACACGTGGAGCAGTGTCCTCCTTCCTGATACAAGTGGAGCAGCGTCCTCCTTCCTGGTACACGTGGAGCAGTGTCCTCCTTCCTGATACAAGTGGAGCAGCGTCCTCCTTCCTGATACAAGTGGGAGCCGTCGGGCAGCGTCCTCCCTCCTCCACTGTTCAACTCCGACTGAGGCCTCACCACTGTTGCCAGTGTTGCCATACCAACCTCGCAACAAACACCAAGATCCCTAAGAATGTGCAACACTTCATCACAACTTGAACCCAAATGTTTCACCTACCTGATTCAGCACATTAAAATACATATAATCTTAAAAAGTACTAAATTGTTATGGTAGATGATTCTCAACTTCTTCGTGTACAGGTACAGGGAAGGTAGATAAGGTGTAACACTACGTGTGGCAACACTGCTGCAAGGCCTCAAAAATAAATTTATATTCAAATTACCGAAACTGTATAACATCCAACAGTGTTTAAGATGCTGTACACTGTTGTCTAGCAATGTTTTGCAGTCTAATTTTACAGTGATTATTTATAACGTTTACTCAGTATTTTGTGCTAAATGATTTACTGTTGCACACAAAATATATATTATTTACTTTGTATTATTCTCGAATTTTTCGTTTGACTGGACTGCAGAAACAGAATTCTTCCATCTCGACTATTAGCAATGTAACTTTCATTAATTCTCATCACCTCTCAGTATATATAAGAAACCCTGATATATATATATATATATATATATATATATATATATATATATATATATATATATATATATATATATATATATATATATATATATATATATATAGACTGCTCGGGAAGTATTGTTTGAAAAGTTATTGAAATGTGACTTTTAACCCAAGTTGCAAGTGTAGCCTAAATAATGAGATTCCTGCTGGGATTTTAGTGAAGTTGGTCAACAGGTTAATATTCAGTGAAGTTGGTCAGCAGTTTAATATTCAGTGAAGTTGGTCAGCAGGTGAATATTCAGTGAAGTTGGTCAGCAGGTGAATATTCAGTGAAGTTGGTCAGCAGGTGAATATTCAGTGAGGTTGGTCAGCACGTTAATATTCAGTGAGGTTGGTCAGCAGGTTAATATTCAGTGAGGTTGGTCTGCAGGTGAATATTCAGTGAAGTTGGTCAGCAGGTGAATATTCAGTGAGGTTGGTCAGCAGGTGAATATTCAGTGAGGTTGGTCAGCAGGTTAATATTCAGTGAGGTTGGTCAGCACGTTAATATTCAGTGAGGTTGGTCAGCAGGTTAATATTCAGTGAGGTTGGTCAGCAGGTGAATATTCAGTGAAGTTGGTCAGCAGGTGAATATTCAGTGAGGTTGGTCAGCACGTTAATATTCAGTGAGGTTGGTCAGCAGGTTAATATTCAGTGAGGTTGGTCAGCACGTTAATATTCAGTGAGGTTGGTCAGCAGGTGAATATTCAGTGAGGTTGGTCAGCACGTTAATATTCAGTGAGGTTGGTCAGCAGGTGAATATTCAGTGAGGTTGGTCAGCAGGTTAATATTCAGTGAGGTTGGTCAACAGGTTAATATTCAGTGAGGTTGGTCAACAGGTTAATATTCAGTGAGGTTGGTCAACAGGTTAATATTCAGTGAAGTTGGTCAGCAGGTGAATATTCAGTGAGGTTGGTCAGCAGCTTAATATTCAGTGAGGTTGGTCAATAGGTTAATATTCAGTGAAGTTGGTCAGCAGGTGAATATTCAGTGAGGTTGGTCAGCAGCTTAATATTCAGTGAGGTTGGTCAGCAGGTTAATATTCAGTGAGGTTGGTCAGCAGGTGAATATTCAGTGAAGTTGGTCAGCAGGTGAATATTCAGTGAGGTTGGTCAGCAGGTTAATATTCAGCGAGGTTGATCAGCAGGTGAATATTCAGCAGCTTAATATTCAGTAAGGTTGGTCAGCAGCTTAATATTCAGTGAGGTTGGTCAGCAGGTTAATATTCAGTGAGGTTGGTCAGCAGGTGAATATTCAGTGAGGTTGGTCAGCAGGTTAATATTCAGCGAGGTTGGTCAGCAGCTTAATATTCAGTGAGGTTGGTCAGCAGGTGAATATTCAGTGAGGTTGGTCAGCAGCTTAATATTCAGTGAGGTTGGTCAGCAGCTTAATATTCAGTGAGGTTGGTCAGCAGATGAATATTCAGTGAGGTTGGTCAGCAGGTTAATATTCAGTGAGGTTGGTCAACAGGTTAATATTCAGTGAAGTTGGTCAGCAGGTGAATATTCAGTGAGGTTGGTCAGCAGGTGAATATTCAGTGAAGTTGGTCAGCAGGTGAATATTCAGTGAGGTTGGTCAGCAGGTTAATATTCAGCGAGGTTGGTCAGCAGGTGAATATTCAGCAGCTTAATATTCAGTAAGGTTGGTCAGCAGCTTAATATTCAGTGAGGTTGGTCAGCAGGTGAATATTCAGTGAGGTTGGTCAGCAGCTTAATATTCAGTGAGGTTGGTCAGCAGCTTAATATTCAGTAAGGTTGGTCAGCAGCTTAATATTCAGTGAGGTTGGTCAGCAGGTGAATATTCAGTGAGGTTGGTCAGCAGCTTAATATTCAGTTATGTTCGTGAGCAGGTTAATATAGACGTGTTGGTAAATCAGTAAATCTGACCAGTCACTGGTCTTTACTGAACGACATATATTGTTGGTTATGCTAGTAATGCACTTCTTCATGAGAGGTGCAGTTGGTGTGCAGGCTTCGTGTGACTGCTTCCTGGGGCTGGAGCCCTGGTCGAGGACCGGGCCGTGGGGGCACTAAGCCCCGAAATCATCTAAAAATAACCCCACAGCTCACCATAACTGTCACAGTAGTGCGGTTAGGACGACTCACAGCTCGCCATGACTGCCACAGTAGTGAGGTTAGGACGACTCAAAGCTCGCCATGACTGCCACAGTAGTGAGGTTACGACGCCTCACAGTTCGCCATGACTGCCACAGTAGTGAGGTTAGGACGACTCACAGTTCGCTATGACTGTCACAGTAGTGAGGTTAGGACGCCTCACAGCTCGCCATGACTGCCACAGTAGTGAGGTTAGGACGCCTCACAGTTCGCCCTGACTGCCACAGTAGTGAGGTTAGGAGGCCTCACAGCTCGCCCTGGCTGCCACAGTAGTGAGGTTAGGACGCCTCACAGCTCGCCATGACTGCCACAGTAGTGAGGTTAGGAGGCCTCACAGCTCATCCTGACTGCCACAGTAGTGAGGTTAGGACGCCTCACAGCTCGCCATGACTGCCACAGTAGTGAGGTTAGGACGCCTCACAGCTCATCCTGACTGCCACAGTAGTGAGGTTAGGACGCCTCACAGCTCATCCTGACTGCCACAGTAGTGAGGTTAGGACGCCTCACAGCTCGCCATGACTGCCACAGTAGTGAGGTTAGGACGCCTCACAGCTCGCCATGACTGCCACAGTAGTGAGGTTAGGACGCCTCACAGCTCGCCATGACTGCCATAGTGGTGAGGTTAGGACGCCTCACATCCGCAAAAGGCTCTAATGTTAGCTTTTCAGTTAAACTTACAAATGTACACACACACACATTGTTACCATTGTTACCTCCAATCTAACAAAGAGTTTGGTGTTCATAGCCTCAAAGCAAAATTTCCATCAATTATATATTAAATGTTTAGTGTAATACATCTTAATGTTTTGTTGTTACAGCTAGTGACCCATGGGAAGCACTAATCTAACTTACTGGTTGTTACCACTAGTGAACCATGGGGAGCGCTAGGCTAACTTACTGGTTGTTACCACTAGTGAACCATGGGGAGCACTAGGCTAACATACTGGTTGTTACCACTAGTGAACCATGGGGAGCACAAGGCTAACTTACTGGTTGTTACCAATAGCGAACCATGGGGAGCACTAGGCTAACTTACTGGTTCCTACCACAAGTTAACTATGGGAACACTAGGCTAACTTACTGGTTGTTACCACTAGTGACCCCATGGGAGCAATAAGCTACCTTACTGGTTGTTACCACTAGTGAACCATGGGGAGCACTAGGCTAACTTACTGGTTGTTACCACTAGTGACCCATGGGAGCACTAGGCTAACTTACTGGTTGTTACCACTAGTAACCAATGGGAGCACTAGGCTAACTTACTGGTTGTTACCACTAGTGAACCATGGGGAGCACTAGGCTAACTTACTGGTTGTTACCACTAGTGAACCATGGGGAGCACTAGGCTAACTTACTGGTTGTTACCACTAGTGAACCATGGGGAGCACTAGGCTAACTTACTGGTTCCTACCACAAGTTAACTATGGGAACACTAGGCTAACTTACTGGTTGTTACCACTAGTGATCCCATGGGAGCAATAAGCTACCTTACTGGTTGTTACCACTAGTGAACCATGGGGAGCACTAAGCTAACTTACTGGTTGTTACCACTAGTGACCCATGGGAGGACTAGGCTAACTTACTGGTTGTTACCACTAGTAACCAATGGGAGCACTAGGCTAACTTACTGGTTGTTACCACTAGTGCCCCATGGGGAGCACTAGGCTAACTTAGTGGTTGTTACTACTAGTGACTCATTGGGAGCACTAGGCTAACTTACTAGTCGTTACCACTAGTGAAACATGCGGAGCACTAGGTTAAATTACTGGTTGTTACCGCTAGTGACCCATGGGGAGCACTAGGCTAAATTTCTGGTTCTTAGCACTAGTGAACCGTAGGGAGCACTAGGATAACTAACTGGTTATTACCATTAGTGAACCAAGGGGAGCACTAGGGTAAATTACTGGTTGTTACCACTAGTGAACCATAGGGAGCACTAGGATAACTTACTGGTTGTTACTGTTGGAAATTTCCAACACTAATAAACTACTATTGTATTATAATAAATCATTTTTATTATATACTAACTACAGTAGTCACTCAATTTACTAACAGCAGTGTCAACATAAACTAACTATTGTATCTGCATATTAATGCTAGAATTCTTACGAAATAGAGCACCAACATTGCGTCAGATAATGTCTAGTTAAACACATTTATTACCAATGTGTTAGAGAATTGAATGTGGTTCTCTAAAATCATCAGTATTCCGTGTGATAATTATTTACGGATAACATAACTCCCAATACTTCTAAATCGAGAGTTTTTCGTTACAATTGTTATCAAGTAATAGTTTTTCTGTCACGCGGGAATGCCATGGAGAAAACTAAAATCATCTCCATTTCTCGTTTAACACCATAAGACGAGAAGGCGATAATATTTAAATCCCTAGAATTGCAACCCTGTCCTCATTAAAGTATTTCAACCACAATTGCGCGAAATAGTGTTATTCGTGATTAATAATTTCTGTGGTGAATACGAGACGCGGGTTGGGGAAGGCGGAGACGCCATTGTGCAGCGAGCGTGCTTGAACAGCGGAAGGTCTTGGCGTCAAGAGTGGCGAGACACGTGGCGTTGGAGAGTTATCAGCAAGAATTACACTGATACACAACTAATACTGAATAGTTATTCTTCCACGTGCTCCATAGTGCTCGGCCAACTAATAACGCGTCTAGAATTAAGCCAAAACCCACAAACACGTGTACAACGCCGTGAAAGTTTGAGACTGGCAGACGCGATATCGGCAGACTTCAGTAGTAACTACGCTCACGTTAAGTATAGTTTCTTTCTTGATGCATCATTTAAGATTGTATATTTGTGAGTAGTCTGTTGTTATATAGTGAGATGACCACATATGCAACGTTAGTACCACATTAATGTTCTTCTCTATTTTCATGAATATTGAGATTAAAAGTAGCCTAGTCCAATGCTACTTAATATTCTTTAAATTACAGCTCGTATGTGAGGAGCCAACGAGTCGTTAACAGCATTCGTGTTATTCACCTCTAATTTCTTCTATGTGGAGATCCTGAGATCACGACTACGAATCACGAACGATGTCATAGAAATCGTCTTAAAGCTAAGACTTTTTGTACACATTTAATTCTTCCATTTTTTATCATTAGACAAATTTGCAAGATTATCATATTGAATATTCCTACCATATCTGATTATTGGAAATTTATGTGTTTACTTAGATGATTGCTCCTTAATTTAATAATCATTAATATTCACTATTTGAGTTCACATAATTGACTCTATAGCATTTTAGATCATAATATTATTTACTCAACAATGAACTGGTGACGAACCACACTAGTTCCTAGACATATATGAAGTTCTAGCAATACCCCCCCAATGTAGGTGTTTGAGGCTCTGACTTTAGTTAATTAATCATACAGTCCATTCTTTATTTTAAGTGATTATTCTCTCTAATACTTATCCATAGACACTGGTTCTTCAGTGTGTTCTCCAATGATCACTTTTATAGTTTCCCTCTTTTCTCAAAAGTGGGTAGTCCTTCGTTATTAAATTAAATAATTAAATAATTGACTAATTGAGTCAAGTCCCAGATATCCCACAGTTACCACTAGTGAACCATGGGGACCACTAGGGTAACTTACTGGTTGTTAGCACACTAGTGAACCATGGGAAGCACTAGGCTAACTTACTGGTTATTACCACTAGTGAAGATTGGGAAGCACTAGGCTAACTTACTAGTTGTTACTGCTAATGACCCCTGGGAGCACTAGGCTAACCTACTGGTTGTTATCACTAGTGAACCATTTGGAGCACTAGGCTAACTTATTGGTTGTTACCACTAGTGAACCATCGGAAGCACTAGGCTAACTTACTACTTGTCACCGCTAGTGACCCCTGGGAGCAATAGGCTAACTTATTTTTTGTTACCACTAGTGAACCATTAGGAGCATTAGGCTAACGTACTGGTTGTTACCACTAGTGAACAATGGGGAGCACTAGGCTAACTTACTGGTTGTTACCCCTAGTAAACCGTTGAAGCACTAGGCTAATTTACTGGTTGTTACCGCTAGTGATCCATTGGGAGCACTAGGCTAACTTATTAGTTGTTACCACTAGTGAAGATTGGGAAGCACTAGGCTAACTTACTAGTTGTTACTGCTAATGACTCCTGGGAGCACTAGGCTAACCTACTGGTTGTTATCACTAGTGAACCATTTGGAGCACAAGGCTAACTTACTGGTTGTTACCACTAGTGACCCATGGGAAACACTAGGCTAACATACTGGTTGTTACCACTACTGAACCATGAGAGCACTAGGCTAACTTACTGGTTATTACCTCTAGTGAACCATGGGGAGCACTAGGCTTACTTACTGGTTGTTACCACTAGTGAACCATGGGGAGCTCTAGGCTAACTTACTGATTGTTACCACTAGTGAACCATGGGGAGCACTAGCTAACTTATTGGTTGTTACCACTAGTGAACCATTTGGAGCACTAGGCTAACTTATTGGTTGTTACCACTAGTGAACCATCGGGAGCACTAGGTTAACTTACTGGTTGTCACCACTAGTGAACCATTTGGAGCACTAGGCTAACTTATTAGTTGTTACAACTAGTGATCCGTAAGGAACACTAGGCTAACTTACTGGTTGTTATCACCTTACCTTGAGGTTACCTTGAGGTGCTTTCGGGGCTTAGCGTCCCCGCGGCCCGGTCGTCGAACAGGCCTCCTGGTTGGTTACTAGTGAATTAGTGAACTAGTGAACCATTTGGAGCACTCGGCTATCTTATTGGCTGTTACCACTGGTGAAACATGGGAAGCACTAGGCTAACAAACTGGTTGTTACCACTAGTGACCCACAAGAAGCACTAGGCTAACTTACTAGTTGTTACCACTAGTGAACCATGTGGAGCACTAGGCTAACTTACTGGTAGTTACCACTAGTGACCCATGGGGAGCACTAGGCTAACTTACTAGTTGTTACCACTAGTGACCCATAGGGAGCAATAGGCTAACTTACTGGTTGTTACCACTAGTGACCCATAGGGAACACTAGGCTAACTAACTGGTTGTTACCATTAGTGAACCATGGGGAGAACTAGGCTAACTTAATAGTTGTTACCACTAGTGACCCATTTGGAGCACTAGGCTAACGTACTGGCTGTTACCACTAGTGAACCATGTGGAGCACTAGGCTAACTTACTGGTTGTTACCACTAGTTACCCATTTGGAGCACTAGGCTAACATACTGGTTGTTACCACTAGTGAACCATGGGAGCACTAGGCTAACTTACTGGTTGTTACCTCTAGTGAACCATGGGGAGAACTAGGCTAACTTAATAGTTGTTACCACTAGTGAACCATAAGGAGCTCTAGGGTAACTTACTGATTGTTACCACTGGTGAAACATAGGAGCACTAAGCTAACTTATTGCTTGATACAACTAGTGACCCATGGAGAGCACTAGGCTAACTTACTGGTTGTTACCGCTAGTGAACACTACCTAACTTACTGGTTGTTACCACTAGTGACCCATGGAGAGAACTAGGCTAACTTATTGGTTGTTACCACTAGTGACCCATGGGGAGCACAAGGCTAACTTACTAGTTGTTACCACTAGTGATCCATAGGGAGCAATAGGCTAACTTACTGGGTGTTGTCACTAGTGAACCAATTGGGGCACTAGGACTAACGTATTGGTTGTTAACACTAGTGTACAATGGGGAGCACTAGGCTATCTTACTAGTTGTTATCACTAGTGAACCATTTGGAGCACTAGGCTAATTTTTGGTTGTTACCACTAGTGAAGTCTGGGAAGCACTAGGCTAACTTACTAGTTGTTACTGCTAGTGACCCTGGGAGCACTAGGCTAACTTACTGGTTGTTATCACTAGTGAACCATTTGGAGCATTAGGCTAAGTTATTGGTTGTTACCACTAGTGAACCATGGGAAGCACTAGGCTAACTGACTAGTTGTCACCGCTAATGACCCTTGGGAGCAATAGGCTAACTTATTGGTTGTTACCACTAGTAAACCATTAGGAGCATTAGGCTAACGTACTGGTTGTTACCACTAGTGACCAATGGGGAACACTAGGCTAACTTACTGGTTGCTACTACTAGTGACCCATGGGGAGCACTAGGCTAACTTACTGGTTGTTACTGCTAGTGACCCATGGGGAGCACTAGGTTAACTTACTGCTTGTTTTCACTAGTGACCCATGGGGTGCACTAGGCTAACTTACTGGTTGTCACCACTAGTGACCAATGGGAGCACTAGGCTAACTTACTGGTTGTTACCATTAGTGACTCATGGGGAGAACTAGGCTAACTTACTGGTTGTTACCACTAGTGAACCATGTGGAGAACTAGGCTAACTTACTGCTTATTACCTCTAGTGAACCATGGGGAGCTCTAGGCTAACTTACTGATTGTTACAACTAGTGACCCATGGGGAGCACTAGGCTAACTTACTGGTTGTTACTGCTAGTGACCCATGGGGAGCACTAGGCTAACTTACTGGTTGTTACCACTAGCGACCCAAAGGAGCACTAGGCTAACTTACTGATTGTTACAACTAGTGACCCATGGGAGCACTAGGCTAACTAACTGGTTGTTACCAATAGTGAACCATGGCGAGCACTAGGTTAACTTACTGGTTGTTACACCTGTTGACCCATAGGGAGCACTAGGCTAACTTACTAGTTGTTAGGCCTAGTGAACCATGGAGAGCACTAGTCTAACTAACTGGTTATTACCACTAGTGAACCATGGGGAGCACTAGGGTAACTTACTGGTTGTTACCACTAGTGACCCATGGAGAGCACTAGGCTAACTTACTGGTTGTTACCACTAGTGAACAATGGGGAGCACAAGGCTAACTTACTGGTTGTTACCACTAGTGAACCATGGGGAGCACTAGGCTAACTTATTGGATGTTACCACTAGTGAACCATCGGGAGCACTAGGCTAAGTTATTGGTTGTTACCACTAGTGAACCATCGGGAGCACTAGGCTAACTTAAAGGTTGTTATCACTAGTGAACCATTTGGAGCACTAGGCTAACTTATTGGTTGTTACTACTAGTGAACCATGGGGAACACTAGGCTAACTTACTGGTTGTTATCACCTTACCTTTAGGTTACCTTGAGGTGCTTTCGGGGCTTAGCGTCCCCGCGGCCCGGTCGTCGACCAGGCCTCCTTGTTGGTTACTAGTAAATTAGAGAACTAGTGAACCATTTGGAGAACTCGGCTATCTTATTGGTTGTTACCACTGGTGAACCATGGGAAGCACTATGCTAACTAACTAGTTGTTACCACTAGTGACCCACAAGAAGCACTAGACTAACTTACTGGTTGTTACCACTAGTGACCCATGGGGAGCACTAGGCTAACTTACTGGTTGATTACCTCTAGTGAACCTTGGGGAGAACTAGGCTAACTTACTAGTTGTTACCACTAGTGAACCATAAGGAGCTCTAGGGTAACTTACTGATTGTTACCACTAGTGAACCAAAGGAGCACTAGGCTAACTTATTGCTTGATGCAACTAGTGACCCATGGAGAGCAGTAGGCTAACTTACTGGTTGTTACCGCTAGTGACCCATGGGGAGCACTAGGCTAACTTACTGGATGTTACCACTAATGACCCATGGGGAGCACTAGGCTAACTTACTGGTTGTTACCACTGAAGTCCACGGGGAGCACTAGGCTAACTTACTGGTTGTTACCACCAGTGATATATGGGGAACACTAGGCTAACTTACTGGTTGTTACCACTATTGAACCATAGGGAGCACTAGGCTAACTTATTGGTTGTTACCACTAGTGAACCATAGGGAGCACTAGGCTAACTTACTGGGTGTTGTCACTAGTAAACCATTTAGGGCACTAGGGCTAACTTATTGGTTGTTAACACTAGTGTACCGTGGCGAGCACTAGGCTAGCTTACTAGTTGTTATCACTAGTGAACCATTTGGAGCACTAGGCTAACTTATTGGTTGTTACCACTAGTGAAGCATGGGAAGCACTAGGCTAACTTACTAGTGGTTACCGCTAGTGACCCCTGGGAGCACTAGGCTAACTAACTGGTTGTTACCATTAGTGAACCATTTAGAGCACTAGGTTAACTTACTGGTTGTTATCACAAGTGAACCATTTGGAGCACTAGGCTAACCTACTGGTTGTTACCACTAGTGACCCACAAGAGGCACTAGGCTAACTTACTAGTTGTTTCCACTAGTGACCCATGGGAGCACTAGGCTAACTTACGAGCTGTAACCACTAGTGACCAATGGGAGCACTAGGCTAACTAACTGGTTGTTACCACTAGTGAACCATGGGGAGCACTAGGCTAACTTACTGGTTGTTACCATTAGTTACCCATTTGGACTACTAGGCTAACGTACTGGTTGTTACCACTAGTGAACCATGGGAGCACTAGGCTAACTTACTGGTTGTTACCTCTAGTGAACCATGGGGAGAACTAGGCTAACTTACTAGTTGTTACCACTAGTGAACCATAAGGAGCTCTAGGGTAACTTACTGATTGTTACCACTTGTGAACCATAGGAGCACTAGGCTAACTTATTGCTTGATACAACTAGTGACCCATGGAGAGCACTAGGCTAACTTACTGGTTGTTACCACTTGTGACCCATGGGGAGCAATAGGCTAACTTACTGGTTGTTACCACCAGTGAACTATGGGGAGCACTAGGCTAACTTACTGGTTATTACCACTAGTGAACTATGGGGAGCACTAGCCTAACTTACTGGTTATTACCACTAGTGAACCATGCGGAGCACAAGGCTAACTTATTGGTTGTTACCACTAGTGAACCATGGGGAGCACTAGGCTAACTTATTGGTTGTTACCACTAGTGAACCATCGGGAGCACTAGGCTAACTTACTGGTTGTTATCACTAGTGAACCATTTGGAGCACTAGGCTAACTTATTGGTTATTAACACTAGTGTACCGTGGGGAACACTAGGCTAACTTACTGGTTGTTATCACTTTACCTTGAGGTTACCTTGAGGAGCTTTCGGGGCTTAGCGTCCTCGTGGCCCGGTCGTCGACCATTCCTCCTGGTTGGTTACTAGTGAATTAGTGAACTAGTGAACCATTTGGAGCACTCGGCTATCTTATTGGTTGTTATCACTGGTGAAACATGGGAAGCACTAGGCTAACTAACTGGTTGTTACCACTAGTGACCAAGAAGAAGCACTATGCTAACTTACTAGTTGTTACCACTAGTGAACCATGTGGAGCACTAGGCTAACTTACTGGTAGTTACCACTAGTGACCCATTAGGAGCACTAGGCTAACTTATTGGCTGTAACCACTAGTGACCCATGGGAGCACTAGGCTAACTTACTGGTTGTTACCACTAGTGACCCATTAGGAGCACTAGGCTAACTTATTGGCTGTAACCACTAGTGACCCATGGGAGCACTAGGCTAACTAACCGGTTGTTACCATTAGTGAACCATGGGAAGCACTAGGCTAACTTACTGGTTGTTACCACTAGTGAACCATGTGGAGAACTAGGCTAACACACTGGTTGTTACCACTAGTGAACCATGTGGAGAACTAGGCTAACACACTGGTTGTTACCACTAGTGAACCATGAGAGCATTAGGCTAACTTACTGCTTATTACCTCTAGTGAACCATGGGGAGCACTAGGCTAAATTACTGGTGGTTACCACTAGTGAACCATGGAGAGCACTAGGCTAACTTACTGATTGTTACAACTAGTGACCCATGGAGAGCACTAGGCTAACTTACTGATTGTTATCGCTAGTGAACCATGGAGAGCACTAGGCTAACTTACTGTTTGTTACAACTAGTGACCCATGGAGAGCACTAGGCTAACTTACTGATTGTTATCGCTAGTGACCCATGGAGAGCACTAGGCTAACTTACTGTTTGTTACAACTAGTGACCCATGGAGAGCAGTAGGCTAACTTACTGGTTGTTACCGCTAGTGACCGATGGGGAGCACTAGGCTAACTTACTGTTTGTTACCACTAGTGAACCATGGGGAGCACTATGCTAACTTACTGGTTGTTACCAATAGTTACCCATTTGGACTACTAGGCTAACATACTGGTTGTTACCACTAGTGAACCATGGGAGCACTAGGCTAACTTACTGGTTGTTACCTCTAGTGAACCATGGGGAGAACTAGGCTAACTTACTAGTTGTTACCACTAGTGAACCATTAGGAGCTCTAGGGTAACTTACTGATTGTTACCACCAGTGAACCATAGGAGCACTAGGCTAACTTATTGCTTGATACAACTAGTGAACCATGGGGGCATTTAGCTACCTTACTGGCTATTATCACTAGTGGCCCATGGGAGCACTAGGGTAACTAACTGGATGTTACCACTAGTGAACCATGGGGAGCACTAGGGGTAACTTACTGGTTGATACCACTATTGAACCGTGAGGAACACTAGGCTAACTTATTGGTTGTTACCACTAGTGAACGATGAGGAGCACTAGGCTAACTTATTGGTTGTTACCACTAGTGAACCATGGGGAGCACTAGGCTAACTTACTGGTTGTTATCACCTTACCTTTAGGTTACCTTGAGGTGCTTTCGGGGCTTAGCGTCCCCGCGGCCCGGTCGTCGACCAGGCCTCCTTGTTGGTTACTAGTAAATTAGAGAACTAGTGAACCATTTGGAGCACTCGGCCATCTTATTGGTTGTTACCACTGGTGAACCATGGGAAGCACTATGCTAACTAACTGGTTGTTACCACTAGTGACCCACAAGAAGCACTAGGCTAACTTACTGGTTGTTACCGCTAGTGACCCATGGGGAGCACTAGGCCAACTTACTGGTTGTTATCACTAGTGAACCATTTGGAGCACTAGGCTAACTTACTAGTTGTTACCTCTAGTGAACCATAAGGAGCTCTAGGGTAACTTACTGATTGTTACCACTAGTGAACCAAAGGAGCACTAGGCTAACTTATTGCTTGATACAACTAGTGACCCATGGAGAGCAGTAGGCTAACTTACTGGTTGTTACCGCTAGTGACCCATGGGGAGCACTAGGCTAACTTACTGGATGTTACCACTAATGACCCATGGGGAGCACTAGGCTAACTTACTGGTTGTTACCACTGAGGTCCACGGGGAGCACTAGGCTAACTTACTGGTTGTTACCACCAGTGATCTATGGGGAACACTAGGCTAACTTACTGGTTGTTACCACTATTGAACCATAGGGAACACTAGGCTAACTTATTGGTTGTTACCACTAGTGAACCATAGGGAGCACTAGGCTAACTTACTGGGTGTTGTCACTAGTAAACCATTTAGGGCACTAGGGCTAACTTATTGGTTGTTAACACTAGTGTACCGTGGCGAGCACTAGGCTACTTTACTAGTTGTTATCACTAGTGAACCATTTGGAGCACTAGGCTAACCTACTGGTTGTTACCACTAGTGACCCACAAGAAGCACTAGGCTAGCTTACTAGTTGTTTCCACTAGTGACCCATGGGAGCACTAGGCTAACTTACTAGTGGTTACCGCTAGTGACCCCTGGGAGCACTAGGCTAACTAACTGGTTGTTACCATTAGTGAACCATTTGGAGCACTAGGCTAACTTACTGGTTATTATCACAAGTGAACCATTTGGAGCACTAGGCTAACCTACTGGTTGTTACCACTAGTGACCCACAAGAAGCACTAGGCTAGCTTACTAGTTGTTTCCACTAGTGACCCATGGGAGCACTAGGCTAACTTACTAGTTGTTTCCACTAGTGACCCATGGGAGCACTAGGCTAACTTACGAGCTGTAACCACTAGTGACCAATGGGAGCACTAGGCTAACTAACTGGTTGTTACCATTAGTGAACCATGGGGAGCACTAGGCTAACATACTGGTTGTTACCACTAGTGAACCATGGGAGCACTAGGCTAACTTACTGGTTGTTACCTCTAGTGAACCATGGGGAGAACTAGGCTAACTTACTAGTTGTTACCACTAGTGAACCATAAGGAGCTCTTGGGTAACTTACTGATTGTTACCACTTGTGAACCATAGGAGCACTAGGCTAACTTATTGCTTCATACAACTAGTGACCCATGGAGAGCACTAGGCTAACTTACTGGTTGTTACCACTTGTGACCCATGGGGAGCAATAGGCTAACTTACTGGTTGTTACCACTAGTGAACTATGGGGAGCACTAGGCTAACTTACTGGTTATTACCACTAGTGAACTATGGTGAGCACTAGGCTAACTTACTGGTTGTTACCACTAGTGACCCATGGAGAGCACTAGGCTAACTTACTGGTTATTACCACTAGTGAACTATGGGGAGCACTAGGCTAACTTACTGGTTGTTACCACTAGTGAGCCATGGAGAGCACTAGGCTAACTTACTGGTTATTACCACTAGTGAACCATGCGGAGCACAAGGCTAACTTATTGGTTGTTACCACTAGTGAACCATGGGGAGCACTAGGCTAACTTATTGGTTGTTACCACTAGTGAACCATCGGGAGCACTAGGCTAACTTACAGGTTGTTATCACTTTACCTTGAGGTTACCTTGAGGAGCTTTCGGGGCTTAGCGTCCTCGTGGCCCGGTCGTCGACCATTCCTCCTGGTTGGTTACTAGTGAATTAGTGAACTAGTGAACCATTTGGAGCACTCGGCTATCTTATTGGTTGTTATCACTGGTGAAACATGGGAAGCACTAGGCTAACTAACTGGTTGTTACCACTAGTGACCCAGAAGAAGCACTAGGCTAACTTACTAGTTGTTACCACTAGTGAACCATGTGGAGCACTAGGCTAACTTACTGGTAGTTACCACTAGTGACCCATTAGGAGCACTAGGCTAACTTATTGGCTGTAACCACTAGTGACCCATGGGAGCACTAGGCTAACTAACCGGTCGTTACCATTAGTGAACCATGGGAAGCACTAGGTTAACTTACTGGTTGTTACCACTAGTGAACCATGTGGAGAACTAGGCTAACACACTGGTTGTTACCACTAGTGAACCATGTGGAGAACTAGGCTAACACACTGGTTGTTACCACTAGTGAACCATGAGAGCATTAGGCTAACTTCCTGCTTATTACCTCTAGTGAACCGTGGGGAGCACTAGGCTAAATTACTGGTGGTTACCACTAGTGAACCATGGAGAGCACTAGGCTAACTTACTGATTGTTACAACTAGTGACCCATGGAGAGCACTAGGCTAACTTACTGGTTGTTACCTCTAGTGAACCATGGGGTGAACTAGGATAACTTACTAGTTGTTACCACTAGTGAACCATAAGGAGCTCTAGGGTAACTTACTGATTGTTACCACTAGTGAACCATAGGAGCACTAGGCTAACTTATTGCTTGATACAACTAGTGACCCATGGGGAACACTAGGCTAACTTACTGGTTGCTACCACTATTGAACCATGGGGAGCACTAGGCTAACTTACTGTTTGTTACCACTAGTGAACCATGGGAGCACTAGGCTAACTTACTGGTTGATACAACTAGTGACCCATGGGAAACACTAGGCTAACTTACTGGTTGCTACCACTATTGAACCATGGGGAACACTAGGCTAACTTACTGGTTGCTACCACTATTGAACCATAGGGAGCACTAGGCTAACATACTGGTTGTTACCACTAGTGAACCATGGGAGCACTAGGCTAACTTACTGGTTGTTACCTCTAGTGAACCATGGGGAGAAGTAGGCTAACCTACTGGTTGTTACTGCTAGTGACCTATGGGGAGCACTAGGTTAACTTACTGCATGTTTTCACTAGTGACCCATGGGGTGCACTAGGCTAACTTACTGGTTGTCACCACCAGTGACCAATGGGGAGCACTAGGCTAACTTACTGGTTGTTACCACTAGTGATCCATGTGGAGAACTAGACTAACACACTGGTTGTTGCCACTAGTGACCACTGTGGAGCACTAGGCTAACATACTGGTTGTTACCACTAGTGAACCATGAGAGCATTAGGCTAACTTACTGCTTATTACCTCTAATGAACCATGGGGAGCACTAGGCTAAATTACTGGTTGTTACCAATAGTGACCCACAAGAAGCACTTGGCTAACTTACTAGTTGTTACCACTAGTGAACCATGTGGAGCACTAGGCTAACTTACTGGTTGTTACCATTAGTTACCCATTTGGACTTCTAGGCTAACACACTGGTTGTTACCTCTAGTGAACCTTGGGGAGAACTAGGCTAACTTACTAGTTGTTACGACTAGTGAACCATAAGGAGCTCTAGGGTAACTTACTGATTGTTACCACTAGTGAACCATGGGAGCACTAGGCTAACTTACTGGTTGCTACAACTAGTGCCCCATGGGGAGCACTAGGCTAACTTACTGGTTGTTACCACTAGTGATCCATGGGGAGCACTAGGCTAACATACTGGTTGTTACCACTACTGAACCATGAGAGCACTAGGCTAACTTACTGGTTGTCACCACTAGTGACCCATGAGAGCATTAGGCTAACTTACTGCTTATTACCTCTAGTGAACCATGGGGAGCACTAGGCTAACTTACTGGTTGTTACCACAAGTGAACCATGTGGAGAACTAGGCTAACTTACTGGCTGTTACCGCTAGTGACCAATGGGAGCACTAGGCTAACTTACTGGTTGTTACCACTAGTGACCCATGGGGAGCACTAGTCTAACTAACTGGTTATTACCACTAGTGAACCATGGGGAGCACTAGTCTAACTAACTGGTTATTACCACTAGTGAACCATGGGGAGCACTAGGCTAACTTACTGATTGTTACCACTAGTGAACCATGGGGAGCACTAGCTAACTTATTGGTTGTTACCACTAGTGAACCATTTGGAGCACTAGGCTAACTTATTGGTTGTTACCACTAGTGAACCATCGGGAGCACTAGGTTAACTTACTGGTTGTCACCACTAGTGAACCATTTGGAGCACTAGGCTAACTTATTAGTTGTTACAACTAGTGATCCGTAAGGAACACTAGGCTAACTTACTGGTTGTTATCACCTTACCTTGAGGTTACCTTGAGGTGCTTTCGGGGCTTAGCGTCCCTGCGGCCCGGTCGTCGAACAGGCCTCCTGGTTGGTTACTAGTGAATTAGTGAACTAGTGAACCATTTGGAGCACTCGGCTATCTTATTGGCTGTTACCACTGGTGAAACATGGGAAGCACTAGGCTAACTAACTGGTTGTTACCACTAGTGACCCACAAGGAGCACTAGGCTAACTTACTAGTTGTTACCACTAGTGAACCATGTGGAGCACTAGGCTAACTTACTGGTAGTTACCACTAGTGACCCATGGGGAGCACTAGGCTAACTTACTAGTTGTTACCACTAGTGACCCATAGGGAGCAATAGGCTAACATACTGGTTGTTACCACTAGTGACCCATAGGGAGCACTAGGCTAACTAACTGGTTGTTACCATTAGTGAACCATGGGGAGAACTAGGCTAACTTAATAGTTGTTACCACTACTGACCCATTTGGAGCACTAGGCTAACGTACTGGCTGTTACCACTAGTGAACCATGTGGAGCACTAGGCTAACTTACTGGTTGTTACCACTAGTTACCCATTTGGAGCACTAGGCTAACATACTGGTTGTTACCACTAGTGAACCATGGGAGCACTAGGCTAACTTACTGGTTGTTACCTCTAGTGAACCATGGGGAGAACTAGGCTAACTTAATAGTTGTTACCACTAGTGAACCATAAGGAGCTCTAGGGTAACTTACTGATTGTTACCACTGGTGAAACATAGGAGCACTAAGCTAACTTATTGCTTGATACAACTAGTGACCCATGGAGAGCACTAGGCTAACTTACTGGTTGTTACCGCTAGTGAACACTACCTAACTTACTGGTTGTTACCACTAGTGACCCATGGAGAGAACTAGGCTAACTTATTGGTTGTTACCACTAGTGACCCATGGGGAGCACTAGGCTAACTTACTAGTTGTTACCACTAGTGATCCATAGGGAGCAATAGGCTAACTTACTGGGTGTTGTCACTAGTGAACCAATTGGGGCACTAGGACTAACTTATTGGTTGTTAACACTAGTGTACAATGGGGAGCACTAGGCTATCTTAATAGTTGTTATCACTAGTGAACCATTTGGAGCACTAGGCTAATTTTTGGTTGTTATTACTAGTGAAGTCTGGGAAGCACTAGGCTAACTTACTAGTTGTTACTGCTAGTGACCCCTGGGAGCACTAGGCTAACTTACTGGTTGTTATCACTAGTGAACCATTTGGAGCATTAGGCTAAGTTATTGGTTGTTACCACTAGTGAACCATGGGAAGCACTAGGCTAACTGACTAGTTGTCACCGCTAATGACCCTTGGGAGCAATAGGCTAACTTATTGGTTGTTACCACTAGTAAACCATTAGGAGCATTAGGCTAACGTACCGGTTGTTACCACTAGTGACCAATGGGGAACACTAGGCTAACTTACTGGTTGCTACTACTAGTGACCCATGGGGAGCACTAGGCTAACTTACTGGTTGTTACTGCTAGTGACCCATGGGGAGCACTAGGTTAACTTACTGCTTGTTTTCACTAGTGACCCATGGGGTGCACTAGGCTAACTTACTGGTTGTCACCACTAGTGACCAATGGGAGCACTAGGCTAACTTACTGGTTGTTACCATTAGTGACTCATGGGGAGAACTAGGCTAACTTACTGGTTGTTACCACTAGTGAACCATGTGGAGAACTAGGCTAACTTACTGCTTATTACCTCTAGTGAACCATGGGGAGCTCTAGGCTAACTTACTGATTGTTACAACTAGTGACCCATGGGGAGCACTAGGCTAACTTACTGGTTGTTACCACTAGTGACCCAAGGGAGCACTAGGCTAACTTACTGATTGTTACAACTAGTGACCCATGGGAGCACTAGGCTAACTAACTGGTTGTTACCAATAGTGAACCATGGCGAGCACTAGGTTAACTTACTGGTTGTTACACCTGTTGACCCATAGGGAGCACTAGGCTAACTTACTAGTTGTTAGGCCTAGTGAACCATGGAGAGCACTAGTCTAACTAACTGGTTATTACCAATAGTGAACCATGGGGAGCACTAGGGTAACTTACTGGTTGTTACCACTAGTGACCTATGGAGAGCACTAGGCTAACTTACTGGTTGTTACCACTAGTGAACAATGGGGAGCACAAGGCTAACTTACTGGTTGTTACCACTAGTGAACCATGGGGAGCACTAGGCTAACTTATTGGATGTTACCACTAGTGAACCATCGGGAGCACTAGGCTAAGTTATTGGTTGTTACCACTAGTGAACCATCGGGAGCACTAGGCTAACTTAAAGGTTGTTATCACTAGTGAACCATTTGGAGCACTAGGCTAACTTATTGGTTGTTACTACTAGTGAACCATGGGGAACACTAGGCTAACTTACTGGTTGTTATCACCTTACCTTTAGGTTACCTTGAGGTGCTTTCGGGGCTTAGCGTCCCCGCGGCCCGGTCGTCGACCAGGCCTCCTTGTTGGTTACTAGTAAATTAGAGAACTAGTGAACCATTTGGAGCACTCGGCTATCTTATTGGTTGTTACCACTGGTGAACCATGGGAAGCACTATGGTAACTAACTAGTTGTTACCACTAGTGACCCACAAGAAGCACTAGGCTAACTTACTGGTTGTTACCACTAGTGACCCATGGGGAGCACTAGGCTAACTTACTGGTTGTTACCTCTAGTGAACCTTGGGGAGAACTAGGCTAACTTACTAGTTGTTACCACTAGTGAACCATAAGGAGCTCTAGGGTAACGTACTGATTGTTACCACTAGTGAGCCATAGGAGCACTAGGCTAACTTATTGGTTGTTACCACTAGTGAAGCATGGGAAGCACTAGGCTAACTTACTGGTTGTTACCGCTAGTGACCCATGGGGAGCACTAGGCTAACTTACTGGTTGTTATCACTAGTGAACCATTTGGAGCACTAGGCAAACATACTGGTTGTTACCACTAGTGAACCTTGGGAGCACTAGGCTAACTTACTGGTCGTTACCTCTAGTGAACCATGGGGAGAACTAGGCTAACTTACTTGTTGTTACCACTAGTGAACCATAAGGAGCTCTAGGGTAACTTACTGATTGTTACCACTAGTGAACCAAAGGAGCACTAGGCTAACTTAATGCTTGGTGCAACTAGTGACCCATGGAGAGCAGTAGGCTAACTTACTGGTTGTTACCGCTAGTGACCCATGGGGAGCACTAGGCTATCTTACTGGATGTTACCACTAATGACCCATGGGGAGCACTAGGCTAACTTACTGGTTGTTACCACTGAGGTCCACGGGGAGCACTAGGCTAACTTACTGGTTGTTACCACCAGTGATATATGGGGAACACTAGGCTAACTTACTGGTTGTTACCACTATTGAACCATAGGGAGCACTAGGCTAACTTATTGGTTGTTACCACTAGTGAACCATAGGGAGCACTAGGCTAACTTACTGGGTGTTGTCACTAGTAAACCATTTAGGGCACTAGGGCTAACTTATTGGTTGTTAACACTAGTGTACCGTGGCGAGCACTAGGCTATCTTACTAGTTGTTATCACTAGTGAACCATTTGGAGCACTAGGCTAACTTATTGGTTGTTACCACTAGTGAAGCATGGGAAGCACTAGGCTAACTTACTAGTGGTTACCGCTAGTGACCCCTGGGAGCACTAGGCTAACTAACTGGTTGTTACCATTAGTGAACCATTTGGAGCACTAGGTTAACTTACTGGTTGTTATCACAAGTGAACCATTTGGAGCACTAGGCTAACCTACTGGTTGTTACCACTAGTGACCCACAAGAAGCACTAGGCTAACTTACTAGTTGTTTCCACTAGTGACCCATGGGAGCACTAGGCTAACTTACGAGCTGTAACCACTAGTGACCAATGGGAGCACTAGGCTAACTAACTGGTTGTTACCACTAGTGAACCATGGGGAGCACTAGGCTAACTTATTGGTTGTTACCATTAGTTACCCATTTGGACTACTAGGCTAACATACTGGTTGTTACCACTAGTGAACCATGGGAGCACTAGGCTAACTTACTGGTTGTTACCTCTAGTGAACCATGGGGAGAACTAGGCTAACTTACTAGTTGTTACCACTAGTGAACCATAAGGAGCTCTAGGGTAACTTACTGATTGTTACCACTTGTGAACCATAGGAGCACTAGGCTAATTTATTGCTTGATACAACTAGTGACCCATGGAGAGCACTAGGCTAACTTACTGGTTGTTACCACTTGTGACCCATGGGGAGCAATAGGCTAACTTACTGGTTGTTACCACTAGTGAACTATGGGGAGCACTAGGCTAACTTACTTGTTATTACCACTAGTGAACTATGGGGAGCACTAGCCTAACTTACTGGTTATTACCACTAGTGAACCATGCGGAGCACAAGGCTAACTTATTGGTTGTTACCACTAGTGAACCATGGGGAGCACTAGGCTAACTTATTGGTTGTTACCACTAGTGAACCATCGGGAGCACTAGGCTAACTTACTGGTTGTTATCACTAGTGAACCATTTGGAGCACTAGGCTAACTTATTGGTTGTTAACACTAGTGTACCGAGGGGAACACTAGGCTAACTTACTGGTTGTTATCACTTTACCTTGAGGTTACCTTGAGGAGCTTTCGGGGCTTAGCGTCCTCGTGGCCCGGTCGTCGACCATTCCTCCTGGTTGGTTACTAGTGAATTAGTGAACTAGTGAACCATTTGGAGCACTCGGCTATCTTATTGGTTGTTATCACTGGTGAAACATGGGAAGCACTAGGCTAACTTACTGGTTGTTACCACTAGTGACCCAGAAGAAGCACTAGGCTAACTTACTAGTTGTTACCACTAGTGAACCATGTGGAGCACTAGGCTAACTTACTGGTAGTTACCACTAGTGACCCATTAGGAGCACTAGGCTAACTTATTGGCTGTAACCACTAGTGACCCATGGGAGCACTAGGCTAACTTACTGGTAGTTACCACTAGTGACCCATTAGGAGCACTAGGCTAACTTATTGGCTGTAACCACTAGTGACCCATGGGAGCACTAGGCTAACTAACCGGTTGTTACCATTAGTGAACCATGGGAAGCACTAGGCTAACTTACTGGTTGTTACCACTAGTGAACCATGTGGAGAACTAGGCTAACACACTGGTTGTTACCACTAGTGAACCATGTGGAGAACTAGGCTAACACACTGGTTGTTACCACTAGTGAACCATGAGAGCATTAGGCTAACTTACTGCTTATTACCTCTAGTGAACCATGGGGAGCACTAGGCTAAATTACTGGTGGTTACCACTAGTAAACCATGGAGAGCACTAGGCTAACTTACTGATTGTTACACCTAGTGACCCATGGAGAGCACTAGGCTAACTTACTGATTGTTATCGCTAATGAACCATGGAGAGCACTAGGCTAACTTACTGTTTGTTACAACTAGTGACCCATGGAGAGCACTAGGCTAACTTACTGATTGTTATCGCTAGTGACCCATGGAGAGCACTAGGCTAACTTACTGTTTGTTACAACTAGTGACCCATGGAGAGCAGTAGGCTAACTTACTGGTTGTTACCGCTAGTGACCCATGGGGAGCACTAGGCTAACTTACTGTTTGTTACCACTAGTGAACCATGGGGAGCACTAGGCTAACTTACTGGTTGTTACCAATAGTTACCCATTTGGACTACTAGGCTAACATACTGGTTGTTACCACTAGTGAACCATGGGAGCACTAGGCTAACTTACTGGTTGTTACCTCTAGTGAACCATGGGGAGAACTAGGCTAACTTACTAGTTGTTACCACTAGTGAACCATAAGGAGCTCTAGGGTAACTTACTGATTGTTACCACCAGTGAATCATAGGAGCACTAGGCTAACTTATTGCTTGATACAACTAGTGAACCATGGGGGCATTTGGCTACCTTACTGGCTATTATCACTAGTGGCCCATGGGAGCACTAGGGTAACTAACTGGATGTTACCACTAGTGAACCATGGGGAGCACTAGGGGTAACTTACTGGTTGTTACCACTATTGAACCGTGAGGAGCACTAGGCTAACTTATTGGTTGTTACCACTAGTGAACCATGGGGAGCACTAGGCTAACTTACTGGTTGTTATCACCTTACCTTTAGGTTACCTTGAGGTGCTTTCGGGGCTTAGCGTCCCCGCGGCCCGGTCGTCGACCAGGCCTCCTTGTTGGTTACTAGTAAATTAGAGAACTAGTGAACCATTTGGAGCACTCGGCTATCTTATTGGTTGTTACCACTGGTGAACCATGGGAAGCACTATGCTAACTAACTGGTTGTTACCACTAGTGACCCACAAGAAGCACTAGGCTAACTTACTGGTTGTTACCACTAGTGACCCATGGGGAGCACTAGGCTAACTTACTGGTTGTTACCTCTAGTGAACCTTGGGGAGAACTAGGCTAACTTACTAGTTGTTACCACTAGTGAACCATAAGGAGCTCTAGGGTAACTTACTGATTGTTACCACTAGTGAACCATAGGAGCACTAGGCTAACTTATTTGTTGTTACCACTAGTGAAGCATGGGAAGCACTAGGCTAACTTACTGGTTGTTACCGCTAGTGACCCATGGGGAGCATTAGGCTAACTTACTGGTTGTTATCACTAGTGAACCTTGGGAGCACTAGGCTAACTTACTGGTCGTTACATCTAGTGAACCATGGGGAGAACTAGGCTAACTTACTAGTTGTTACCACTAGTGAACCATAAGGAGCTCTAGGGTAACTTACTGATTGTTACCACTAGTGAACCAAAGGAGCACTAGGCTAACTTATTGCTTGATACAACTAGTGACCCATGGAGAGCAGTAGGCTAACTTACTGGTTGTTACCGCTAGTGACCCATGGGGAGCACTAGGCTAACTTACTGGATGTTACCACTAATGACCCATGGGGAGCACTAGGCTAACTTACTGGTTGTTACCACTGAGGTCCACGGGGAGCACTAGGCTAACTTACTGGTTGCTACCACCAGTGATCTATGGGGAACACTAGGCTAACTTACTGGTTGTCACCACTATTGAACTATAGGGAGCACTAGGCTAACTTATTGGTTGTTACCACTAGTGAACCATAGGGAGCACTAGGCTAACTTACTGGGTGTTGTCACTAGTAAACCATTTAGGGCACTAGGGCTAACTTATTGGTTGTTAACACTAGTGTACCGTGGCGAGCACTAGGCTACCTTACTAGTTGTTATCACTAGTGACCCCTGGGAGCACTAGGCTAACTAACTGGTTGTTACCATTAGTGAACCATTTGGAGCACTAGGCTAACTTACTGGTTATTATCACAAGTGAACCATTTGGAGCACTAGGCTAACCTACTGGTTGTTACCACTAGTGACCCACAAGAAGCACTAGGCTAACTTACTAGTTGTTTCCACTAGTGACCCATGGGAGCACTAGGCTAACTTACTAGTTGTTTCCACTAGTGACCCATGGGAGCACTAGGCTAACTTACGAGCTGTAACCACTAGTGACCAATGGGAGCACTAGGTTAACTAACTGGTTTTTACCATTAGTGAACCATGGGGAGCACTAGGCTAACATACTGGTTGTTACCACTAGTGAACCATGGGAGCACTAGGCTAACTTACTGGTTGTTACCTCTAGTGAACCATGGGGAGAACTAGGCTAACTTAGTAGTTGTTACCACTAGTGAACCATAAGGAGCTCTTGGGTAACTTACTGATTGTTACCACTTGTGAACCATAGGAGCACTAGGCTAACTTATTGCTTGATACAATTAGTGACCCATGGAGAGCACTAGGCTAACTTACTGGTTGTTACCACTTGTGACCCATGGGGAGCAATAGGCTAACTTACTGGTTGTTACCACTAGTGAACTATGGGGAGCACTAGGCTAACTTACTGGTTATTACCACTAGTGAACTATGGGGAGCACTAGGCTAACTTATTGGTTGCTACCACTAGTGAACCATCGGGAGCACTAGGCTAACTTACTGGTTGTTATCACTAGTGAACCATTTGGAGCACTAGGCTAACTTATTGGTTGTTAACACTAGTGTACCGTGGGGAACACTAGGCTAACTTACTGGTTGTTATCACTTTACCTTGAGGTTACCTTGAGGAGCTTTCGGGGCTTAGCGTCCTCGTGGCCCGGTCGTCGACCATTCCTCCTGGTTGGTTACTAGTGAATTAGTGAACTAGTGAACCATTTGGAGCACTCGGCTATCTTATTGGTTGTTATCACTGGTGAAACATGGGAAGCACTAGGCTAACTAACTGGTTGTTACCACAAGTGACCCAGAAGACGCACTAGGCTAACTTACTAGTTGTTACCACTAGTGAACCATGTGGAGCACTAGGCTAACTTACTGGTAGTTACCACTAGTGACCCATTAGGAGCACTAGGCTAACTTATTGGCTGTAACCACTAGTGACCCATGGGAGCACTAGGCTAACTAACCGGTTGTTACCATTAGTGAACCATGGGAAGCACTAGGCTAACTTACTGGTTGTTACCACTAGTGAACCATGTGGAGAACTAGGCTAACACACTGGTTGTTACCACTAGTGAACCATGTGGAGAACTAGGCTAACACACTGGTTGTTACCACTAGTGAACCATGAGAGCATTAGGCTAACTTACTGCTTATTACCTCTAGTGAACCATGGGGAGCACTAGGCTAAATTACTGGTGGTTACCACTAGTGAACCATGGAGAGCACTAGGCTAACTTACTGATTGTTACAACTAGTGACCCATGGAGAGCACTAGGCTAACTTACTGATTGTTATCGCTAGTGAACCATGGAGAGCACTAGGCTAACTTACTGTTTGTTACAACTAGTGACCCATTGAGAGCACTAGGCTATCTTACTGATTGTTATTGCTAGTGACCCATGGAGAGCACTAGGCTAACTTACTGTTTGTTACAACTAGTGACCCATGGAGAGCAGTAGGCTAACTTACTGGTTGTTACCGCTAGTGACCCATGGGGAGCACTAGGCTAACTTACTGTTTGTTACCACTAGTGAACCATGGGGAGCACTAGGCTAACTTACTGGTTGTTACCAATAGTTACCCATTTGGACTAGTAGGCTAACATACTGGTTGTTACCACTAGTGAACCATCGGAGCACTAGGCTAACTTACTGGTTGTTACCTCTAGTGATTCATGGGGAGAACTAGGCTAACTTACTAGTTGTTACCACTAGTGAACCATAAGGAGCTCTAGGGTAACTTACTGATTGTTACCACCAGTGAACCATAGGAGCACTAGGCTAACTTATTGCTTGATGCAACTAGTGAACCATGGGGGCATTTGGCTACCTTACTGGCTATTATCACTAGTGGCCCATGGGAGCACTAGGGTAACTAACTGGATGTTACCACTAGTGAACCATGGGGAGCACTAGGGGGGTAACTTACTGGTTGTTACCAATATTGAACCGTGAGGAGCACTTGGCTAACTTATTGGTTGTTACCACTAGTGAACCATGGGGAGCACTAGGCTAACTTATTGGTTGTTACCACTAGTGAACCATGAGGAGCACTAGGCTAACTTATTGGTTATTAACACTAGTGTACCGTGGGGAACACTAGGCTAACTTACTGGTTGTTATCACTTTACCTTGAGGTTACCTTGAGGAGCTTTCGGGGCTTAGCGTCCTCGTGGCCCGGTCGTCGACCATTCCTCCTGGTTGGTTACTAGTGAATTAGTGAACTAGTGAACCATTTGGAGCACTCGGCTATCTTATTGGTTGTTACCACTGGTGAACCATGGGAAGCACTAGTCTAACTAACTGGTTGTTACCACTAGTAACCCACAAGAAGCACTAGGCTAACTTACTAGTTGTTACCACTAGTGAACCATGTGGAGCACTAGGCTAACTTACTGGTAGTTACCACTAGTGACCCACAAGAAGCACTAGGCTAACATACTTTTTGTTACCACTAGTGAACCATGTGGAGCACTTGGCTAACTTACTGGTAGTTACCACTAGTGACCCATTAGGAGCACTAGGCTAACTTACTGGTTGTTACCACTAGTGACCCATAGGGAGCACTAGGCTAACTTACTGGCTGTAACCACTAGTGACCCATGGGAGCACTAGGCAAACTAACCGGTTGTTACCATTAGTGAACCATGGGGAGCACTAGGCTAACTTACTGGTTGTTACCAATAGTGACCCACAAGAAGCACTAGGCTAACTTAGTGGCTGTTACCACTAGTGAACCATGTGGAGCACTAGGTTAACTTACAGGTTGTTACCACTAGTTTCCCATTTGGAGCACTAGGCTAACATACTGGTTGTTACCACTAGTGAACCATGGGAGCACTAGGCTAACTTACTGGTTGTTACCTCTAGTGAACCATGGGGAGCACTAGGCTAACATACTGGTTGTTACCACTAGTGAACCATGGGAGCACTAGGATAACTTACTAGTTGTTACCACTAGTGAACCATAAGGAGCTCTAGGGTAACTTACTGATTGTTACCACTAGTGAACCATAGGAGCACTAGTTAACTTATTGCTTGATACAACTAGTGACCCATGTTGAACACTAGGCTAACTTACTTTTTGCTACCACTATTGAACCATGGGGAGCACTAGGCTAACTTACTGTTTGTTACCACTAGTGAACCATGGGAGCACTAGGCTAACTTACTGGTTGTTACCACTAGTGAACCATGGGAGCACTAGGCTAACTTACTGGTTGTTACCTCTAGTGAACCATGGGGAGAACTAGGCTAACTTACTGGTTGTTACTGCTAGTGACCCATGGGGAGCACTAGGTTAACTTACTGCATGTTTTCACTAGTGACCCATGGGGTGCACTAGGCTAACTTACTGGTTGTCACCACTAGTGACCAATGGGGAGCACTGGGCTAACTTACTGGTTGTTACCACTAGTGAACCATGTGGAGAACTAGGCTAACATACTGGTTGTTACCACTAGTGACCACTGGGGAGCACTAGGCTAACATACTGGTTGTTACCACTAGTGAACCATGAGAGCATTAGGCTAACTTACTGCTTATTACCTCTAGTGAACCATGGGGAGCACTAGGCTAAATTACTGGTTGTTACCAATAGTGACCCACAAGAATCACTTGGCTAACTTACTAGTTGTTACCACTAGTGAACCATGTGGAGCACTAGGCTAACTTACTGGTTGTTACCATTAGTTACCCATTTGGACTTCTAGGCTAACACACTGGTTGTTACCTCTAGTGAACCTTGGGGAGAACTAGGCTAACTTACTAGTTGTTACGACTAGTGAACCATAAGGAGCTCTAGGGTAACTTACTGATTGTTACCACTAGTGAACCATAGGAGCACTAGGCTAACTTATTGCTTGATACAACTAGTGACCCATGGAGAGCAATAGGCTAACTTACTGGTTGTTACCACTAGTGACCCATGGGGGCATTTGGCTACCTTACTGGCTATTATCACTAGTGGCCCATGGGGGCACTAGCTTAACTGACTAGTTGTTACCACTTGTGAACCATGTAGAGCACTAGGCTAACTTACTGGTTGTTACCACTAGTGACCCACTGGAGCACTAGTCTAATTTTCTGGTTGATACCGCTAGTGAACCATGGGGAGCTCTAGGCTAACTTACTGGTTGTTACCACTATTGACCCACAGGGAGCACTAGGCTAACTTACTGGTTGTTACCGCTAGCGAACCATTGAGAGCACTAGGCTAAATTACTGGTTGTTATCACTAGTGAAGAATGGGGAGCACTACGTTAACTTACTGGTTGTTACCGTTAGTGAACCAAGGGAGCACTAGGCTAACATACTGGTTGTTACCACTAGTGACCCATGGGGTGCACAAGGCTAACTTACTGGTTGTTATCACTAGGGACCCACGGGGAACACTATGCTAACTTACTGGTTGTTACCGCTAGTGGCCCATGGGGAGCACTAGGCTAACTTACTGGTTGTTACCGTTAGTGAACCATTGGGAGCACTAGGGTAACTTACTGGTTGTTACCACTAGTGACCCATGGGGAGACCAAGGCTAACTTACTGGTTGTTACCACTAGTTGCCCATGGGGAGACCAAGGCTAACTTACTGGTTGTTACCACTAGTGGCCCATGGGGAGCACTAGACTAACTTACTGGTTGTTACCACTAGTGAACTATGGTGTTGGAAATTTCCAACACTAATACAATACTGTTGTATTATTATTAACTATTACTAAAATATTCTAATTACTGTAGTAACTAAAATTAACTAACAGTAGTGTTCACATGAACTAATAATTGTATCTGTACAACAATGCTGGAATTCCTACGTAACCAAACGCCAGTATTGCGTCAGATTCTACCAAGTTAAACACATTTATATCCAGTGTGTTAGAGAATTGAGTGTGGTTCTCTAAAATCAGCAGTATTCCGTGTGATAATTATTTACCGATAACATAACTCCCAAATAATGCCAAATCGAGAGTTTTTAGTTACAACTGTTATCAAGTAATGAATTTAACGTCACGCGTGAATGCCACGGAGAGAACTAAAATCATCTCCATTTCTCGTTTACCATCGTAAGACGAGAAAGTAATAATATTTAGCTCCCTAGAATTACAACCCAGTCTTTATCAAAGCATTTTAGCCACAACTGCGCGAAATAATATTATTCGTGATAAATAATTTGTGTAGCAAATGCGGGACGCGGGGTGGAGAGGGAGAAGCCATTGTGGTGGTAGACGCCAGCTCGAGGAGAAGTCGCCTGTGTGCGGCGTGAAGACTTGTTGCGGAATTGAGCAACTCGTTTTGGTGTCAGAGTCTAGGATACGTTGTGGTGAATTGTCAGCAAATTTTAACCTGACATTCATCCCGGAACTAGTTAATTTGTTCTCCGTGATCCATCGTGACCGGCCAAATAAACGCGTCGACATCCAAGCCAAGCTAGCTACCACGTGTTCGCCATTGTAACACAAGAGCCTGAGACGCGGTTTCGGCAAGCTTCAACTTATACAGTGCCCTATTAGCTAAGTACTTATATAACTCCCTTTTGATGCATCATTAGAGATTGTATATAGCAGGGTAGCTTGTCGTTACGTCGAGCGATATAAATAAACCACATGTTAGTATTCTAAATTAATTTTATTCCCAATTTCTTGAATATAGATACTTAGTAGCCTAGTACATTGCTACGTAATATCCCTTAATTTACAGCTCGCGTGTGAGGAATTCCACGAGCTGTTACTTTACCCGTGTTATTCATCTCCCAGTGTTCTACGAGGAATTCCGGAGATCCCGAGGATGATTGGAAACTGATGTCTTTGAAAACGTCTTCAAGCTAAGACTTTCGTATTTCTTTGATTATTCAAATTATCAGTATTTTAGTTATCATTTATAGAATGCTGTACACTGGAGATAATACGTGTTTATTATAATGATTAATTTCTGATATTTATAATCTATATTCTTATTGGTGACAAATTTTCTATTGATTCTTTAATTGGTCATAAGATTAGGTTATTACACAATGAACTGGTGTACGAACCACACTAGTTCCTAGACATATATGAAGTTCTAGCAATAACCCCCTATGTAGGTGTTTGAGGTTTGAGGCTTTGATTCAATATTTATTTATACAGCCCATTAATTACTCAAGTGATTATATGTCCTAATATTTATCAATAGTCACTGGTTCTTACAGGTATTTCTAATGATCACATTTTATTAGTTTCCCTCTTTACTATAAAAGCGGGTGGTCCTTCGTAATTGATTTCATTACTTTAATAATTAAATAAATAGAGTCGAGCCCCAAATGTCCCACATTATGGTCCTTATCGAACCGGATAAACATAAAATATAAATATACATACAAATTAGTAATAACTAATCACCGTGTGAAGTAGTCTAGACTAACCATTTTAATTAATTGTGTCTACCGGCAGCGTAACACATAGGTTAGCCTAAGTCACACCAAGTCATTGCTACTTATACCTTATGTATAAGGTAGCACTCGTGGGACACAGTTAATTGCCCACAACACTTAGGCCTACACTTCATACTGAAGTAAGAATCTTTAGGTCACCAGGAGTAACAGCTCATAACTTATATATTAATTCCTCACTAACACCAATTATGTGGTAACTATTTGGGCTATACAAATATTTTAATATACAGCTGTCAGCAGACTGTCCATTATAGCCTGAATTCATGTCATAATTACTGATTCACTCAAGTCAGTGAATTCATTAACATTTTAGGATCCAGTATATTAATATAAATTGCTGATCCCATACTAATTAATCATTACTAACCCTGATAACATTTTATTCCACAATTAGGAGTACATTCAGGAGTTAGATATTATTTACTGCAGTAGAATACTTGCCAAACACAATTAATTCTCTTGTGTTCATTTAATTTCTTATACACATAATTCTACCAGTGTATATTATATAAACTATAAAAATCCAAAAACCCAAAAATACAGCACAATTATTTGCACTTTACTGCACCACAATATAATCTTTGCCAACATTTATTAGGTAGCAATTTAGGCTGTGATTGTGCTGAATTTGGCACAAACACAGACTAAATAAATTTGTAGTTTCTTAAGTAGAAATTCTCACGACTAGACTTGAGCTAGTTAGTGATATATATATTATTCATTTTTGTGCTGACCCTATCAAGGGTAGGAATAACCATTTATTGTGTAATTATATTTTATTGCATATTTCTATGTACATCTTTGAGTGTTACTGTAAGTTCACTACCCATCCAAGGCTGATTTTGAAGAGTAATTTCAATTTCAAGCTGCGAATACGTCCAGAGAGCCAGAACTTGGCTCCAAAATGTGGCTCAGGCGTCGAAGTTGGGATGTTTGGGATATTTTGAAAACTGCAGGGGAGTTTGGGACAAATATGACCAAACGCAGCTTTCAGTACTTGGCATATGTTGGGTATAAAAATAGTCGCAATTTCAAACTGCGAATACGTGCTGAGAGCCAGAATGTGGCTCCAAAATATGGCTCAGGCTTCGAAATTGGGATATTTCGAAAACTGCAGGGAAGTTTGTGCAAAATGTCACTCACTGCCGCTTTTAGGACTTGGCATATGTTGGGTATAAAAAAATCGTAATTTCAAACTGCGAATACGTGCATAGAGCCAGAATTTGGCTCCAAAATATTGCTCAGGCCTCGAAATTGGGATGTTTGGGATATTTTGAAAATTGTAGGGGAGTTTGGGACAAATATGACCAAACGCCGCTTTCAGTACTTGGCATATGTTGGGTATAAAAGTCGTAAATTCAAACTGCGAATACGTGCAGAGAGCCAGAATTTGGCTCCAAAATATGGCTCAGGCTTCGAAATTGGGATATTTCGAAAACTGCAGGGGAGTTTGTGCAAAATGTCACTCACTGCCGCTTTTAGGACTTGGCATATGTTGGGTATAAAAAATCGTAATTTCAAACCGCGAATACGTGCATAGAGCCAGAATTTGGCTCCAAAATATGGCTCAGGCCTCGAAATTGGGATGTTTGCGATATTTTGAAAATTGCAGGGCGGATTGGGACAAATGTGACCAAACGCCGCTATCAATACTTATCATATGTTCCGTATAAAAAGTCGAAATTTCAAACTGCGAATACGTGCAGAGAGCCAGAATTTGGCTACAAAATATGGCTCAGGCCTCGATATTGGAATGGTTGGGATATTTTGAAAACTGCAGGGAGGTTTGGGTCAAATGTGACCAAACGCCGCTTTCAGTACTTCGCATATGTTGGGTACAAAAAAGTCGTAATTTCAAACTGTGAATACGTGCAGAGAGCCTGAAATTGGCTCCAGAATATGGTTCAGGCCTCGAAATTGGGATATTTTGAAAACTGGAGGGGAGTTTGTGCAAAATGTGACTCACTGCCGCTTTCAGTACTTGGCATATGTTGGGTATAAAAAGTCGTAAATTCAAACTGCGAATACGTGCAGAAAGCCAGACTTTTGGCTCCAAAATATGGCTCATTCCTCGAAATTGGGATATTTGGGATATTTTGAAAACTGCAGGGGAGTTTGTGCAAAATGTGACTCACTGCCGCTTTCAGTACTTGACAAATGTTGGGTATAAAAAGTCGTAAATTCAAACTGCGAATACATGCAGAGAGCCAGAATTTGGCTCCAAAATATGGCTCAGGCCTTGAAATTGGGATGTTTGGGATATTTTAAAAACTGCAGGGAGGTTTGGGACAAATGTGACCAAACACCACTTTCAGTACTTGGCATATGTTGGGTATAAAAAGTCGTAATTTCAAACAGCGTATTCGTGCAGAAAGCCATAATTTGGTTCCAAAATATAAGAGAGGCCTCGAAATTGGGATATTTGGGGTATTTTGAAAACTGCAGGGAAGTTTGTGCAAAATGTGACTCACTGCAGCTTTCAGTACTTGGCATATGTTGGGTATAAAAAATCGTAATTTCAAGCTGCGAATACGTCCAGAGAGCCAGAACTTGGCTCCAAAATATGGCTCAGGCGTCGAAGTTGGGATGTTTGGGATATTTTGAAAACTGCAGGGGAGTTTGGGACAAATATGACCGAACGCAGCTTTCAGTACTTGGCATATGTTGGGTATAAAAATAGTCGCAATTTCAAACTGCGAATACATGCTGAGAGCCAGAATGTGGCTCCAAAATATGGCTCAGGCTTCGAAATTGGGATATTTCGAAAACTGCAGGGAAGTTTGTGCAAAATGTCACTCACTGCCGCTTTTAGGACTTGGCATATGTTGGGTATAAAAAATCGTAATTTCAAACTGCGAATACGTGCATAGAGCCAGAATTTGGCTCCAAAATATTGCTCAGGCCTCGAAATTGGGACGTTTGGGATATTTTGAAAATTGTATGGGAGTTTGGGACAAATATGACCAAACGCCGCTTTCAGTACTTGGCATATGTTGGGTGTAAAAGTCGTAAATTCAAACTGTGAATACGTGCAGAGAGCCTGAAATTGGCTCCAGAATATGGTTCAGGCCTCGAAATTGGGATATTTGGGATATTTTGAAAACTGGAGGGGAGTTTGTGCAAAATGTGACTCACTCCCGCTTTCAGTACTTGGCATATGTTGGGTATAAAAAGTCGCAAATTCAAACTGCGAATACGTGCAGAAAGCCAGAATTTGGCTCCAAAATATGGCTCATTCCTCGAAATTGGGATATTTGGGATATTTTGAAAACTGCAGGGGAGTTTGTGCAAAATGTAACTCACTGCCGCTTCAGTACTTGGCATATGTTGGGTATAAAAATCGTAATTTCAAACAGTGTATTCGTGCAGAAAGCCATAATTTGGTTCCAAAATATAACTCAGGCCTCGAAATTGTGATATTTGTGATATTTTGAAAACTGCAGGGGAGTTTGTGCAAAATGTGACTCACTGCCACTTTCAGTACTTGACATATGTTGGGTATAAAAAGTCGTAAATTCAAACTGCGAATACATGCAGAGAGCCAGAATTTGGCTCCAAAATATGGCTCAGGCCTTGAAATTGGGATGTTTGGGATATTTTAAAAACTGCAGGTAGGTTTGGGACAAATGTGACCAAACACCGCTTTCAGTACTTGGCATATGTTGGGTATAAAAAGTCGTAATTTCAAACAGCGTATTCGTGCAGAAAGCCATAATTTGGTTCCAAAATATAAGACAGGCCTCGAAATTGGGATATTTGGGATATTTTGAAAACTGCAGGGAAGTTTGTGCAAAATGTGACTCACTGCAGCTTTCAGTACTTGGCATATGTTGGGTATAAAAAATCGTAATTTCAAGCTGCGAATACGTCCAGAGAGCCAGAACTTGGCTCCAAAATATGGCTCAGGCGTCGAAGTTGGGATGTTTGGGATATTTTGAAAACTGCAGGGGAGTTTGGGACAAATATGACCAAACGCAGATTTCAGTACTTGGCATATGTTGGGTATAAAAATAGTCGCAATTTCAAACTGCGAATACGTGCTGAGAGCCAGAATGTGGCTCCAAAATATGGCTCAGGCTTCGAAATTGGGATATTTCGAAAACTGCAGGGGAGTTTGTGCAAAATGTCACTCACTGCCGCTTTTAGGACTTGGCATATGTTGGGTATAAAAAATCGTAATTTCAAACTGCGAATACGTCCATATAGCCAGAATTTGGCTCCAAAATATGGCTCAGGCCTCGAAATTGGGATGTTTGCGATATTTTGAAAATTGCAGGGGGGATTGGGACAAATGTGACCAAACGCCGCTTTCAGTACTTGGCACATGTTGGGTATAAAAAGTCGTAATTTCAAATTGCGAATACGTGCAGAGAGCCAGAATTTGGCTCCAAAATATGGCTCAGGCGTCGAAGTTGGGATGTTTGGGATATTTTGAAAACTGCAGGGGAGTTTGGGACAAATATGACCAAACGCAGCTTTCAGTACTTGGCATATGTTGGGTATAAAAATAGTCGCAATTTCAAACTGCGAATACGTGCTGAGAGCCAGAATGTGGCTCCAAAATATGGCTCAGGCTTCGAAATTGGGCTATTTCGAAAACTGCAGGGAAGTTTGTGCAAAATGTCACTCACTGCCGCTTTTAGGACTTGGCATATGTTGGGTATAAAAAATCGTAATTTCAAACTGCGAATACGTGCATAGAGCCAGAATTTGGCTCCAAAATATTGCTCAGGCCTCGAAATTGGGATGTTTGGGATATTTTGAAAATTGTAGGGGAGTTTGAGACAAATATGACCAAACGCCGCTTTCAGTACTTGGCATATGTTGGGTGTAAAAGTCGTAAATTCAAACTGCGAATACGTGCAGAGAGCCAGAATTTGGCTCCAAAATATGGCTCAGGCTTCGAAATTGGGATATTTCGAAAACTGCAGGGAAGTTTGTGCAAAATGTCACTCACTGCCGCTTTTAGGACTTGGCATATGTTGGGTATAAAAAATCGTAATTTCAAACTGCGAATACGTGCATAGAGCCAGAATTTGGCTCCAAAATATGGCTCAGGCCTCGAAATTGGGATGTTTGCGATATTTTGAAAATTGCAGGGCGGATTGGGACAAATGTGACCAAACGCTGCTATCAATACTTATCATATGTTCCGTATAAAAAGTCGAAATTTCAAACTGCGAATACGTGCAGAGAGCCAGAATTTGGCTACAAAATATGGCTCAGGCCTCGATATTGGGATGGTTGGGATATTTTGAAAACTGCAGGGAGGTTTGGGTCAAATGTGACCAAACGCCGCTTTCAGTACTTCGCATATGTTGGGTACAAAAAAGTCGTAATTTCAAACTGTGAATACGTGCAGAGAGCCTGAAATTGGTTCCAGAATATGGTTCAGGCCTCGAAATTGGGATATTTGGGATATTTTGAAAACTGCAGGGGAGTTTGTGCAAAATGTAACTCACTGCCGCTTCAGTACTTGGCATATGTTTGGTATAAAAATCGTAATTTCAAACAGCGTATTCGTGCAGAAAGCCATAATTTGGTTCCAAAATGTAACTCAGGCCTCGAAATTGTGATATTTGTGATATTTTGAAAACTGCAGGGGAGTTTGTGCAAAATGTGACTCAGTGCCGCTTTCAGTACTTGACATATGTTGGGTATAAAAAGTCGTAATTTCAAGCTGCGAATACGTCCAGAGAGCCAGAACTTGGCTCCAAAATATGGCTCAGGCGTCGAAGTTGAGATGTTTGGGATATTTTGAAAACTGCAGGGGAGTTTGGGACAAATATGACCAAACGCAGCTTTCAGTACTTGGCATATGTTGGGTATAAAAATAGTCGCAATTTCAAACTGCGAATACGTGCTGAGAGCCAGAATGTGGCTCCAAAATATGGCTCAGGCTTCGAAATTGGGATATTTTGAAAACTGCAGGGGAGTTTGTGCAAAATGTCACTCACTGCCGCTTTTAGGCCTTGGCATATGTTGGGTATAAAAAATCGTAATTTCAAACTGCGAATACGTGCATATAGCCAGAATTTGGCTCCAAAATATGGCTCAGGCCTCGAAATTGGGATGTTTGCGATATTTTGAAAATTGCAGGGGGGGATTTGGACAAATGTGACCAAACGCCGCTTTCAGTACTTGGCACATGTTGGGTATAAAAAGTCGTAATTTCAAATTGCGAATACGTGCTGAGAGCCAGAATTTGGCTCCAAAATATGGCTCAGGCGTCGAAGTTGGGATGTTTGGGATATTTTGAAAACTGCAGGGGAGTTTAGGACAAATATGACCAAACGCAGCTTTCAGTACTTGGCATATGTTGGGTATAAAAATAGTCGCAATTTCAAACTGCGAATTCGTGCTGAGAGCCAGAATGTGGCTCCAAAATATGGCTCAGGCTTCGAAATTGGGATATTTCGAAAACTGCAGGGAAGTTTGTGCAAAATGTCACTCACTGCCGCTTTTAGGACTTGGCATATGTTGGGTATAAAAAATCGTAATTTCAAACTGCGAATACGTGCATAGAGCCAGAATTTGGCTCCAAAATATTGCTCAGGCCTCGAAATTGGGATGTTTGGGATATTTTGAAAATTGTATGGGAGTTTGGGACAAATATGACCAAACGCCGCTTTCAGTACTTGGCATATGTTGGGTGTAAAAGTCGTAAATTCAAACTGTGAATACGTGCAGAGAGCCTGAAATTGGCTCCAGAATATGGTTCAGGCCTCGAAATTGGGATATTTGGGATATTTTGAAAACTGGAGGGGAGTTTGTGCAAAATGTGACTCACTCCCGCTTTCAGTACTTGGCATATGTTGGGTATAAAAAGTCGTAAATTCAAACTGCGAATACGTGCAGAAAGCCAGAATTTGGCTCCAAAATATGGCTCATTCCTCGAAATTGGGATATTTGGGATATTTTGAAAACTGCAGGGGAGTTTGTGCAAAATGTAACTCACTGCCGCTTCAGTACTTGGCATATGTTGGGTATAAAAATCGTAATTTCAAACAGTGTATTCGTGCAGAAAGCCATAATTTGGTTCCAAAATATAACTCAGGCCTCGAAATTGTGATATTTGTGATATTTTGAAAACTGCAGGGGAGTTTGTGCAAAATGTGACTCACTGCCACTTTCAGTACTTGACATATGTTGGGTATAAAAAGTCGTAAATTCAAACTGCGAATACATGCAGAGAGCCAGAATTTGGCTCCAAAATATGGCTCAGGCCTTGAAATTGGGATGTTTGGGATATTTTAAAAACTGCAGGTAGGTTTGGGACAAATGTGACCAAACACCGCTTTCAGTACTTGGCATATGTTGGGTATAAAAAGTCGTAATTTCAAACAGCGTATTCGTGCAGAAAGCCATAATTTGGTTCCAAAATATAAGACAGGCCTCGAAATTGGGATATTTGGGATATTTTGAAAACTGCAGGGAAGTTTGTGCAAAATGTGACTCACTGCAGCTTTCAGTACTTGGCATATGTTGGGTATAAAAAATTGTAATTTCAAGCTGCGAATACGTCCAGAGAGCCAGAACTTGGCTCCAAAATATGGCTCAGGCGTCGAAGTTGGGATGTTTGGGATATTTTGAAAACTGCAGGGGAGTTTGGGACAAATATGACCAAACGCAGATTTCAGTACTTGGCATATGTTGGGTATAAAAATAGTCGCAATTTCAAACTGCGAATACGTGCTGAGAGCCAGAATGTGGCTCCAAAATATGGCTCAGGCTTCGAAATTGGGATATTTCGAAAACTGCAGGGGAGTTTGTGCAAAATGTCACTCACTGCCGCTTTTAGGACTTGGCATATGTTGGGTATAAAAAATCGTAATTTCAAACTGCGAATACGTGCATATAGCCAGAATTTGGCTCCAAAATATGGCTCAGGCCTCGAAATTGGGATGTTTGCGATATTTTGAAAATTGCAGGGGGGATTGGGACAAATGTGACCAAACGCCGCTTTCAGTACTTGGCACATGTTGGGTATAAAAAGTCGTAATTTCAAATTGCGAATACGTGCAGAGAGCCAGAATTTGGCTCCAAAATATGGCTCAGGCAGTCGAAGTTGGGATGTTTGGGATATTTTGAAAACTGCAGGGGAGTTTGGGACAAATATGACCAAACGCAGCTTTCAGTACTTGGCATATGTTGGGTATAAAAATAGTCGCAATTTCAAACTGCGAATACGTGCTGAGAGCCAGAATGTGGCTCCAAAATATGGCTCAGGCTTCGAAATTGGGCTATTTCGAAAACTGCAGGGAAGTTTGTGCAAAATGTCACTCACTGCCGCTTTTAGGACTTGGCATATGTTGGGTATAAAAAATCGTAATTTCAAACTGCGAATACGTGCATAGAGCCAGAATTTGGCTCCAAAATATTGCTCAGGCCTCGAAATTGGGATGTTTGGGATATTTTGAAAATTGTAGGGGAGTTTGAGACAAATATGACCAAACGCCGCTTTCAGTACTTGGCATATGTTGGGTGTAAAAGTCGTAAATTCAAACTGCGAATACGTGCAGAGAGCCAGAATTTGGCTCCAAAATATGGCTCAGGCTTCGAAATTGGGATATTTCGAAAACTGCAGGGAAGTTTGTGCAAAATGTCACTCACTGCCGCTTTTAGGACTTGGCATATGTTGGGTATAAAAAATCGTAATTTCAAACTGCGAATACGTGCATAGAGCCAGAATTTGGCTCCAAAATATGGCTCAGGCCTCGAAATTGGGATGTTTGCGATATTTTGAAAATTGCAGGGCGGATTGGGACAAATGTGACCAAACGCCGCTATCAATACTTATCATATGTTCCGTATAAAAAGTCGAAATTTCAAACTGCGAATACGTGCAGAGAGCCAGAATTTGGCTACAAAATATGGCTCAGGCCTCGATATTGGGATGGTTGGGATATTTTGAAAACTGCAGGGAGGTTTGGGTCAAATGTGACCAAACGCCGCTTTCAGTACTTCGCATATGTTGGGTACAAAAAAGTCGTAATTTCAAACTGTGAATACGTGCAGAGAGCCTGAAATTGGCTCCAGAATATGGTTCAGGCCTCGAAATTGGGATATTTGGGATATTTTGAAAACTGCAGGGGAGTTTGTGCAAAATGTAACTCACTGCCGCTTCAGTACTTGGCATATGTTTGGTATAAAAATCGTAATTTCAAACAGCGTATTCGTGCAGAAAGCCATAATTTGGTTCCAAAATATAACTCAGGCCTCGAAATTGTGATATTTGTGATATTTTGAAAACTGCAGGGGAGTTTGTGCAAAATGTGACTCAGTGCCGCTTTCAGTACTTGACATATGTTGGGTATAAAAAGTCGTAATTTCAAGCTGCGAATACGTCCAGAGAGCCAGAACTTGGCTCCAAAATATGGCTCAGGCGTCGAAGTTGAGATGTTTGGGATATTTTGAAAACTGCAGGGGAGTTTGGGACAAATATGACCAAACGCAGCTTTCAGTACTTGGCATATGTTGGGTATAAAAATAGTCGCAATTTCAAACTGCGAATACGTGCTGAGAGCCAGAATGTGGCTCCAAAATATGGCTCAGGCTTCGAAATTGGGATATTTTGAAAACTGCAGGGGAGTTTGTGCAAAATGTCACTCACTGCCGCTTTTAGGCCTTGGCATATGTTGGGTATAAAAAATCGTAATTTCAAACTGCGAATACGTGCATATAGCCAGAATTTGGCTCCAAAATATGGCTCAGGCCTCGAAATTGGGATGTTTGCGATATTTTGAAAATTGCAGGGGGGGATTTGGACAAATGTGACCAAACGCCGCTTTCAGTACTTGGCACATGTTGGGTATAAAAAGTCGTAATTTCAAATTGCGAATACGTGCTGAGAGCCAGAATTTGGCTCCAAAATATGGCTCAGGCGTCGAAGTTGGGATGTTTGGGATATTTTGAAAACTGCAGGGGAGTTTAGGACAAATATGACCAAACGCAGCTTTAAGTACTTGGCATATGTTGGGTATAAAAATAGTCGCAATTTCAAACTGCGAATTCGTGCTGAGAGCCAGAATGTGGCTCCAAAATATGGCTCAGGCTTCGAAATTGGGATATTTCGAAAACTGCAGGGAAGTTTGTGCAAAATGTCACTCACTGCCGCTTTTAGGACTTGGCATATGTTGGGTATAAAAAATCGTAATTTCAAACTGCGAATACGTGCATAGAGCCAGAATTTGGCTCCAAAATATTGCTCAGGCCTCGAAATTGGGAGGTTTGGGATATTTTGAAAATTGTAGGGGAGTTTGGGACAAATATGACCAAACGCCGCTTTCAGTACTTGGCATATTTTGGGTGTAAAAGTCGTAAATTCAAACTGTGAATACGTGCAGAGAGCCTGAAATTGGCTCCAGAATATGGTTCAGGCCTCGAAATTGGGATATTTGGGATATTTTGAAAACTGGAGGGGAGTTTGTGCAAAATGTGACTCACTGCCGCTTTCAGTACTTGGCATATGTTGGGTATAAAAAGTCGTAAATTCAAACTGCGAATACGTGCAGAAAGCCAGAATTTGGCTCCAAAATATGGCTCATTCCTCGAAATTGGGATATTTGGGATATTTTGAAAACTGCAGGGAAGTTTGTGCAAAATGTGACTCACTGCAGCTTTCAGTACTTGGCATATGTTGGGTATAAAAAATCGTAATTTCAAGCTGCGAATACGTCCAGAGAGCCAGAACTTGGCTCCAAAATATGGCTCAGGCGTCGAAGTTGGGATGTTTGGGATATTTTGAAAACTGCAGGGGAGTTTGGGACAAATATGACCAAACGCAGCTTTCAGTACTTGGCATATGTTGGGTATAAAAATAGTCGCAATTTCAAACTGCGAATACGTGCTGAGAGCCAGAATGTGGCTCCAAAATATGGCTCAGGCTTCGAAATTGGGATATTTCGAAAACTGCAGGGGAGTTTGTGCAAAATGTCACTCACTGCCGCTTTTAGGACTTGGCATATGTTGGGTATAAAAAATCGTAATTTCAAACTGCGAATACGTGCATATAGCCAGAATTTGGCTCCAAAATATGGCTCAGGCCTCGAAATTGGGATGTTTGCGATATTTTGAAAATTGCAGGGGGGATTGGGACAAATGTGACCAAACGCCGCTTTCAGTACTTGGCACATGTTGGGTATAAAAAGTCGTAATTTCAAATTGCGAATACGTGCAGAGAGCCAGAATTTGGCTCCAAAATATGGCTCAGGCGTCGAAGTTGGGATGTTTGGGATATTTTGAAAACTGCAGGGGAGTTTGGGACAAATATGACCAAACGCAGCTTTCAGTACTTGGCATATGTTGGGTATAAAAATAGTCGCAATTTCAAACTGCGAATACGTGCTGAGAGCCAGAATGTGGCTCCAAAATATGGCTCAGGCTTCGAAATTGGGCTATTTCGAAAACTGCAGGGAAGTTTGTGCAAAATGTCACTCACTGCCGCTTTTAGGACTTGGCATATGTTGGGTATAAAAAATCGTAATTTCAAACTGCGAATACGTGCATAGAGCCAGAATTTGGCTCCAAAATATTGCTCAGGCCTCGAAATTGGGATGTTTGGGATATTTTGAAAATTGTAGGGGAGTTTAAGACAAATATGACCAAACGCCGCTTTCAGTACTTGGCATATGTTGGGTGTAAAAGTCGTAAATTCAAACTGCGAATACGTGCAGAGAGCCAGAATTTGGCTCCAAAATATGGCTCAGGCTTCGAAATTGGGATATTTCGAAAACTGCAGGGGAGTTTGTGCAAAATGTCACTCACTGCCGCTTTTAGGACTTGACATTTGTTGGGTATAAAAAATCGTAATTTCAAACTGCGAATACGTGCATAGAGCCAGAATTTGGCTCCAAAATATGGCTCAGGCCTCGAAATTGGGATGTTTGCGATATTTTGAAAACTGCAGGGAGGTTTGGGTCAAATGTGACCAAACGCCGCTTTCAGTACTTTGCATATGTTGGGTACAAAAAAGTCGTAATTTCAAACTGTGAATACGTGCAGAGAGCCTGAAATTGGCTCCAGAATATGGTTCAGGCCTCGAAATTGGGATATTTGGGATATTTTGAAAACTGGAGGGGAGTTTGTGCAAAATGTGACTCACTGCCGCTTTCAGTACTTGGCATATGTTGGGTATAAAAAGTCGTAAATTCAAACTGCGAATACGTGCAGAAAGCCAGAATTTGGCTCCAAAATATGGCTCATTCCTCGAAATTGGGATATTTGGGATATTTTGAAAACTGCAGGGGAGTTTGTGCAAAATGTAACTCACTGCCGCTTCAGTACTTGGCATATGTTGGGTATAAAAATCGTAATTTCAAACAGCGTATTCGTGCAGAAAGCCATAATTTGGTTCCAAAATATAACTCAGGCCTCGTAATTGTGATATTTGTGATATTTTGAAAACTGCAGGGGAGTTTGTGCAAAATGTGACTCACTGCCGCTTTCAGTACTTGGCATATGTTGGGTATAAAAAGTCGTAATTTCAAACTGCGAATACGTGCAGAGAGCCAGAACTTGGCTCCAAAATATGACTCAGGCCTTGAATTTGGGATGTTTGGGATATGTTGAAAACTGCATGGAGGTTTGGGACAAATGTGACCAAACGCCGCTTCCAATACTAGGCATATGTTGGGTATAAAAAGTCGTAATATCAAACTGCGAACACGAGCAGAGAGTCATTATTTGGCTCCAAAATATGGCTCAGGCCTCGAAATTGGGATATTTTAGATATTTTGAAAACTGCAGGGGAGTTTGTGCAAAATGTGACTCACTGCCGCTTTCAGTACTTGGCATATGTTGGGTATAAAAATTCGTTATTTCAAACTGCGAATACGTGCAGAGAGCCAGAATTTGGCTCCAAAATATGGCTCAGGCCTCGAAATGGGATATTTGGGATATTTTGAAAACTGCAGGGGAATTTATGCAAAATGTGACTCACTGCCGCTTCAGTACTTGGCATATGTTGGGTATAAAAATTAGTAATATCAAACTGCGAATACATGCAGAGAGCCAGAACTTGGCTCCAAAATATGGCTCATGCCTAGATATTGGGATGTTTGGGATATTTTGAAAACTGCATTGAGGTTTGGGACAAATGTGACCAAACGCCGCTTTCAGTACTAGGCATATGTTGGGTATAAAAAGTCGTAATATCAAACTGCGAATACGAGCAGAGAGCCAGAATTTGGCTCCAAAATATGGCTCAGGCCTCGAAATTGGGATATTTTAGATATTTTGAAAACTGCAGGGGAGTTTGTGCAAAATGTGACTCACTGCCTCTTTCAGTACTTGGCATATGTTGGGTATAAAAAGTCGTAATATCAAACTGCGAATACGAGCAGAGAGCCAGAATTTGGCTCCAAAATATGGCTCAGGCCTCGAAATTGTGATATTTGTGATATTTTGAAAACTGCAGAGGAGTTTGTGCAAAATGTGACTCACTGCCGCTTTCAGTACTTGACATATGTTGGGTATAAAAAGTCGTAAATTCATACTGCGAATTCATGCAGAGAGCCAGAATTTGGCTCCAAAATATGGCTCTGGCCTTGAAATTGGGATGTTTGGGATATTTTAAAAACTGCAGGGAGGTTTGGGACAAATGTGACCAAACACCGTTTTCAGTACTTGGCATATGTTGGGTATAAAAAGTCGTAATTTCAAACAGCGTATTCGTGCAGAAAGCCATAATTTTGTTCCAAAATATAGGACAGGCCTCGAAATTGGGATATTTGGGATATTTTGAAAACTGCAGGGAAGTTTGTGCAAAATGTGACTCACTGCAGCTTTCAGTACTTGGCATATGTTGGGTATAAAAATTCGTAATTTCAAGCTGCGAATACGTCCAGAGAGCCAGAACTTGGCTCCAAAATATGACTCAGGCGTCGAAGTTGGGATGTTTGGGATATTTTGAAAACTGCAGGGGAGTTTGGGACAAATATGACCAAACGCAGCTTTCAGTACTTGGCATATGTTTGGTATAAAAATAGTCGCAATTTCAAACTGCGAATACGTGCTGAGAGCCAGAATGTGGCTCCAAAATATGGCTCAGGCTCCGAAATTGGGATATTTCGAAAACTGCAGGGGAGTTTGTGCAAAATGTCACTCACTGCCGCTTTTAGGACTTGGCATATGTTGGGTATAAAAGATCGTAATTTCAAACTGCGAATACGTGCATATAGACAGAATTTGGCTCCAAAATATGGCTCAGGCCTCGAAATTGGGATGTTTGCGATATTTTGAAAATTGCAGGGGGGATTGGGACAAATGTGACCAAACGCCGCTTTCAGTACTTGGCACATGTTGGGTATAAAAAGTCGTAATTTCAAATTGCGAATACGTGCAGAGAGCCAGAATTTGGCTCCAAAATATGGCTCAGGCCTCGATATTGGGATAATTGGGATATTTTGAAAACTGCAGAGGGGATTGGGACATATGTGACCAATCGCCGTTTTCAGTACTTGGCATATGTTCCGTATAAAAAGTCGTAATTTCAAACTGCGAATACATGCAGAGAGCCAGAATTTGGCTCCAAAATATGGCTCAGGCCTCGATATTGGGATGTTTGGGATATTTTGAAAACTGCAGGGAGGTTTGGGACAAATGTGACCAAACGCCGCTTTCAGTACTTCGCATATGTTGGGTATAAAAAAGTCGTAATTTCAAACTTCGAATACGTGCAGAGAGCCAGAATTTTGCTCCAAAATATGGCTCATTCCTCGAAATTGGGATATTTGGGATATTTTCAAAACTGCAGGGGAGTTTGTGCAAAATGTGACTCACTGCCGCTTTCAGTACTTGGCATATGTTGGGTATAAAAAGTCGTAATTTCAAACTGCGAATACGTGCAGAGAGCCAGAACTTGGCTCCAAAATATGACTCAGGCCTTGAATTTGGGATGTTTGGGATATGTTGAAAACTGCATGGAGGTTTGGGACAAATGTGACCAAACGCCGCTTCCAATACTAGGCATATGTTGGGTATAAAAAGTCGTAATATCAAACTGCGAACACGAGCAGAGAGTCATTATTTGGCTCCAAAATATGGCTCAGGCCTCGAAATTGTGATATTTGTGATATTTTGAAAACTGCAGGGGAGTTTGTGCAAAATGTGACTCACTGCCGCTTTCAGTACTTGACATATGTTGGGTATAAAAAGTCGTAAATTCATACTGCGAATTCATGCAGAGAGCCAGAATTTGGCTCCAAAATATGGCTCTGGCCTTGAAATTGGGATGTTTGGGATATTTCAAAAACTGCAGGGAGGTTTGGGACAAATGTGACCAAACACCGTTTTCAGTACTTGGCATATGTTGGGTATAAAAAGTCGTAATTTCAAACAGCGTATTCGTGCAGAAAGCCATAATTTTGTTCCAAAATATAGGACAGGCCTCGAAATTGGGATATTTGGGATATTTTGAAAACTGCAGGGAAGTTTGTGCAAAATGTGACTCACTGCAGCTTTCAGTACTTGGCATATGTTGGGTATAAAAATTCGTAATTTCAAGCTGCGAATACGTCCAGAGAGCCAGAACTTGGCTCCAAAATATGGCTCAGGCGTCGAAGTTGGGATGTTTGGGATATTTTGAAAACTGCAGGGGAGTTTGGGACAAATATGACCAAACGCAGCTTTCAGTACTTGGCATATGTTGGGTATAAAAATAGTCGCAATTTCAAACTGCGAATACGTGCTGAGAGCCAGAATGTGTTTCCAAAATATGGCTCAGGCTTCGAAATTGGGATATTTCGAAAACTGCAGGGGAGTTTGTGCAAAATGTCACTCACTACCGCTTTTAGGACTTGGCATATGTTGGGTATAAAAAATCGTAATTTCAAACTGCGAATACGTGCATATAGCCAGAATTTGGCTCCAAAATATGGCTCAGGCCTCGAAATTGGGATGTTTGTGATATTTTGAAAATTGCAGGGGGGATTGGGACAAATGTGACCAAACGCCGCTTTCAGTACTTGGCACATGTTGGGTATAAAAAGTCGTAATTTCAAATTGCGAATACGTGCAGAGAGCCAGAATTTGGCTCCAAAATATGGCTCAGGCGTCGAAGTTGAGATGTTTGGGATATTTTGAAAACTGCAGGGGAGTTTGGGACAAATATGACCAAACGCAGCTTTCAGTACTTGGCATATGTTGGGTATAAAAATAGTCGCAATTTCAAACTGCGAATACGTGCTGAGAGCCAGAATGTGGCTCCAAAATATGGCTCAGGCTTCGAAATTGGGATATTTCGAAAACTGCAGGGAAGTTTGTGCAAAATGTCACTCACTGCCGCTTTCAGTACTTGACATATGTTGGGTATAAAAAGTCGTAAATTTAAACTGCGAATACATGCAGAGAGCCAGAATTTGGCTCCAAAATTTGGCTCAGGCCTTGAAATTGGGATATTTTAAAAACTGCAGGGAGGTTTGGGACAAATGTGACCAAACACCTCTTTCAGTACTTGGCATATGTTGGGTATAAAAAGTCGTAATTTCAAACAGCGTATTCGTGCAGAAAGCCATAATTTGGTTCCAAAATATAAGACAGGCCTCGAAATTGGGATATTTGGGATATTTTGAAAACTGCGGGGAAGTTTGTGCAAAATGTGATTCACTGCAGCTTTCAGTACTTGGCATATGTTGGGTATAAAAAATCGTAATTTCAAGCTGCGAATACGTCCAGAGAGCCAGAACCTGGCTCCAAAATATGGCTCAGGCGTCGAAGTTGGGATGTTTGGGATATTTTGAAAACTGCAGGGGAGTTTGGGACAAATATGACCAAACGCAGCTTTCAGTACTTGGCATATGTTGGGTATAAAAATAGTCGCAATTTCAAACTGCGAATACGTGCTGAGAGCCAGAATGTGGCTCCAAAATATGGCTCAGGCTCCGAAATTGGGATATTTCGAAAACTGCAGGGGAGTTTGTGCAAAATGTCGCTCACTGCCGCTTTTAGGACTTGGCATATGTTGGGTATAAAAAATCGTAATTTCAAACTGCGAATACGTGCATATAGACAGAATTTGGCTCCAAAATATGGCTCAGGCCTCGAAATTGGGATGTTTGCGATATTTTGAAAATTGCAGGGGGGATTGGGACAAATGTGACCAAACGCCGCTTTCAGTACTTGGCACATGTTGGGTATAAAAAGTCGTAATTTCAAATTGCGAATACGTGCAGAGAGCCAGAATTTGGCTCCAAAATATGGCTCAGGCCTCGATATTGGGATAATTGGGATATTTTGAAAACTGCAGAGGGGATTGGGACATATGTGACCAATCGCCGTTTTCAGTACTTGGCATATGTTCCGTATAAAAAGTCGTAATTTCAAACTGCGAATACATGCAGAGAGCCAGAATTTGGCTCCAAAGTATGGCTCAGGCCTCGATATTGGGATGTTTGGGAGATTTTGAAAACTGCAGGGAGGTTTGGGACAAATGTGACCAAACGCCGCTTTCAGTACTCCGCATATGTTGGGTATAAAAAAGTCGTAATTTCAAACTTCGAATACGTGCAGAGAGCCAGAATTTTGCTCCAAAATATGGCTCATTCCTCGAAATTGGGATATTTGGGATATTTTCAAAACTGCAGGGGAGTTTGTGCAAAATGTGACTCACTGCCGCTTTCAGTACTTGGCATATGTTGGGTATAAAAAGTCGTAATTTCAAACTGCGAATACGTGCAGAGAGCCAGAACTTGGCTCCAAAATATGACTCAGGCCTTGAATTTGGGATGTTTGGGATATGTTGAAAACTGCATGGAGGTTTGTGACAAATGTGACCAAACGCCGCTTCCAATACTAGGCATATGTTGGGTATAAAAAGTCGTAATATCAAACTGCGAACACGAGCAGAGAGTCATTATTTGGCTCCAAAATATGGCTCAGGCCTCGAAATTGGGATATTTTAGATATTTTGAAAACTGCAGGGGAGTTTGTGCAAAATGTGACTCACTGCCGCTTTCAGTACTTGGCATATGTTGGGTATAAAAATTCGTTATTTCAAACTGCGAATACGTGCAGAGAGCCAGAATTTGGCTCCAAAATATGGCTCAGGCCTCGAAATGGGATATTTGGGATATTTTGAAAACTGCAGGGGAATTTATGCAAAATGTGACTCACTGCCGCTTCAGTACTTGGCATATGTTGGGTATAAAAATTAGTAATATCAAACTGCGAATACGTGCAGAGAGCCAGAACTTGGCTCCAAAATATGGCTCAGGCCTAGATATTGGGATCTTTGGGATATTTTGAAAACTGCATTGAGGTTTGGGACAAATGTGACCAAACGCCGCTTTCAGTACTAGGCATATGTTGGGTATAAAAAGTCGTAATATCAAACTGCGAATACGAGCAGAGAGCCAGAATTTGGCTCCAAAATATGGCTCAGGCCTCGAAATTGGGATATTTTAGATATTCTGAAAACTGCAGGGGAGTTTGTGCAAAATGTGACTCACTGCCTCTTTCAGTACTTGGCATATGTTGGGTATAAAAAGTCGTAATTTCAAACTGCGAATACGTGAAAGAGAGCCAGAATTTGGCTCCAAAATATGGCTCAGGCCTCGAAATTGTGATATTTGTGATATTTTGAAAACTGCAGGGGAGTTTGTGCAAAATGTGACTCACTGCCGCTTTCAGTACTTGACATATGTTGGGTATAAAAAGTCGTAAATTCAAACTGCGAATACATGCAGAAAGCCAGAATTTGGCTCCAAAATATGGCTCAGGCCTTGAAATTGGGATGTTTGGGATATTTTAAAAACTGCAGGGAGGTTTGGGACAAATGTGACCAAACACCGCTTTCAGTACTTCGCATATGTTGGGTATAAAAAGTCGTAATTTCAAACAGTGTATTCGTGCAGAAAGCCATAATTTGATTCCAAAATATAAGACAGGCCTCGAAATTGGGATATTTGGGATATTTTGAAAACTGCAGGGAAGTTTGTGCAAAATGTGACTCACTGCAGCTTTCCGTACTTGGCATATGTTGGGTATAAAAAATCGTAATTTCAAGCTGCGAATACGTCCAGAGAGCCAGAACTTGGCTCCAAAATATGGCTCAGGCGTCGAAGTTGGGATGTTTGGGATATTTTGAAAACTGCAGGGGAGTTTGGGACAAATATGACCAAACGCAGCTTTCAGTACTTGGCATATGTTGGGTATAAAAATAGTCGCAATTTCAAACTGCGAATACGTGCTGAGAGCCAGAATGTGGCTCCAAAATATGGCTCAGGCTTCGAAATTGGGATATTTCGAAAACTGCAGGGGAGTTTGTGCAAAATGTCACTCACTACCGCTTTTAGGACTTGGCATATGTTGGGTATAAAAAATCGTAATTTCAAACTGCGAATACGTGCATATAGCCAGAATTTGGCTCCAAAATATGGCTCAGGCCTCGAAATTGGGATGTTTGCGATATTTTGAAAATTGCAGGGGGGATTGGGACAAATGTGACCAAATGCCGCTTTCAGTACTTAGCACATGTTGGGTATAAAAAGTCGTAATTTCAAATTGCGAATACGTGCAGAGAGCCAGAATTTGGCTCCAAAATATGGCTCAGGCGTCGAAGTTGGGATGTTTGGGATATTTTGAAAACTGCAGGGGAGTTTGGGACAAATATGACCAAACGCAGCTTTCAGTACTTGGCATATGTTGGGTATAAAAATAGTCGCAATTTCAAACTGCGAATACGTGCTGAGAGCCAGAATGTGGCTCCAAAATATGGCTCAGGCTTCGAAATTGGGATATTTCGAAAACTGCAGGGAAGTTTGTGCAAAATGTCATTCACTGCCGCTTTTAGGACTTGGCATATGTTGGGTATAAAAAATCGTAATTTCAAACTGCGAATACGTGCATAGAGCCAGAATTTGGCTCCAAAATATTGCTCAGGCCTCGAAATTGGGATGTTTGGGATATTTTGAAAATTGTAGGGGAGTTTGAGACAAATATGACCAAACGCCGCTTTCAGTACTTGGCATATGTTGGGTGTAAAAGTCGTAAATTCAAACTGCGAATACGTGCAGAGAGCCAGAATTTGGCTCCAAAATATGGCTCAGGCTTCGAAATTGGGATATTTCGAAAACTGCAGGGGAGTTTGTGCAAAATGTCACTCACTGCCGCTTTTAGGACTTGACATTTGTTGGGTATAAAAAATCGTAATTTCAAACTGCGAATACGTGCATAGAGCCAGAATTTGGCTCCAAAATATGGCTCAGGCCTCGAAATTGGGATGTTTGCGATATTTTGAAAATTGCAGGGCGGATTGGGACAAATGTGACCAAACGCCGCTATCAATACTTATCATATGTTCCGTATAAAAATTCGAAATTTCAAACTGCGAATACGTGCAGAGAGCCAGAATTTGGCTACAAAATATGGCTCAGGCCTCGATATTGGGATGGTTGGGATATTTTGAAAACTGCAGGGAGGTTTGGGTCAAATGTGACCAAACGCCGCTTTCAGTACTTCGCATATGTTGGGTACAAAAAAGTCGTAATTTCAAACTGTGAATACGTGCAGAGAGCCTGAAATTGGCTCCAGAATATGGTTCAGGCCTCGAAATTGGGATATTTGGGATATTTTGAAAACTGGAGGGGAGTTTGTGCAAAATGTGACTCACTGCCGCTTTCAGTACTTGTCATATGTTGGGTATAAAAATCGTAATTTCAAACAGCGTATTCGTGCAGAAAGCCATAATTTGGTTCCAAAATATAACTCAGGCCTCGAAATTGTGATATTTGTGATATTTTGAAAACTGCAGGGGGGATTGAGACAAATGTGACCAAACGCCGCTTTCAGTAATTCGCATATGTTTGGTATAAAAAGTCGTAATTTCAAACTGCGAATACGTGCAGAGAGCCAGAATTTGGCTCCAAAATATGGCTCAGCCCTCAAAATTGGGATATTTGGGATATTTTTTTAAAACTGCAGGGGAGTTTGTGCAAAATGTGACTCACTGCCACTTTCAGTACTTGGCATATGTTGGGTATAAAAAGTCGCAATTTCAAACTGCGAATACGTGAAAGAGAGCCAGAATTTGGCTCCAATATATGGCTCAGGCCTCGAAATTGGGATATTTGGGATATTTTGAAAATTGCAGGGGAGTTTGTGCAAAATGTGACTCACTGCCGCTCTCAGTACTTGGCATATGTTGGGTATAAAAAGTCGTAATTTCAAACTGCGAATACCTGCAGAGAGCCAGAATTTGGCTCCAAAATATGGCTCATATCTCGAAATTGGGATATTTGGGATATTTTGAAAACTGCAGGGGAGTTTGTGCAAAATGTGACTCACTGCTGCATAAGTACTTCGCATATGTTCCGTATAAAAAGTCGAAATTTCAAACTGCGATTACGTGCAGAGAGCCAGAATTTGGCTCCAAAATATGGCTCAGGCCTCAAAATTGGGATATTTGGGATATTTTGAAAACTGCAGGGGGGATTGAGACAAATGTGACCAAACGCCGCTTTCAGTAATTCGCATATGTTTGGTATAAAAAGTCGTAATTTCAAACTGCGAATACGTGCAGAGAGCCAGAATTTGACTCCAAAATATGGCTCAGGCCTCAAAATTGGGATATTTGGGATATTTTTTTTAAAACTGCAGGGGAGTTTGTGCAAAATGTGACTCACTGCCACTTTCAGTACTTGGCATATGTTGGGTATAAAAAGTCGCAATTTCAAACTGCGAATACGTGAAAGAGAGCCAGAATTTGGCTCCAAAATATGGCTCAGGCCTCGAAATTGGGATGTTTGCGATATTTTGAAAATTGCAGGGGGGATTGGGACAAATGTGACCAAACGCCGCTTTCAGTACTTGGCACATGTTGGGTATAAAAAGTCGTAATTTCAAATTGCGAATACGTGCAGAGAGCCAGAAGTTGGCTCCAAAATATGGCTCAGGCCTCGATATTGGGATAATTGGGATATTTTGAAAACTGCAGAGGGGATTGGGACATATGTGACCAATCGCCGTTTTCAGTACTTGGCATATGTTCCGTATAAAAAGTCGTAATTTCAAACTGCGAATACATGCAGAGAGCCAGAATTTGGCTCCAAAATATGGCTCAGGCCTCGATATTGGGATGTTTGGGATATTTTGAAAACTGCAGGGAGGTTTGGGAAAAATGTGACCAAACGTCGCTTTCAGTACTTCGCATATGTTGGGTATAAAAAAGTCGTAATTTCAAACTTCGAATACGTGCAGAGAGCCAGAATTTTGCTCCAAAATATGGCTCATTCCTCGAAATTGGGATATTTGGGATATTTTCAAAACTGCAGGGGAGTTTGTGCAAAATGTGACTCACTGCCGCTTTCAGTACTTGGCATATGTTGGGTATAAAAAGTCGTAATTTCAAACTGCGAATATGTGCAGAGAGCCAGAACTTGGCTCCAAAATATGACTCAGGCCTTGAATTTGGGATGTTTGGGATATGTTGAAAACTGCATGGAGGTTTGGGACAAATGTGACGAAACGCCGCTTCCAATACTAGGCATATGTTGGGTATAAAAAGTCGTAATATCAAACTGCGAACACGAGCAGAGAGTCATTATTTGGCTCCAAAATATGGCTCAGGCCTCGAAATTGGGATATTTTAGATATTTTGAAAACTGCAGGGGAGTTTGTGCAAAATGTGACTCACTGCCGCTTTCAGTACTTGGCATATGTTGGGTATAAAAAGTCGTAAATTCAAACTGCGAATACGTGCAGAAAGCCAGAATTTGGCTCCAAAATATGGCTCATTCCTCGAAATTGGGATATTTGGGATGTTTTGAAAACTGCAGGGGAGTTTGTGCAAAATGTAACTCACTGCCGCTTCAGTACTTGGCATATGTTGGGTATAAAAATTAGTAATATCAAAGTGCGAATACGTGCAGAGAGCCAGAACTTGGCTCCAAAATATGGCTCAGGCCTAGATATTGGGATGTTTGGGATATTTTGAAAACTGCATTGAGGTTTGGGACAAATGTGACCAAACGCCGCTTTCAGTACTAGGCATATGTTGGGTATAAAAAGTCGTAATATCAAACTGCGAATACGAGCAGAGAGCCAGAATTTGGCTCCAAAATATGGCTCATGCCTCGAAATTGGGATATTTCGAAAACTGCAGGGAAGTTTGTGCAAAATGTCACTCACTGCCGCTTTCAGTACTTGACATATGTTGGGTATAAAAAGTCGTAAATTCAAACTGCGAATACATGCAGAGAGCCAGAATTTGGCTCCAAAATATGGCTCAGGCCTTGAAATTGGGATGTTTGGGATATTTTAAAAACTGCAGGGAGGTTTGGGACAAATGTGACCAAACACCTCTTTCAGTACTTGGCATATGTTGGGTATAAAAAGTCGTAATTTCAAACAGCGTATTCGTGCAGAAAGCCATAATTTGGTTCCAAAATATAAGACAGGCCTCGAAATTGGGATATTTGGGATATTTAGAAAACTGCAGGGAAGTTTGTGCAAAATGTGACTCACTGCAGCTTTCAGTACTTGGCATATGTTGGGTATAAAAAATCGTAATTTCAAGCTGCGAATACGTCCAGAGAGCCAGAACTTGGCTCCAAAATATGGCTCAGGCGTCGAAGTTGGGATGTTTGGGATATTTTGAAAACTGCAGGGGAGTTTGGGACAAATATGTCAAACGCAGCTTTCAGTACTTGGCATATGTTGGGTATAAAAATAGTCGCAATTTCAAACTGCGAATACGTGCTGAGAGCCAGAATGTGGCTCCAAAATATGGCTCAGGCTCCGAAATTGGGATATTTCGAAAACTGCAGGGGAGTTTGTGCAAAATGTCACTCACTGCCGCTTTTAGGACTTGGCATATGTTGGGTATAAAAAATCGTAATTTCAAACTGCGAATACGTGCATATAGACAGAATTTGGCTCCAAAATATGGCTCAGGCCTCGAAATTGAGATGTTTGCGATATTTTGAAAATTGCATGGGGGATTGGGACAAATGTGACCAAACGCCGCTTTCAGTACTTGGCACATGTTGGGTATAAAAAGTCGTAATTTCAAATTGCGAATACGTGCAGAGAGCCAGAATTTGGCTCCAAAATATGGCTCAGGCCTCGATATTAGGATAATTGGGATATTTTGAAAACTGCAGAGGGGATTGGGACATATGTGACCAATCGCCGTTTTCAGTACTTGGCATATGTTCCGTATAAAAAGTCGTAATTTCAAACTGCGAATACATGCAGAGAGCCAGAATTTGGCTCCAAAATATGGCTCAGGCCTCGATATTGGGATGTTTGGGATATTTTGAAAACTGCAGGGTGGTTTGGTACAAATGTGACCAAACGCCGCTTTCAGTACTTCGCATATGTTGGGTATAAAAAAGTCGTAATTTCAAACTTCGAATACGTGCAGAGAGCCAGAATTTTGCTCCAAAATATGGCTCATTCCTCGAAATTGGGATTTTTGGGATATTTTCAAAACTGCAGGGGTGTTTGTGCAAAATGTGACTCACTGCCGCTTTCAGTACTTGGCATATGTTGGGTATAAAAAGTCGTAATTTCAAACTGCGAATACGTGCAGAGAGCCAGAACTTGGCTCCAAAATATGACTCAGGCCTTGAATTTGGGATGTTTGGGATATGTTGAAAACTGCATGGAGGTTTGGGACAAATGTGACCAAACGCCGCTTCCAATACTAGGCATATGTTGGGTATAAAAAGTCGTAATATCAAACTGCGAACACGAGCAGAGAGTCATTATTTGGCTCCAAAATATGGCTCAGGCCTCGAAATTGGGATATTTTAGATATTTTGAAAACTGCAGGGGAGTTTGTGCAGAATGTGACTCACTGCCGCTTTCAGTACTTGGCATATGTTGGGTATAAAAATTCGTTATTTCAAACTGCGAATACGTGCAGAAGTGCCAGAATTTGGCTCCAAAATATGGCTCAGGCCTCGAAATGGGATATTTGGGATATTTTGAAAACTGCAGGGGAATTTATGCAACATGTGACTCACTGCCGCTACAGTACTTGGAATATGTTGGGTATAAAAATTAGTAATATCAAACTGCGAATACGTGCAGAGAGCCAGAACTTGGCTCCAAAATATGGCTCAGGCCTAGATATTGGGATGTTTGGGATATTTGAAAACTGAATTGAGGATTGGGACTAATGTGACCAAACGCCGCTTTCAGTACTAGGCATATGTTGGGTATAAAAAGTCGTAATATCAAACTGCGAATACGAGCAGAGAGCCAGAATTTGGCTCCAAAATATCGCTCAGGCCTCGAAATTGGGATATTTTAGATATTTTGAAAACTGCAGGGGAGTTTGTGCAAAATGTGACTCACTGCCTCTTTCAGTACTTGGCATATGTTGGGTATAAAAAGTCGTAAATTCAAACTGCGAATACATGCAGAGAGCCAGAATTTGGCTCCAAAATATGGCTCAGGCCTTGAAATTGGGATGTTTGGGATATTTTAAAAACTGCAGGGAGGTTTGGGACAAATGTGACCAAACACCGCTTTCAGTACTTGGCATATGTTGGGTATAAAAAGTCGTAATTTCAAACAGCGTATTCGTGCAGAAAGCCATAATTTGGTTCCAAAATATAGGACAGGCCTCGAAATTGGGATATTTGGGATATTTTGAAAACTGCAGGGAAGTTTGTGCAAAATGTGACTCACTGCAGCTTTCAGTACTTGGCATATGTTGGGTATAAAAAATCGTAATTTCAAGCTGCGAATACGTCCAGAGAGCCAGAACTTGGCTCCAAAATATGGCTCAGGCGTCGAAGTTGGGATGTTTGGGATATTTTGAAAACTGCAGGGGAGTTTGGGACAAATATGACCAAACGCAGCTTTCAGTACTTGGCATATGTTGGGTATAAAAATAGTCGCAATTTCAAACTGCGAATACGTGCTGAGAGCCAGAATGTGGCTCCAAAATATGGCTCAGGCTTCGAAATTGGGATATTTCGAAAACTGCAGGGGAGTTTGTGCAAAATGTCACTCACTACCGCTTTTAGGACTTGGCATATGTTGGGTATAAAAAATCGTAATTTCAAACTGCGAATACGTGCATATAGCCAGAATTTGGCTCCAAAATATGGCTCAGGCCTCGAAATTGGGATGTTTGCGATATTTTGAAAATTGCAAGGGGGATTGGGACAAATGTGACCAAACGCCGCTTTCAGTACTTGGCACATGTTGGGTATAAAAAGTCGTAATTTCAAATTGCGAATACGCGCAGAGAGCCAGAATTTGGCTCCAAAATATGGCTCAGGCGTCGAAGTTGGGATGTTTGGGATATTTTGAAAACTGCAGGGGAGTTTGGGACAAATATGACCAAACGCAGCTTTCAGTACTTGGCATATGTTGGGTATAAAAATAGTCGCAATTTCAAACTGCGAATACGTGCTGAGAGCCAGAATGTGATTCCAAAATATGGCTCAGGCTTCGAAATTGGGATATTTCGAAAACTGCAGGGAAGTTTGTGCAAAATGGCACTCACTGCCGCTTTTAGGACTTGGCATATGTTGGGTATAAAAAATCGTAATTTCAAACTGCGAATACGTGCATAGAGCCAGAATTTGGCTCCAAAATATTGCTCAGGCCTCGAAATTGGGATGTTTGGGATATTTTGAAAATTGTAGGGGAGTTTGAGACAAATATGACCAAACGCCGCTTTCAGTACTTGGCATATGTTGGGTGTAAAAGTCGTAAATTCAAACTGCGAATACGTGCAGAGAGCCAGAATTTGGCTCCAAAATATGGCTCAGGCTTCGAAATTGGGATATTTCGAAAACTGCAGGGGAGTTTGTGCAAAATGTCACTCACTGCCGCTTTTAGGACTTGACATTTGTTGGGTATAAAAAATCGTAATTTCAAACTGCGAATACGTGCATAGAGCCAGAATTTGGCTCCAAAATATGGCTCAGGCCTCGAAATTGGATTGTTTGCGATATTTTGAAAATTGCAGGGCGGATTGGGACAAATGTGACCAAACGCCGCTATCAATACTTATCCGTATAAAAATTCGAAATTTCAAACTGCGAATACGTGCAGAGAGCCAGAATTTGGCTACAAAATATGGCTCAGGCCTCGATATTGGGATGGTTGGGATATTTTGAAAACTGCAGGGAGGTTTGGGTCAAATGTGACCAAACGCCGCTTTCAGTACTTCGCATATGTTGGGTACAAAAAAGTCGTAATTTCAAACTGTGAATACGTGCAGAGAGCCTGAAATTGGCTCCAGAATATGGTTCAGGCCTCGAAATTGGGATATTTGGGATATTTTGAAAACTGGAGGGGAGTTTGTGCAAAATGTGACTCACTGCCGCTTTCAGTACTTGGCATATGTTGGGTATAAAAAGTCGTAAATTCAAACTGCGAATACGTGCAGAAAGCCAGAATTTGGCTCCAAAATATGGCTCATTCCTCGAAATTGGGATATTTGGGATGTTTTGAAAATTGCAGGGGAGTTTGTGCAAAATGTAACTCACTGCCGCTTCAGTACTTGGCATATGTTGGGTATAAAAATCGTAATTTCAAACAGCGTATTCTTGTAGAAAGCCATAATATGGTTCCAAAATATAACTCAGGCCTCGAAATTGTGATATTTGTGATATTTTGAAAACTGCAGGGGGGATTGAGACAAATGTGACCAAACGCCGCTTTCAGTAATTCGCATATGTTTGGTATAAAAAGTCGTAATTTCAAACTGCGAATACGTGCAGAGAGCCAGAATTTGGCTCCAAAATATGGCTCAGGCCTCAAAATTGGGATATTTGGGATATTTTTTTAAAACTGCAGGGGAGTTTGTGCAAAATGTGACTCACTGCCACTTTCAGTACTTGGCATATGTTGGGTATAAAAAGTCGCAATTTCAAACTGCGAATACGTGAAAGAGAGCCAGAATTTGGCTCCAAAATATGGCTCAGGCCTCGAAATTGGGATATTTGGGATATTTTGAAAACTGCAGGGGAGTTTGTGCAAAATGTGACTCACTGCCGCTCTCAGTACTTGGCATATGTTGGGTATAAAAAGTCGTAATTTCAAACTGCGAATATCTGCAGAGAGCCAGAACTTGGCTCCAAAATATGGCTCATATCTCGAAATTGGGATATTTGGGATATTTTGAAAACTGCAGGGGAGTTTGTGCAAAATGTGACTCACTGCTGCATAAGTACTTGGCATATGTTCCGTATAAAAATTTGTAATTTCAAACTGCGATTACGTGCATGTAGACAGAATTTGGCTCCAAAATATGGCTCAGGCCTCGAAATTGGGATGTTTGCGATATTTTGAAAATTGCAGGGGGGATTGGGACAAATGTGACCAAACGCCGCTTTCAGTACTTGGCACATGTTGGGTATAAAAAGTCGTAATTTCAAATTGCGAATACGTGCAGAGAGCCAGAATTTGGCTCCAAAATATGGCTCAGGCCTCGATATTGGGATGTTTGGGATATTTTGAAAACTGCAGGGAGGTTTGGGAAAAATGTGACCAAACGCCGCTTTCAGTACTTCGCATATGTTGGGTATAAAAAAGTCGTAATTTCAAACTTCGAATACGTGCAGAGAGCCAGAATTTTGCTCCAAAATATGGCTCATTCCTCGAAATTGGGATATTTGGGATATTTTCAAAACTGCAGGGGAGTTTGTGCAAAATGTGACTCACTGCCGCTTTCAGTACTTGGCATATGTTGGGTATAAAAAGTCGTAATTTCAAACCGCGAATACGTGCAGAGAGCCAGAACTTGGCTCCAAAATATGACTCAGGCCTTGAATTTGGGATGTTTGGGATATGTTGAAAACTGCATGGAGGTTTGGGACAAATGTGACGAAACGCCGCTTCCAATACTAGGCATATGTTGGGTATAAAAAGTCGTAATATCAAACTGCGAACACGAGCAGAGAGTCATTATTTGGCTCCAAAATATTTCTCAGGCCTCGAAATTGGGATATTTTAGATATTTTGAAAACTGCAGGGGAGTTTGTGCAAAATGTGACTCACTGCCGCTTTCAGTACTTGGTATATGTTGGGTATAAAAATTCGTTATTTCAAACTGCGAATACGTGCAGAGAGCCAGAATTTGGCTCCAAAATATGGCTCAGGCCTCGAAATTGGGATGTTTGTGATATTTTGAAAATTGCAGGGGGGATTGGGACAAATGTGACCAAACGCCGCTCTCAATACTTTGCATATGTTCCGTATAAAATTCGTAATTTCAAACTGCGAATACGTGCAGAGAGCCAGAATTTGGCTACAAAATATGGCTCAGGCTTCGATATTGGGATGGTTGGGATATTTTGAAAACTGCAGGGGAGTTTGTGCAAAATGTGACTCACTGCCGCTTTCAGTACTTGGCATATGTTGGGTATAAAAAGTCGAAATTTCAAACTGCGAATACGTGAAAGAGAGCCAAAATTTGGCTCCAAAATATGGCTCAGGCCTCGAAATTGAGATATTTGGGATATTTTGAAAACTGCAGGGGAGTTTGTGCAAAATGTGACTCACTGCCGCTTTCAGTACTTGGCATATGTTGGGTATAAAAAGTCGTAATTTTAAACTGCGAATACGTGCAGAGAGCCAGAATTTGGCTCCAAAATATGGCTCATTCCTCGAAATATGGATATTTGGGATATTTTGAAAACTGCAGGGGAGTTTGTGCAAAATGTGACTCACTGCCGCTTTCAGTACTTGGCATATGGTGGGTATAAAAAGTCGTAATATCAAACTGCGAATACGTGCAGAGAGCCAGAATTTGGCTCCAAAATATGGCTCAGGCCTTGAAATTGGGATGTTTGGGATATTTTGAAAACTGCAGGGAGGTTTGGGACAAATGTGACAAAACGCCGCTCTCAGTTCTTGACATATGTTGGGTATAAAAAGTCATAATTTCAAACAGCGTATTCGTGCAGAGAGCCTGAATTTGGCTCCAAAATATGGCTCAGGCCTCGAAATTGGGATATTTGGGATATTTCGAAAACTGCAGGGGAGTTTGTGCAAACTGTGACTCACTGCCGCTTTCAGGACTTGGCATATGTTGGGTATAAAAAGTCGTAATTTCAAACTGCGAATACGTGCAAGAGAGCCAGAATTTGGCTCCAAAATATGGCTCAGGCCTCGAAAGTGGAAAGTTTAGGATATTTTGAAAACTGCAGGGGAGTTTGTGCAAAATGTGACTCACTGCCGCTTTCAGTACTTGGCATATGTTGGGTATAAAAAGTCGTAATTTTAAACTGCGAATACGTGCAGAGAGCCAGAATTTGGCTCCAAAATATGGCTCATTCCTCGAAATTGGGATATTTGGGATATTTTGAAAACTGCAGGGGAGTTTGTGCAAAATGTGACTCACTGCCGCTTTCAGTACTTGGCATATGGTGGGTATAAAAAGTCGTAATATCAAACTGCGAATACGTGCAGAGAGCCTGAATTTGGCTCCAAAATATGGCTCAGGCCTTGAAATTGGGATGTTTGGGATATTTTGAAAACTGCAGGGAGGTTTGGGACAAATGTGACAAAACGCCGCTTTCAGTTCTTGACATATGTTGGGTATAAAAAGTCATAATTTCAAACAGCGTATTCGTGCAGAGAGCCTGAATTTGGCTCCAAAATATGGCTCAGGCCTCGAAATTGGGATATTTGGGATATTTCGAAAACTGCAGGGGAGTTTGTGCAAACTGTGACTCACTGCCGCTTTCAGGACTTGGCATATGTTGGGTATAAAAAGTCGTAATTTCAAACTGCGAATACGTGCAGAGAGCCAGAATTTGGCTCCAAAATATGGCTCAGGCCTCGAAATTGGGATATTTGGGATATTTTGAAAACTGCAGGGGAGTTTGTGCAAAATGTGACTCACTGCCGCTTTCAGTACTTGACATTAGCTGGGTATATAAAATCGTAATTTCAAACTGCGAATACGTCCAGAGAGCCAGAACTTGGCTCCAAAATATGGCTCAGGCGTCGAAATTGGGATGTTTGGGATATTTTGAAAACTGCAGGGGATTTTGGGACAAATATGACCAAACGCAACTTACAGTACTTGGCATATGTTGGGTATAAAAAAGTCGCAATTTCAAACTGCGAATACGTGCTGAGAGCCAGAATGTGGCTCCAAATAATGGCTCAGGCTTCGAAATTGGGATATTTCGAAAACTGCAGGGGAGTTTGTGCAAAATGTCACTCTCTGCCGCTTTTAGGACTTGGCATATGTTGGGTATAAAAAATCGTAATTTCAAACTGCGAATACGTGCATAGAGCCAGAATTTGGCTCCAAAATATGGCTCAGGCCTCGAAATTGGGATGCTTGCGATATTTTGAAAATTGCAGGGGGGATTGAGACAAATGTGACCAAACGTCGCTTTCAGTAATTCGCATATGTTTGGTATAAAAAGTCGTAATTTCAAACTGCGAATACGTGCAGAGAGCCAGAATTTGGCTCCAAAATATGGCTCAGGCCTCAAAATTGGGATATTTGGGATATTTTTTTAAAACTGCAGGGGAGTTTGTGCAAAATGTGACTCACTGCCACTTTCAGTACTTGGCATATGTTGGGTATAAAAAGTCGTAATTTCAAACTGCGAATACGTGAAAGAGAGCCAGAATTTGGCTCCAAAATATGGCTCAGGCCTCGAAATTGGGATATTTGGGATATTTTGAAAACTGCAGGGGAGTTTGTGCAAAATGTGACTCGCTGCCGCTCTCAGTACTTGGCATATGTTGGGTATAAAAAGTCGTAATTTCAAACTGCGAATACCTGTAGAGAGCCAGAATTTGGCTCCAAAATATGGCTCATATATCGAAATTGGGATATTTGGGATATTTTGAAAACTGCAGGGGAGTTTGTGCAAAATGTGACTCACTGCTGCATAAGTACTTGGCATATGTTCCGTATAAAAAGTCGAAATTTCAAACTGCGATTACGTGCAGAGAGCCAGAATTTGGCTCCAAAATATGGCTCAGGCCTCGATATTGGGATGTTTGGGATATTTTGAAAACTGCATTAAGGTTTGGGACAAAAGTGACCAAACGCAGCTTTCAGTACTTCGCATATGTTGGGTATAAAAAAGTCGTAATTTCAAACTGCAAATACGTGCAGAGAGCCCGAATTTGGCTCCAAAATATGGCTCAGGCCTCGAAATTGAGATGTTTGGGATATTTTGAAAACTGCAGGGAGGTGTGGGACAAATTTGACCAAACGCCGCTTTCAGTACTTGGCATATGTTGGGTATAAAAAGTCGTAATTTCAAACTGCGAATACGTGCAGAGAGCAAGAATTTGGCTCCAAAATATGGCGCAGGCCTCAAAATTGGGATATTTGGGATATTTTGAAAACTGCAGGGGAGTTTGTGCAAAATGTGACTCACTGCCGCTTTCAGTACTTGGCATATGTTGGGTATAAAAAATCGTCATTTCAAACTGCGAATACGTCCAGAGAGCCAGAATTTGGCTCCAAAATATGGCTCAGGCGTCGAAAATGTGATGTTTGGGATATTTTGAAAACTGCAGGGGAGTTTGGGACAAATATGACCAAACGCAGCTTTCAGTACTTGGCATATGTTGGGTATAAAAAAGTCGCAATTTCAAACTGCGAATACGTGCTGAGAGCCAGAATGTGGCTCCAAAATATGGCTCAGGCTTCGAAATTGGGATATTTCGAAAACTGCAGGGGAGTTTGTGCAAAATGTCACTCACTGCAGCTTTTAGGACTTGGCATATGTTGGGTATAAAAAATCGTAATTTCAAACTGCGAATACGTGCATAGAGCCAGAATTTGGCTCCAAAATATGGCTCATGCCTCGAAATTGGGATGCTTGCGATATTTTGAAAATTGCAGGGGGGATTGAGACAAATGTGACCAAACGCCGCTTTCAGTACTTCGCATATGTTTGGTATAAAAAAGTCGTAATTTCAAACTGCGAATACGTGCAGAGAGCCAGAATTTGGCTCCAAAATATGGCTCAGGCCTCAAAATTGGGATATTTGGGATATTTTGAAAACTGCAGGGGAGTTTGTGCAAAATGTGACTCACTTCCACTTTCAGTACTTGGCATATGTTGGGTATAAAAAGTCGTAATTTCAAACTGCGAATACGTGAAAGAGAGCCAGAATTTGGCTCCAAAATATGGTTCAGGCCTCGAAATTGGGATATTTGGGATATTTAGAAAACTGCAGGGGAGTTTGTGCAAAATGTGACTCACTGCCGCTCTCAGTACTTGGCATATGTTGGGTATAAAAAGTCGTAATTTCAAACTGCGAATACCTGCAGAGAGCCAGAATTTGGCTCCAAAATATGGCTCATATCTCGAAATTGGGATATTTGGGATATTTTGAAAACTGCAGGGGAGTTTGTGCAAAATGTGACTCACTGCTGCATAAGTACTTGGCATATGTTCCGTATAAAAAGTCGAAATTTCAAACTGCGATTACGTGCAGAGAGCCAGAATTTGGCTCCAAAATATGGCTCAGGCCTCGAAATTGAGATGTTTGGGATATTTTGAAAACTGCTGGGATGTTTGGGACAAATTTGACCAAACGGCGCTTTCAGTACTTGGCATATGTTGGGTATAAAAAGTCGTAATTTCAAACTGCGAATACGTGCAGAGAGCCAGAATTTGGCTCCAAAATATGGCTCATTCCTCGAAATTGGGATATTTGGGATATTTTGAAAACTGCAGGGGGGTTTTTGCAAAATGTGACTCACTGCCGCTTTCAGTACTTGGCATATGTTTGGTATAAAAAGTCGTAATATCAAACTGCTAATACGTGCTCAGAGCCAGAACTTGGCTCCAAAATATGGCTCAGGCCTAGAAATTGGGATGTTTGGGATATTTTGAAAACTGCAGGGAGGTTTTGGACAAATGTGACCAAACGCCGCTTTCAGTACTAGGCATATGTTGCGTATAAAAAGTCGTAATATCAAACTGCGAATATGAGCAGAGAGCCAGAATTTGGCTCCAAAATATGGCTCAGGCCTCGAAATTGGGATATTTTAGATATTTTGAAAACTGCCGGGGAGTTTGTGCAAAATGTGACTCGCTGCCGCTTTCAGTACTTGGCATATGTTGGGTATAAAAAGACGTAATTTCAAACTGCGAATACGTGCATAGAGCAAGAATTTGGCTCCAAAATATGGCTCAGGCCTCGAAATTGGGATATTTGGGATATTTCGAAAACTGCAAGGGAGTTTGTGCAAAATGTGACTCACTGCACCTTTCAGTACTTGGCATATGTTGGGTATAAAAAGTCGTAATATCAAACTGCGAATACGTGCAGAGAGCCAGAATTTGGCTCCAAAATATGGCTCTGGCCTCGATATTGGGATAATTGGGATATTTTGAAAACTGCAGAGGGGATTGGGACAAATGTGACCAAACGCCGTTTTCAGAACTCGGCATATGTTGCGTATAAAAAGTCGTAATTTCAAACTGCGAATACGTGCAGAGAGCCAGAATTTGGCTCGAAAATATGGCTCAGGCCTCAAAATTGGGATATTTTGGATATTTTGAAAACTGCAGGGGAGTTTTGGACAAATATGACCAAACGCAGCTTTCAGTACTTAGCATATGTTGGGTATAAAAAAGTAGCAATTTCAAACTGCGAATACGTGCTGAGAGCCAGAATGTGGCTCCAAAATATGGCTCAGGCTTCGAAATTGGGATATTTCGAAAACTGCAGGGGAGTTTGTGCAAAATGTCACTCATTGCCGCTCTTAGGACTTGGCATATGTTGGGTATAAAAAATCGTAATTTCAAACTGCGAATACGTGCATAGAGCCAGAATTTGGCTCCAAAATATGGCTCAGGCCTCGAAATTGGGATGCTTGCGATATTTTGAAAATTGCAGGGGGGATTGAGACAAATGTGACCAAACGCCGCTTTCAGTACTTCACATTTGTTTGGTATAAAAAAGTCGTAATTTCAAACTGCGAATACGTGCAGAGAGCCAGAATTTGGCTCCAAAATATGGCTCAGGCCTCAAAATTGGGATATTTGGGATATTTTGAAAACTGCAGGGGAGTTTGTGCAAAATGTGACTCACTGCCACTTTCAGTACTTGGCATATGTTGGGTATAAAAAATCCTAATTTCAAACTGCGAATACGTGAAAGAGAGCCAGAATTTGGCTCCAAAATATGGCTCAGGCCTCGAAATTGGGATATTTGGGATATTTTGAAAACTGCAGTGGAGTTTGTGCAAAATGTGACTCACTGCCGCTCTCAGTACTTGGCATATGTTGGGTATAAAAATTCGTAATTTCAAACTGCGAATACCTGCAGAGAGCCAGAATTTGGCTCCAAAATATGGCTCATATCTCGAAATTGGGATATTTGGGATATTTTGAAAACTGCAGGGGAGTTTGTGCAAAATGTGACTCACTGCCACATAAGTTCTTGGCATATGTTGGGTATAAAAAGTCGTAATATCAAACTGCGAATACGTGCAGAGAGCCAGAATTTGGCTCCAAAATATGGCTCAGGCCTCGATATTGGGATAATTGGGATATTTTGAAAACTGCAGAGGGGATTGGGACATATGTGACCAAACGCCGTTTTCAGTACTTGCCATATGTTCCGTATAAAAAGTCGAAATGTCAAACTGCGATTACGTGCAGAGAGCCAGAATTTGGCTCCAAAATATGGCTCAGGCCTCGAAAATGGAAAGTTTAGGATATTTTGAAAACTGCAGGGGAGTTTGTGCAAAATGTGACTCACTGCACCTTTCAGTACTTGTCATATGTTGGGTATAAAAAGCTGTAATATCAAACTGCGAATACGTGCAGAGAGCCAGAATTTGGCTCCAAAATATGGCTCTGGCCTTGATATTGGGATAATTGGGATATTTTGAAAACTGCAGAGGGGATTGGGACAAATGTGACCAAACGCCGTTTTCAGTACTTGGCATATGTTCCGTATAAAAAGTCGTAATTTCAAACTGCGAATACGTGCAGAGAGCCAGAATTTGGCTCCAAAATATGGCGCAGGCCTCGAAATTGGGATATTTGGGATATTTTGAAAACTGCAGGGGAGTTTGTGCAAAATGTGACTCACTGCTGCTTTCAGTACTTGGCATATGTTGGGTATAAAAAATCGTAATTTCAAACTGCGAATACGTCCAGAGAGCCAGAACTTGGCTCCAAAAATATGGCTCAGGCGTCGAAATTGGGATGTTTGGGATATTTTGAAAACTGCAGGGGAGTTTGGGACAAATATGACCAAACGCAGCTTTCAGTACTTGGCATATGTTGGGTATAAAAAAGTCGCAATTTCAAACTGCGAATACGTGCTGAGAGCCAGAATGTGGCTCCAAAATATGGCTCAGGCTTCGAAATTGGGATATTTCGAAAACTGCAGGGGAGTTTGTGCAAAACGTGACTCACAGCCTGATCAACCAGGCTGTGACTCATACGTCAGGCTGCGAGCAGCCGCGTCTAACAGCCTGGTTGATCAGTCCAGCAACCAGGAGCCCTGGTCGACGACCGGGCCGCGGGGACACTAAGCCCCGGAAGCACCTCAAGGTAGCCTCAAGGTAGGTAGCCAGCCACTTTCAGTACTTGGCATATGTTGGGTATAAAAAGTCGTAATATCAAACTGCTAATACGTGCTGAGAGCCAGAACTTGGCTCCAAAATATGGCTCAGGCCTAGAAATTGGGATGTTTGGGATATTTTGAAAACTGCAGGGAGGTTTGGGACAAATGTGACCAAACGCCGCTTTCAGTACTAGGCATATGTTGGGTATAAAAAATCGTAATTTCAAACTTCGAATACGTGCATAGAGCCAGAATTTGGCTCTAAAATATGGCTCAGGCCTCGAAATATGGATGTTTGCGATATTTTGAAAATTGCAGGGCGGATTGGGACAAATGTGACCAAACGCCGCTTTCAATACTTTGCATATGTTCCGTATAAAAAGTCGTAATTTCAATCTGCGAATACGTGCAGAGAGCCAGAATTTGGCTACAAAATATGGCTCAGGCTTCGATATTGGGATGGTTGGGATATTTTGAAAACTGCAGGGAGGTTTGGGTCAAATGTCATCAAACCCCGCTTTCAGTACTTCGCATATGTTGGGTATAAAAAAGTCGTAATTTCAAACTGCGAATACGTGCAGAGAGCCAGAAATTGGCTCCAAAATTTGGCTCAGGCCTCGAAATTGGGATATTTGGGATATTTTGAAAACTGGAGGGGAGTTTGTGCAAAATGTGACTCACTGCCGCTTTCAGTACTTGGCATATGTTGGGTATAAAAATCGAAATTTCAAACTGCGAATACGTGAAAGAGAGCCAAAATTTGGCTCCAAAATATGGCTCAGGCCTCGAAATTTGGATATTTGGGATATTTTGAAAACTGCAGGGGAGTTTGTGCAAAATGTGACTCACTGCCTCTTTCAGTACTTGGCATATGTTGGGTATAAAAAGTCGTAATTTTAAACTGCGAATACGTGCAGAGAGCCAGAATTTGGCTCCAAAATATGGCTCATTCCTCGAAATTGGGATATTTGGGATATTTTGAAAACTGCAGGGGAGTTTGTGCAAAATGTGACTCACTGCCGCTTTCAGTACTTGGCATATGTTGGATATAAAAAGTCGTAATATCAAACTGCGAATACGTGCAGAGAGCCAGAATTTGGCTCCAAAATATGGCTCAGGCCTCGAAATTGGGATGTTTGGGAGATTTTGAAAACTGCAGGGGGGATTGGGACATATGTGACCAAACGCCGCTTTCAGTACTTGGCTTATGTTGGGTATAAAAATTCGTTATTTTAAACTGCGAATACGAGCAGAGAGCCAGAATTTGACTCCAAAATATGGCTCAGGCCTCGAAATTGGGATATTTGAGATATTTTGAAAACTGCAGGGGAGTTTGTGCAAAATGTGACTCACTGCCGCATTCAGTACTTGGCATATGTTGGGTATAAAAATTTGTAATTTCAAACTGCGAACACGTGCAAATAGCCAGAATTTGGTTCGAAAATATGGCTCAGGCCTCGAAATTGGGATATTTTGAAAACTGCAGGGGAGTTTGTGCAAAATGTGACTCACTGCCGCTTTCAGTACTTGGCATAAGTTGGGTATAAAAATTTGTTATTTCAAACTGCGAATACGTGCAGAGAGACAGAATTTGGGTCCAAAATATGGCTCAGGCCTCGAAGTTCGGATATTTGGGATATTTCGAAAACTCCAGGGGAGTTTGTGCAAAATGTGACTCACTGCCTCTTTCAGTACTTGGCATATGTTGGGTATAAAAAGTCGTAATATCAAAATGCGAATACGTGCATAGAGCCAGAATTTGACTCCAAATTATGGCTCAGGCCTCGAAATTTGGATAATTTAGATATTTTGAAAACTGCCGGGGAGTTTGTGCAAAATGTGACTCGCTGACGCTTTCAGTACTAGGCATATGTTGGGTATAAAAATCGAAATTTCAAACTGCGAATACGTGAAAGAGAGCCAGAATTTGGCTCCAAAATATGGCTCAGGCCTCGAAATTGGGATATTTGGGATATTTTGAAAACTGCAGGGGAGTTTGTGCAAAATGTGACTCACTGCCGCTTTCAGTACTTGGCATATGTTGGATATAAAAAGTCGTAATATCAAACTGCGAATACGTGCAGAGAGCCAGAATTTGGCTCCAAAATATGGCTCAGGCCTCGAAATTGGGATGTTTGGGAGATTTTGAAAACTGCAGGGGGGATTGGGACAAATGTGACCAAACGCCGCTTTCAGTACTTGGCTTATGTTGGGTATAAAAATTCGTTATTTTAAACTGCGAATACGAGCAGAGAGCCAGAATTTGACTCCAAAATATGGCTCAGGCCTCGAAATTGGGATATTTGAGATATTTTGAAAACTGCAGGGGAGTTTGTGCAAAATGTGACTCACTGCCGCATTCAGTACATGGCATATGTTGGGTATAAAAATTTGTAATTTCAAACTGCGAACACGTGCAAATAGCCAGAATTTGGTTCCAAAATATGGCTCAGGCCTCGAAATTGGGATATTTTGAAAAATGCAGGGGAGTTTGTGCAAAATGTGACTCACTGCCGCTTTCAGGACTTGGCATATGTTGGGTATAAAAAGTCGTAATTTCAAACTGCGAATACGTGCAGAGAGCCAGAATTTGGCTCCAAAATATGGCTCAGGCCTCGAAAGTGGAAAGTTTAGGATATTTTGAAAACTGCAGGGGAGTTTGTGCAAAATGTGACTCACTGCCGCTTTCAGTACTTGGCATTAGTTGGGTATATAAAATCGTAATTTCAAACTGCGAATACGTCCAGAGAGCCAGAACTTGGCTCCAAAATATGGCTCAGGCGTCGAAATTGGGATGTTTGGAATATTTTGAAAACTGCAGGGGGGATTGGGACAAATGTGACCAAACGCCGCTTTCAGTACTTGGCTTATGTTGGGTATAAAAATTCGTTATTTTAAACTGCGAATACGAGCAGAGAGCCAGAATTTGACTCCAAAATATGGCTCAGGCCTCGAAATTGGGATATTTGAGATATTTTGAAAACTGCAGGGGAGTTTGTGCAAAATGTGACTCACTGCCGCATTCAGTACTTGGCATATGTTGGGTATAAAAATTTGTAATTTCAAACTGCGAACACGTGCAAATAGCCAGAATTTGGTTCGAAAATATGGCTCAAGCCTCGAAATTGGGATATTTTGAAAACTGCAGGGGAGTTTGTGCAAAATGTGACTCACTGCCGCTTTCAGTACTTGGCATAAGTTGGGTATAAAAATTTGTTATTTCAAACTGCGAATACGTGCAGAGAGACAGAATTTGGGTCCAAAATATGGCTCAGGCCTCGAAGTTTGGATATTTGGGATATTTCGAAAACTCCAGGGGAGTTTGTGCAAAATGTGACTCACTGCCGCTTTCAGTACTTGGCATATGTTGGGTATAAAAAACCGTAATATCAAAATGCGAATACGTGCATAGAGCCAGAATTTGACTCCAAATTATGGCTCAGGCCTCGAAATTTGGATAATTTAGATATTTTGAAAACTGCCGGGGAGTTTGTGCAAAATGTGACTCGCTGACGCTTTCAGTACTAGGCATATGTTGGGTATAAAAATCGAAATTTCAAACTGCGAATACGTGAAAGAGAGCCAGAATTTGGCTCCAAAATATGGCTCAGGCCTCGAAATTGGGATATTTGGGATATTTTGAAAACTGCAGGGGAGTTTGTGCAAAATGTGACTCACTGCCGCTTTCAGTACTTGGCATATGTTGGATATAAAAAGTCGTAATATCAAACTGCGAATACGTGCAGAGAGCCAGAATTTGGCTCCAAAATATGGCTCAGGCCTCGAAATTGGGATGTTTGGGAGATTTTGAAAACTGCAGGGGGGATTGGGACAAATGTGACCAAACGCCGCTTTCAGTACTTGGCTTATGTTGGGTATAAAAATTCGTTATTTTAAACTGCGAATACGAGCAGAGAGCCAGAATTTGACTCCAAAATATGGCTCAGGCCTCGAAATTGGGATATTTGAGATATTTTGAAAACTGCAGGGGAGTTTGTGCAAAATGTGACTCACTGCCGCATTCAGTACATGGCATATGTTGGGCATAAAAATTTGTAATTTCAAACTGCGAACACGTGCAAATAGCCAGAATTTGGTTCCAAAATATGGCTCAGGCCTCGAAATTGGGATATTTTGAAAACTGCAGGGGAGTTTGTGCAAAATGTGACTCACTGCCGCTTTCAGGACTTGGCATATGTTGGGTATAAAAAGTCGTAATTTCAAACTGCGAATACGTGCAGAGAGCCAGAATTTGGCTCCAAAATATGGCTCAGGCCTCGAAAGTGGAAAGTTTAGGATATTTTGAAAACTGCAGGGGAGTTTGTGCAAAATGTGACTCACTGCCGCTTTCAGTACTTGGCATTAGTTGGGTATATAAAATCGTAATTTCAAACTGCGAATACGTCCAGAGAGCCAGAACTTGGCTCCAAAATATGGCTCAGGCGTCGAAATTGGGATGTTTGGAATATTTTGAAAACTGCAGGGGATTTTGGGACAAATATGACCAAACGCAACTTACAGTACTTGGCATATGTTGGGTATAAAAAAGTCGCAATTTCAAACTGCGAATACGTGCTGAGAGCCAGAATGTGGCTCCAAATAATGGCTCAGGCTTCGAAATTGGGATATTTCGAAAACTGCAGGGGAGTTTGTGCAAAATGTCACTCTCTGCCGCTTTTAGGACTTGGCATATGTTGGGTATAAAAAATCGTAATTTCAAACTGCGAATACGTGCATAGAGCCAGAATTTGGCTCCAAAATATGGCTCAGGCCTCGAAATTGGGATGCTTGCGATATTTTGAAAATTGCAGGGGGGATTGAGACAAATGTGACCAAACGTCGCTTTCAGTAATTCGCATATGTTTGGTATAAAAAGTCGTAATTTCAAACTGCGAATACGTGCAGAGAGCCAGAATTTGGCTCCAAAATATGGCTCAGGCCTCAAAATTGGGATATTTGGGATATTTTTTTAAAACTGCAGGGGAGTTTGTGCAAAATGTGACTCACTGCCACTTTCAGTACTTGGCATATGTTGGGTATAAAAAGTCGTAATTTCAAACTGCGAATACGTGAAAGAGAGCCAGAATTTGGCTCCAAAATATGGCTCAGGCCTCGAAATTGAGATGTTTGGGATATTTTGAAAACTGCAGGGAGGTGTGGGACAAATTTGACCAAACGCCGCTTTCAGTACTTGGCATATGTTGGGTATAAAAAGTCGTAATTTCAAACTGCGAATACGTGCAGAGAGCCAGAATTTGGCTCCAAAATATGGCGCAGGCCTCAAAATTGGGATATTTGGGATATTTTGAAAACTGCAGGGGAGTTTGTGCAAAATGTGACTCACTGCCGCTTTCAGTACTTGGCATATGTTGGGTATAAAAAATCGTCATTTCAAACTGCGAATACGTCCAGAGAGCCAGAATTTGGCTCCAAAATATTGCTCAGGCGTCGAAAATGGGATGTTTGGGATATTTTGAAAACTGCAGGGGAGTTTGGGACAAATATGACCAAACGCAGCTTTCAGTACTTGGCATATGTTGGGTATAAAAAAGTCGCAATTTCAAACTGCGAATACGTGCTGAGAGCTAGAATGTGGCTCCAAAATATGGCTCAGGCTTCGAAATTGGGATATTTCGAAAACTGCAGGGGAGTTTGTGCAAAATGTCACTCACTGCAGCTTTTAGGACTTGGCATATGTTGGGTATAAAAAATCGTAATTTCAAACTGCGAATACGTGCATAGAGCCAGAATTTGGCTCCAAAATATGGCTCATGCCTCGAAATTGGGATGCTTGCGATATTTAAAAAATTGCAGGGGGGATTGAGACAAATGTGACCAAACGCCGCTTTCAGTACTTCGCATATGTTTGGTATAAAAAAGTCGTAATTTCAAACTGCGAATACGTGCAGAGAGCCAGAATTTGGCTCCAAAATATGGCTCAGGCCTCAAAATTGGGATATTTGGGATATTTTGAAAACTGCAGGGGAGTTTGTGCAAAATGTGACTCACTTCCACTTTCAGTACTTGGCATATGTTGGGTATAAAAAGTCGTAATTTCAAACTGCGAATACGTGAAAGAGAGCCAGAATTTGGCTCCAAAATATGGCTCAGGCCTCGAAATTGGGATATTTGGGATATTTAGAAAACTGCAGGGGAGTTTGTGCAAAATGTGACTCACTGGTGCTCTCTGTACTTGGCATATGTTGGGTATAAAAAGTCGTAATTTCAAACTGCGAATACCTGCAGAGAGCCAGAATTTGGCTCCAAAATATGGCTCATATCTCGAAATAGGGATATTTGGGATATTTTGAAAACTGCAGGGGAGTTTGTGCAAAATGTGACTCACTGCTGCATAAGTACTTGGCATATGTTCCATATAAAAAGTCGAAATTTCAAACTGCGATTACGTGCAGAGAGCCAGAATTTGGCTCCAAAATATGGCTCAGGCCTCGATATTGGGATGTTTGGGATATTTTGAAAACTGCAGTAAGGTTTGGGACAAATGTGACCGAACGCCGCTTTCAGTACTTCGCATATGTTGGGTATAAAAAAGTCGTAATTTCAAACTGCAAATACGTGCAGAGAGCCCGAATTTGGCTCCAAAATATGGCTCAGGCCTCGAAATTGAGATGTTTGGGATATTTTGAAAACTGCTGGGAGGTTTGGGACAAATTTGACCAAACGCCGCTTTCAGTACTTGGCATATGTTGGGTATAAAAAGTCGTAATTTCAAACTGCGAATACGTGCAGAGAGCCAGAATTTGGCTCCAAAATATGGCTCATTCCTCGAAATTGGGATATTTGGGATATTTTGAAAACTGCAGGGGGGTTTGTGCAAAATGTGACTCACTGCCGCTTTCAGTACTTGGCATATGTTTGGTATAAAAAGTCGTAATATCAAACTGCTAATACGTGCTGAGAGCCAGAACTTGGCTCCAAAATATGGCTCAGGCCTAGAAATTGGGATGTTTGGGATATTTTGAAAACTGCAGGGAGGTTTGGGACAAATGTGACCAAACGCCGCTTTCAGTACTAGGCATATGTTGCGTATAAAAAGTCGTAATATCGAACTGCGAATACGAGCAGAGAGCCAGAATTTGGCTCCAAAATATGGCTCAGGCCTCGAAATTGGGATATTTTAGATATTTTGAAAACTGCCGGGGAGTTTGTGCAAAATGTGACTCGCTGCCGCTTTCAGTACTTGGCATATGTTGGGTATAAAAAGACGTAATTTCAAACTGCGAATACGTGCATAGAGCAAGAATTTGGCTCCAAAATATGGCTCAGGCCTCGAAATTGGGATGTTTGGGATATTTTGAAAATTGTAGGGGAGTTTGGGACAAATATGACCAAACGCCGCTTTCAGTACTTGGCATATGTTGGGTATTAAAAAGTCGCAATTTCAAACTGCGAATACGTGCAAAGAGCCAGAATTTGGCTCCAAAATATGACTCACGCCTCTAAATTGGGATATTTGGGATATTTCGAAAACTGCAGGGGAGTTTGTGCAAAATGTGACTCACTGCACAGTACTGCCAACAGTACTTGGCATATGTTGGGTATAAAAAGTCGTAATATCAAACTGCGAAAACGTGCAGAGAGCCAGAATTTGGCTCCAAAATATGGCTCTGGCCTCGATATTGGGATAATTGGGATATTTTGAAAACTGCAGAGGGGATTGGGACAAATGTGACCAAACGCCGTTTTCAGAACTCGGCATATGTTCCGTATAAAAAGTCGCAATTTCAAACTGCGAATACGTGCAAAGAGCCAGAATTTGGCTCCAAAATATGACTCAGGCCTCGAAATTGGGATATTTGGGATATTTCGAAAACTGCAGGGGAGTTTGTGCAAAATGTGACTCACTGCACCTTTCAGTACTTGGCACATGTTGGGTATAAAAAGTCGTAATATCAAACTGCGAATACGTGCAGAGAGCCAGAATTTGGCTCCAAAATATGGCTCTGGCCTCGATATTGGGATAATTGGGATATTTTGAAAACTGCAGAGGGGATTGGGACAAATGTGACCAAACGCCATTTTCAGAACTCGGCATATGTTGCGTATAAAAAGTCGTAATTTCAAACTGCGAATTCGTGCAGAGAGCCAGAATTTGGCCCAAAAATATGGCTCAGGCCTCAAAATTGGGATATTTGGGATATTTTGAAAACTGCAGGGGAGTTTTGGACAAATATGACCAAACGCAGCTTTCAGTACTTGGCATATGTTGGGTATAAAAAAGTAGCAATTTCAAACTGCGAATACGTGCTGAGAGCCAGAATGTGGCTCCAAAATATGGCTCATGCTTCGAAATTGGGATATTTCGAAAACTGCAGGGGAGTTTGTGCAAAATTTCACTCATTGCCGCTCTTAGGACTTGGCATATGTTGGGTATAAAAAATCGTAATTTCAAACTGCGAATACGTGCATAGAGCCAGAATTTGGCTCCAAAATATGGCTCAGGCCTCGAAATTGGGATATTTGGGATATTTTGAAAACTGCAGTGGAGTTTGTGCAAAATGTGACTCACTGCCGCTCTCAGTACTTGGCATATGTTGGGTATAAAAATTCGTAATTTCAAACTGCGAATACCTGCAGAGAGCCAGAATTTGGCTCCAAAATATGGCTCATATCTCGAAATTGGGATATTTGGGATATTTTGAAAACTGCAGGGGAGTTTGTGCAAAATGTGACTCACTGCCACATAAGTTCTTGGCATATGTTGGGTATAAAAAGTCGTAATATCAAACTGCGAATACGTGCAGAGAGCCAGAATTTGGCTCCAAAATATGGCTCAGGCCTCGATATTGGGATAATTGGGATATTTTGAAAACTGCAGAGGGGATTGGGACATATGTGACCAAACGCCGTTTTCAGTACTTGCCATATGTTCCGTATAAAAAGTCGAAATTTCAAACTGCGATTACGTGCAGAGAGCCAGAATTTGGCTCCAAAATATGGCTCAGGCCTCGAAAGTGGAAAGTTTAGGATATTTTGAAAACTGCAGGGGAGTTTGTGCAAAATGTGACTCACTGCACCTTTCAGTACTTGTCATATGTTGGGTATAAAAAGTCGTAATATCAAACTGCGAATACGTGCAGAGAGCCAGAATTTGGCTCCAAAATATGGCTCTTGCCTCATTATTGGGATAATTGGGATATTTTGAAAACTGCAGAGGGGATTGGGACAAATGTGACCAAACGCCGTTTTCAGTACTTGGCATATGTTCCGTATAAAAAGTCGTAATTTCAAACTGCGAATACGTGCAGAGAGCCAGAATTTGGCTCCAAAATATGGCGCAGGCCTCGAAATTGGGATATTTGGGATATTTTGAAAACTGCAGGGGAGTTTGTGCAAAATGTGACTCACTGCTGCTTTCAGTACTTGGCATATGTTGGGTATAAAAAATCGTAATTTCAAACTGCGAATACGTCCAGAGAGCCAGAACTTGGCTCCAAAATATGGCTCAGGCGTCGAAATTGGGATGTTTGGGATATTTTGAAAACTGCAGGGGAGTTTGGGACGAATATGACCAAACGCAGCTTTCAGTACTTGGCATATGTTGGGTATAAAAAAGTCGCAATTTCAAACTGCGAATACGTGCTGAGAGCCAGAATGTGGCTCCAAAATATGGCTCAGGCTTCGAAATTGGGATATTTCGAAAACTGCAGGGGAGTTTGTGCAAAACGTGACTCACAGCCTGATCAACCAGGCTGTGACTCATACGTCAGGCTGCGAGCAGCCGCGTCTAACAGCCTGGTTGATCACTCCAGCAACCAGGAGGCCTGGTCGACGACCGGGCCGCGGGGACACTAAGCCCCGGAAGCACCTCAAGGTAGCCTCAAGGTAGGTAGCCTGCCACTTTCAGTACTTGGCATATGTTGGGTATAAAAAGTCGTAATATCAAACTGCTAATACGTGCTGAGAGCCAGAAGTTGGCTCCAAAATATGGCTCAGGCCTAGAAATTGGGATGTTTGGGATATTTTGAAAACTGCAGGGAGGTTTGGGACAAATGTGACCAAACGCCGCTTTCAGTACTAGGCATATGTTGGGAATAAAAAATCGTAATTTCAAACTTCGAATACGTGCATAGAGCCAGAATTTGGCTCCAAAATATGGCTCAGGCCTCGAAATATGGATGTTTGCGATATTTTGAAAATTGCAGGGCGGATTGGGACAAATGTGACCAAACGCCGCTTTCAATACTTTGCATATGTTCCGTATAAAAAGTCGTAATTTCAATCTGCGAATACGTGCAGAGAGCCAGAATTTGGATACAAAATATGGCTCAGGCTTCGATATTGGGATGGTTGGGATATTTTGAAAACTGGAGGGGAGTTTGTGCAAAATGTGACTCACTGCCGCTTTCAGTACTTGGCATATGTTGGGTATAAAAAAGTCGTAATTTCAAACTGCGAATACGTGCAGAGAGCCAGAAATTGGCTCCAAAATTTGGCTCTGGCCTCGAAATTGGGATATTTGGGATATTTTGAAAACTGGAGGGGAGTTTGTGCAAAATGTGACTCACTGCCGCTTTCAGTACTTGGCATATGTTGGGTATAAAAATCGAAATTTCAAACTGCGAATACGTGAAAGAGAGCCAAAATTTGGCTCCAAAATATGGCTCAGGCCTCGAAATTTGGATACTTGGGATATTTTGAAAACTGCAGGGGAGTTTGTGCAAAATGTGACTCACTGCCGCTTTCAGTACTTGGCATATGTTGGGTATAAAAAGTCGTAATTTTAAACTGCGAATACGTGCAGAGAGCCAGAATTTGGCTCCAAAATATGGCTCATTCCTCGAAATTGGGATATTTGGGATATTTTGAAAACTGCAGGGGAGTTTGTGCAAAATGTGACTCACTGCCGCTTTCAGTACTTGGCATATGTTGGATATAAAAAGTCGTAATATCAAACTGCGAATACGTGCAGAGAGCCAGAATTTGGCTCCAAAATATGGCTCAGGCCTCGAAATTGGGATAATTTAGATATTTTGAAAACTGCCGGGGAGTTTGTGCCAAATGTGACTCGCTGACGCTTTCAGTACTAGGCATATGTTGGGTATAAAAATCGAAATTTCAAACTGCGAATACGTGAAAGAGAGCCAGAATTTGGCTCCAAAATATGGCTCATTCCTCGAAATTGGGATATTTGGGATATTTTGAAAACTGCAGGGGAGTTTGTGCAAAATGTGACTCACTGCCGCTTTCAGTACTTGGCATATGTTGGATATAAAAAGTCGTAATATCAAACTGCGAATACGTGCAGAGAGCCAGAATTTGGCTCCAAAATATGGCTCAGGCCTCGAAATTGGGATGTTTGGGAGATTTTGAAAACTGCAGGGGGGATTGGGACAAATGTGACCAAACGCCGCTTTCAGTACTTGGCTTATGTTGGGTATAAAAATTCGTTATTTTAAACTGCGAATACGAGCAGAGAGCCAGAATTTGACTCCAAAATATGGCTCAGGCCTCGAAATTGGGATATTTGAGATATTTTGAAAACTGGAGGGGAGTTTGTGCAAAATGTGACTCACTGCCGCTTTCAGTACTTGGCATATGTTGGGTATAAAAATCGAAATTTCAAACTGCGAATACGTGAAAGAGAGCCAAAATTTGGCTCCAAAATATGGCTCAGGCCTCGAAATTTGGATACTTGGGATATTTTGAAAACTGCAGGGGAGTTTGTGCAAAATGTGACTCACTGCCGCTTTCAGTACTTGGCATATGTTGGGTATAAAAAGTCGTAATTTTAAACTGCGAATACGTGCAGAGAGCCAGAATTTGGCTCCAAAATATGGCTCATTCCTCGAAATTGGGATATTTGGGATATTTTGAAAACTGCAGGGGAGTTTGTGCAAAATGTGACTCACTGCCGCATTCAGTACTTGGCATATGTTGGGTATAAAAATTTGTAATTTCAAACTGCGAACACGTGCAAATAGCCAGAATTTGGTTCCAAAATATGGCTCAGGCCTCGAAATTGGGATATTTTGAAAACTGCAGGGGAGTTTGTGCAAAATGTGACTCACTGCCGCTTTCAGTACTTGGCATAAGTTGGGTATAAAAATTTGTTATTTCAAACTGCGAATACGTGCAGAGAGACAGAATTTGGGTCCAAAATATGGCTCAGGCCTCGAAGTTTGGATATTTGGGATATTTCGAAAACTCCAGGGGAGTTTGTGCAAAATGTGACTCACTGCCGCTTTCAGGACTTGGCATATGTTGGGTATAAAAAGTCGTAATATCAAAATGCGAATACGTGCATAGAGCCAGAATTTGACTCCAAATTATGGCTCAGGCCTCGAAATTTGGATAATTTAGATATTTTGAAAACTGCCGGGGAGTTTGTGCAAAATGTGACTCGCTGACGCTTTCAGTACTAGGCATATGTTGGGTATAAAAAGACGTAATTTCAAACTGCGAATACGTGCATAGAGCCAGAATTTGGCTCCTAAATATGGCACAGGCCTCGAAATTGGGATGTTTGGGATATTTTGAAAATTGTAGGGGAGTTTGGGACAAATATGACCAAACACCGCTTTCAGTACTTGGCATATGTTGGGTATAAAAGTCGTAATTTCAAACTGCGAATACGTGCAGAGAGCCAGAATTTGGCTCCAAAATATGGCTCAGGCTTCGAAATTGGGATATTTCGAAAACTGCAGGGGAGTTTGTGCAAAATGTCACTCACTGCCGCTTTTAGGACTTGGCATATGTTGGGTATAAAAAATCGTAATTTCAAACTTCGAATACGTGCATAGAGCCAGAATTTGGCTCCAAAATATGGCTCAGGCCTCGAAATTGGGATGTTTGCGATATTTTGAAATTTGCAGGGCGGATTGGGACAAATGTGACCAAACGCCGCTCTCAATACTTTGCATATGTTCCGTATAAAAAGTCGTAATTTCAAACTGCGAATACGTGCAGAGAACCAGAATTTGGCTACAAAATATGGCTCAGGCTTCGATATTGGGATGGTTGGGATATTTTGAAAACTGCAGGGAGGTTTGGGTCAAATGTCACCAAACCCCGCTTTCAGTACTTCGCATATGTTGGGTATAAAAAAGTCGTAATTTCAAACTGCGAATACGTGCAGAGAGCCAGAAATTGGCTCCAAAATATGGCTCAGGCCTCGAAATTGGGATATTTGGGATATTTTGAAAACTGGAGGGGAGTTTGTGCAAAATGTGACTCACTGCCGCTTTCAGTACTTGGCATATGTTGGGTATAAAAAGTCGTAATTTTAAACTGCGAATACGTGCAGAGAGCCAGAATTTGGCTCCACAATATGGCTCATTCCTCGAAATTGGGTTATTTGGGATATTTTGAAAACTGCAGGGGAGTTTGTGCAAAATGTGACTCACTGCCGCTTTCAGTACTTGGCATATGTTGGGTATAAAAAGTCATAATTTCAAACAGCGTATTCGTGCAGAGAGCCAGAATTTGGCTCCAAAATATGGCTCAGGCCTCGAAATTGAGATGTTTGGGATATTTTGAAAACTGCAGGGGGGGGGGGGATTGGGACAAATGTGTCCAAACACCGCTTTCAGTACTTGGCATATGTTGGGTATAAAAAAGTCGCAATTTCAAACTGCGAATACGTGCAGAGAGCCAGAATTTGGCTCCAAAATAAGGCTCAGGCCTCGAAATTGGGATATTTGGGATATTTCGAAAACTGCAGGGGAGTTTGTGCAAAATGTGACTCACTGCCGCTTTCAGTACTTGGCATATGTTGCTTATAAAAAATCGTAATTTCAAACTGCGAATACGTCCAGAGAGCCAGAACTTGGCTCCAAAATATGGCTCAGGCGTCGAAATTGGGATGTTTGGGATATTTTAAAAACTGCAGGGGAGTTTGGGACAAATATGACCAAACGCAACATTCAGTACTTGTCATATGTTGGGTATAAAAAAGTCGCAATTTCAAACTGCGAATACGTGCTGAGAGCCAGAATGTGGCTCCAAAATATGGCTCAGGCTTCGAAATTGGGATATTTCGAAAACTGCAGGGGAGTTTGTGCATAATGTCACTCTCAGCCGCTTTTAGGACTTGGCATATGTTGGGTATAAAAAATCGTAATTTCAAACTGCGAATACGTGCATAGAGCCAGAATTTGGCTCCAAAATATGGCTCAGGCCTCGAAATTGGGATGCTTGCGATATTTTGAAAATTGCAGGGGGGATTGAGACAAATGTGACCAAACGCCGCTTTCAGTACTTCGCATATGTTTGGTATAAAAAGTCGTAATTTCAAACTGCGAATACGTGCAGAGAGCCAGAATTTGGCTCCAAAATATGGCTTAGGCCTCAAAATTGGGATATTTGGGATATTTTTTTAAAACTGCAGGGGAGTTTGTGCAAAATGTGACTCACTGCCGCTCTCAGTACTTGGCATATGTTGGGTATAAAAAGTCGTAATTTCAAACTGCGAATACCTGCAGAGAGCCTGAATTTGGCTCCAAAATATGGCTCATATCTCGAAACTGGGATATTTGGGATATTTAGAAAACTGCAGGGGATGTTTGTGCAAAATGTGACTCACTGCCGCTCTCAGTACTTGGCATATGTTGGGTATAAAAAGTTGTAATTTCAAACTGCGAATACCTGCAGAGCGCCAGAATTTGGCTCCAAAATATGTCTCATATCTCGAAATTGGGATATTTGGGATATTTTGAAAACTGCAGGGGAGTTTGTGCAAAATGTGACTCACTGACGCATAACCCAGCAAAAAATTTTAGGTTGCCACAACATATCTGGAAAGTAGTTGAAAGGATTGGAAACGTTTGTTTTATCGTATCAGATACGATATTGTGTGTGGACTTAAATAGGTTTCCAAAACTTATAACCAAGACATATGTATCTAACACTAATTTGAGATGTTGTGGCAACTTTGCACTCCTAACATGAGTCATTCATAATCCATTCATACACCAATATGAATCTCTTGTGAAAGGTTTGAGCCTAATCTGAACCCTTTTCACATCTTTGTGTTTTAAAGTTAAATTTCTTGAAATTAAATTATATTATTATATATTATATTATATTATTTTTATTATATTTTATTTTATGTATTATTATTTTTCTTATATTTTGTTGTAATATATATTATTGTTCATAATTTAAATATTAAAACTAATTTAAGGGTAAAAAAATCAAATAATTTATATTTATTTTATTATTTACTAACAAATCAGCAAAAATACAAAAACATATGACGTATATAATTATATATATAATATATATATAAATAATTTATATAATATATATTATATAATATATATATATATACATATATATTATATAATTATATATATATATATATATATATATATATATATATATATATATAGAAATATATATATATTATATATATATATATATATATATATATATATATATTATATAATATATATATATATATATATATATATATATATATATATATATATATATATATATATATAGAAATATATATATATATATATATATATATATATATATATATATATATATATATATATATTTCTATATATATATATATATTTCTATATATATATATATATATTTTTTTTTCTATATATATATATATATATATATATATATATATATATATTTCTATATATAAATAATATATATAAATAATATATTTATATATAAATAATATATTTATATATAAATAATATATTTATATAAATAATATATATAAACAATATATTTATTAAAATATATATATAAATATATATATAAATAATATATATATGATAACCATTCTTTGTAACCTATATGTAACTCCCTCTTTGTAACAAAGTTCAAATAAAGCAAATATATATGTGTACATACAAAAGAATGGGGGTGGTAGAATATAATATTAGTGTTTAGTGAGTGACCACAAGGTCTCCTCTGAATACTTTTTTTCTTCTTCTCCGAGGCTATGGGTCCCCACATTGGCACCAGAGGTCTTACTCACAAACTTTTTATATAATATATATATAAATAATATATATATATAAAGTTAAAACTAGCTAGTTATACGTAGATATATGATAACTAACCAACCCTACCAAACCTATCTAACATATATATATATATATATATATATATATATCTATATATATATATATCTATATATATATATATCTATATATATATCTATATGACAATGTCAGACCACGGAGGAAAATTGAAACAGGAAATTTCCTTAAGTACTTTCGTATATTAAATACATCTTCAGAAGGTATTTAATCCTTCTGAAGATGTATTTAATATACGAAAGTACTTAAGGAAATTTCCTGTTTCAATTTTCCTCCGTGGTCTGACATTGTCACATTCTTAATCACGTGTTTATTTTCGTGATATACACACATATATCTATATATATATATATATTACACACAGAAACAAAGATTCTTCTATATAGACATTAGAGAAGATTCAGCGGTATGCCATGCACCAGGCTCTCCGCTATTTTCATTATTCGTCATATCCGACTCTGCTATGTGATGCACATGTATTCTTGCTTCACCACCCTGTAATGAAATATTGTTTGTTACTAATTGTTTTCAATAATACATTATTTTATTATATAATATTTAATTTATTAATTAAAAACCCTTTCCATATTATAGAAAAAAACTAAAACAAGAATCTATATAAAACTATAGAATAGAATAGAATAATAGAATAGAATATATATATCATATATATATTTATATAAATAAATATATATATATATAAATATATGTATATATATTTATATATATATATTATTATATCCTGTATTATTCCAGCCCATTATTAGAGATAGTAGCCACCTCTTATTTTGGTTTTCTTTCATTATTAGTGCTCAGAAAATTAAATATATCTACATATTTAGTCAAAATCAATTACATTATTTTATCTTATTCATAGCATAAATGTTCACAAAGATTACTAAAAAGAGATTGAATTAGACTACAGCAAATTGGCAAACTTTACCTTGTATCTGTTTCCACCGTGTTTGTTTGGGGCGTTCTTCAACATATCAGCAATACTTGTCTCAACATCTCTTTCAGTTGCATTAGTGTGGGTGTTGATACAGGCTTCTGGAAAGTTATAAGAATTAATTAATATATATAATTATAATTCTTTTTGTCAGGAGACAAGAAGCCACAGAGTAATAACATTGTTGGCTTTTATTTAGGTGTTTCCCTGTTCTCCAGTCTTCCTCCGTCCCCTCGTCCCCTTTGTCCTCCCCAGCATTCTCCATTCCCCTGTCCCCTCGTCCTCCCCACCATTACCCTCTCCTCTGTTCCCTCGTCTTCCCCACCATCCCCCCTCTCGTCCTCCCCACCATTCTAAACTACCTCATCCCATGCATTCCATGATGGTCTGATGCTTCCATCTGAAAATTGGGAACATCAAAAGATCTGACTTTCCCAATTTTCTGATGGGAACATCAAATGATCTGATATTCCCATCACTGAAAAATAAAAACAGATAAAAAAAAATGATATGAAAAAATAGAAAATAAAATATACTCATGAAATGAACAGAATGGTTAACAACGCAGCTCAATTGCAATGCAATGTCACAATAACATTTAATAACAATAACATTTAAATATACTTTAAGATATAATCTAGAAGAAAATAAGGATATTGAAACGGTTCATGAACTCTATTTCAATAAAGGACACTATGGGGAACTTTGAAAAATAGTTATTGAGTATAATTAGACAGACTTGTTGCTAGGCAGAGGAGTAATGAGATATATGGCAAATTTTGCAAAATATACAATGAAGGTACACAAACATTCATACCCAAACAAAGCAAAATGCTAGGTAAGAACAAAGCATTTGGCCCGTAGGAGAAAGGAGATACCCACAAGACTAGAATACAAGTCATTAACAAGCATGCAAGTATAATACATAATACATGCAGACATATATAATCCAAAAAAATGTCAAGTTTACGTACTTGTTATTACATTACAAATATCCAAGGTTTTGAAGACACGTTTCCTCTTGCGCCCAACGAGTGAATACTGAGACCAGACCCCATAGGTCCCTATCCTCCTCATCATTCGTCTCACTGTGTCTCCACAGCTTGCACCGCCCATTTGAGACAGCGTCTGGACCTGTTAAAATAATGCATAAGCTGTAAGGTAATAGAGAATAATATATATCTTTCAATCTCAACATTAGATTTTCTAATTTCCAACTGTATTAAATAAATAGCATTAAAATATTTTCCTTCTTAACTATTACAAAAATCAACGAATTTGAGTAACTTTTGCTTTTGTTTTTTTTGTACCTTAAACATAACACTGAACAATCAATTATGTGCCACCCCACCTTCCTTCATCTGCAAAAAAACTAATCAAAAGACATATGTACAAGGCTAAAAAAATTCAGCAACACTTACCATACTCAGGCTAAAAGAATTAAGCAACACTTACCATACTCTTTTTATATTCACTGTTAACTTTTAGCTCATGTGACAGACTTTCCACCTGCTCAACAGTTTCAAGTGGGGATGGAAGAATGTCTTCCAGGATTGGTATATCTCCATGTGTTTTTGACATATGGGTTTCCGTCATTTTGACAATATTCAGGATATCCCCTGATAAAAATGTCAATTTTGATAATTCCTTCATTATGTTTTCCATTTTTTCTGTTACTGCAAAAAAAAAAAGGCTTACTAGAACAAGCATTTAGTGTTGCATATATATGATATATGTATTGATCCTTAGTGGATCCTATTTTAGTGACAGACACATTGGTGTCAGGTCACTGTCAAATGGGCTACTGTCATGTAGCCTTCAATTATGTAACCTCTCCCATTCTATGATAGGGGTGACACAGGGCAGCATCCTTAGACCCCCTCCTATTTGTTATATACATCAATGATCTGCTTTATGTCTCTAACATGATTAAACCTGTATTGTTTGATGATACTACCATCATCTACTTAGTTGCTTTACAAGAATGTAAAATTTCAAGTCTGTACTCTCCCTCAATGTATTTTCTTGTATGTATAACAAAAAATAATCAACACATAATAAATCGGTACTTACTAGATTTTTCGAAAGGAGAGCTTTCAGTTCTGTCTTGTCTTGGAGTTTGAGGGGAAGGTTTTGTACTCGGCCTGTAGATAGACTTGCTGGTCCCACAAGATTCTGTCAGGGGTGGAAGCGTATTAGCATTGTATAGAAAATATTTACAAAATAGTTTTAAATACATAAAACTACAAATAGAAATTATTGAATTATTACATTAGCTTATAGCTTTTATGAATGCATTAAAAAATTTTGTTTCACACAATGGAGCGACACCATTTAAAGTGTTTCCATCACCCTGAAGGCTGGTAAAAATATATTACATTAAAATCATACACAAGTACGTTACTATCTGTGTATGTAAATGTTTCAACAGTTACTTAAAGCTTACCAGTTCTGTCTTGTCTAGGAGTTTGAGGGGAAGGTATTTTACTGGGCCTGTAGAGAGACTTGCTGGTCCCACATGATTCTGTCAGGGGTGGAAGCGTATTAGCATTGTATAGAAAATATTTACAAAATAGTTTTAAATACATAAAACTACAAATAGTAATTATTGAATTATTACATTAGCTTATAGCTTTTATGAATGCATTAAAAAATTTTGTTTCACACAATGGAGCGACACCATTTAAAGTGTTTCCATCACCCTGAAGGCTGGTAAAAATATATTACATTAAAATCATACACAAGTACGTTACTATCTGTGTATGTAAATGTTTCAACAGTTACTTAAAGCTTACCAGTTCTGTCTTGTCTAGGAGTTTGAGGGGAAGGTATTTTACTGGGCCTGTAGAGAGACTTGCTGGTCCCACATGATTCTGTCAGGGGTGGAAGCGTATTAGCATTGTATAGAAAATATTTACAAAATAGTTTTAAATACATAAAACTACAAATAGTAATTATTGAATTATTACATTAGCTTATAGCTTTTATGAATGCATTAAAAAATTTTGTTTCACACAATGGAGCGACACCATTTAAAGTGTTTCCATCACCCTGAAGGCTGGTAAAAATATATTACATTAAAATCATACACAAGTACATTACTATCTGTGTATGTAAATGTTTCTCCAGTTACTTAAAGCTTACCAGTTCTGTCTTGTCTAGGAGTTTGAGGGGAAGGTTTTGTACTCGGCCTGTAGAGAGACTTGCTGGTCCCACATGATTCTGTCAGGGGTGGAAGCGTATTAGCATTGTATAGAAAATATTTACAAAATAGTTTTAAATACATAAAACTACAAATAGTAATTATTGAATTATTACATTAGCTTATAGCTTTTATGAATGCATTAAAAAATTTTGTTTCACACAATGGAGCGACACCATTTAAAGTGTTTCCATCACCCTGAAGGCTGGTAAAAATATATTACATTAAAATCATACACAAGTACGTTACTATCTGTGTATGTAAATGTTTCTCCAGTTACTTAAAGCTTACCAGTTCTGTCTTGTCTAGGAGTTTGAGGGGAAGGTTTTGTACTCGGCCTGTAGATAGACTTGTTGGTCCCACAAGATTCTGTCAGGGGTGGAAGCGTATTAGCATTGTATAGAAAATATTTACAAAATAGTTTTAAATACATAAAACTACAAATAGTAATTATTGAATTATTACATTAGCTTATAGCTTTTATGAATGCATTAAAAAATTTTGTTTCACACAATGGAGCGACACCATTTAAAGTGTTTCCATCACCCTGAAGGCTGGTAAAAATATATTACATTAAAATCATACACAAGTACGTTACTATCTGTGTATGTAAATGTTTCTCCAGTTACTTAAAGCTTACCAGTTCTGTCTTGTCTAGGAGTTTGAGGGGAAGGTTTTGTACTCGGCCTGTAGATAGACTTGTTGGTCCCACATGATTCTGTCAGGGGTGGAAGCGTATTAGCATTGTATAGAAAATATTTACAAAATAGTTTTAAATACATAAAACTACAAATAGTAATTATTGAATTATTACATTAGCTTATAGCTTTTATGAATGCATTAAAAAATTTTGTTTCACACAATGGAGCGACACCATTTAAAGTGTTTCCATCACCCTGAAGGCTGGTAAAAATATATTACATTAAAATCATATACAAGTACGTTACTATCTGTGTATGTAAATGTTTCTCCAGTTACTTAAAGCTTACCAGTTCTGTCTTGTCTAGGAGTTTGAGGGGAAGGTATTTTACTGGGCCTGCAGATAGACTTGCTGGTCCCACATGATTCTGTCAGGGGTGGAAGCGTATTAGCATTGTATAGAAAATATTTACAAAATAGTTTTAAATACATAAAACTACAAATAGAAATTATTTAATTATTACATTAGCTTATAGCTTTTATGAATGCATTAAAAAATTTTGTTTCACACAATGGAGCGACACAATTTAAAGTGTTTCCATCACCCTGAAGGCTGGTAAAAATATATTACATTAAAATCATACACAAGTACGTTACTATCTGTGTATGTAAATGTTTCAACAGTTACTTAAAGCTTACCAGTTCTGTCTTGTCTAGGAGTTTGAGGGGAAGGTATTTTACTGGGCCTGTAGAGAGACTTGCTGGTCCCACATGATTCTGTCAGGGGTGGAAGTGTATTAGCATTGTATAGAAAATATTTACAAAATAGTTTTAAATACATAAAACTACAAATAGTAATTATTGAATTATTACATTAGCTTATAGCTTTTATGAATGCATTAAAAAATTTTGTTTCACACAATGGAGCGACGCCATATAAAGTGTTTCCATCACCCTGAAGGCTGGTAAAAATATATTACATTAAAATCATACACAAGTACGTTACTATCTGTGTATGTAAATGTTTCTCCAGTTACTTAAAGCTTACCAGTTCTGTCTTGTCTAGGAGTTTGAGGGGAAGGTTTTGTACTCGGCCTGTAGAGAGACTTGCTGGTCCCACATGATTCTGTCAGGGGTGGAAGCGTATTAGCATTGTATAGAAAATATTTACAAAATAGTTTTAAATACATAAAACTACAAATAGTAATTATTGAATTATTACATTAGCTTATAGCTTTTATGAATGCATTAAAAAATTTTGTTTCACACAATGGAGCGACACCATTTAAAGTGTTTCCATCACCCTGAAGGCTGGTAAAAATATATTACATTAAAATCATACACAAGTACGTTACTATCTGTGTATGTAAATGTTTCTCCAGTTACTTAAAGCTTACCAGTTCTGTCTTGTCTAGGAGTTTGAGGGGAAGGTTTTGTACTCGGCCTGTAGATAGACTTGTTGGTCCCACAAGATTCTGTCAGGGGTGGAAGCGTATTAGCATTGTATAGAAAATATTTACAAAATAGTTTTAAATACATAAAACTACAAATAGTAATTATTGAATTATTACATTAGCTTATAGCTTTTATGAATGCATTAAAAAATTTTGTTTCACACAATGGAGCGACACCATTTAAAGTGTTTCCATCACCCTGAAGGCTGGTAAAAATATATTACATTAAAATCATACACAAGTACGTTACTATCTGTGTATGTAAATGTTTCTCCAGTTACTTAAAGCTTACCAGTTCTGTCTTGTCTAGGAGTTTGAGGGGAAGGTTTTGTACTCGGCCTGTAGATAGACTTGTTGGTCCCACATGATTCTGTCAGGGGTGGAAGCGTATTAGCATTGTATAGAAAATATTTACAAAATAGTTTTAAATACATAAAACTACAAATAGTAATTATTGAATTATTACATTAGCTTATAGCTTTTATGAATGCATTAAAAAATTTTGTTTCACACAATGGAGCGACACCATTTAAAGTGTTTCCATCACCCTGAAGGCTGGTAAAAATATATTACATTAAAATCATACACAAGTACGTTACTATCTGTGTATGTAAATGTTTCTCCAGTTACTTAAAGCTTACCAGTTCTGTCTTGTCTAGGAGTTTGAGAGGAAGGTATTTTACTGGGCCTGCAGATAGACTTGCTGGTCCCACATGATTCTGTCAGGGGTGGAAGCGTATTAGCATTGTATAGAAAATATTTACAAAATAGTTTTAAATACATAAAACTACAAATAGTAATTATTGAATTATTACATTAGCTTATAGCTTTTATGAATGCATTAAAAAATTTTGTTTCACACAATGGAGCGACACCATTTAAAGTGTTTCCATCACCCTGAAGGCTGGTAAAAATATATTACATTAAAATCATACACAAGTACGTTACTATCTGTGTATGTAAATGTTTCAACAGTTACTTAAAGCTTACCAGTTCTGTCTTGTCTAGGAGTTTGAGGGGAAGGTATTTTACTGGGCCTGTAGAGAGTCTTGCTGGTCCCACATGATTCTGTCAGGGGTGGAAGTGTATTAGCATTGTATAGAAAATATTTACAAAATAGTTTTAAATACATAAAACTACAAATAGTAATTATTGAATTATTACATTAGCTTATAGCTTTTATGAATGCATTAAAAAATTTTGTTTCACACAATGGAGCGACGCCATTTAAAGTGTTTCCATCACCCTGAAGGCTGGTAAAAATATATTACATTAAAATCATACACAAGTACGTTACTATCTGTGTATGTAAATGTTTCTCCAGTTACTTAAAGCTTACCAGTTCTGTCTTGTCTAGGAGTTTGAGGGGAAGGTTTTGTACTCGGCCTGTAGAGAGACTTGCTGGTCCCACATGATTCTGTCAGGGGTGGAAGCGTATTAGCATTGTATAGAAAATATTTACAAAATAGTTTTAAATACATAAAACTACAAATAGTAATTATTGAATTATTACATTAGCTTATAGCTTTTATGAATGCATTAAAAAATTTTGTTTCACACAATGGAGCGACACCATTTAAAGTGTTTCCATCACCCTGAAGGCTGGTAAAAATATATTACATTAAAATCATACACAAGTACGTTACTATCTGTGTATGTAAATGTTTCTCCAGTTACTTAAAGCTTACCAGTTCTGTCTTGTCTAGGAGTTTGAGGGGAAGGTTTTGTACTCGGCCTGTAGATAGACTTGTTGGTCCCACAAGATTCTGTCAGGGGTGGAAGCGTATTAGCATTGTATAGAAAATATTTACAAAATAGTTTTAAATACATAAAACTACAAATAGTAATTATTGAATTATTACATTAGCTTATAGCTTTTATGAATGCATTAAAAAATTTTGTTTCACACAATGGAGCGACACCATTTAAAGTGTTTCCATCACCCTGAAGGCTGGTAAAAATATATTACATTAAAATCATACACAAGTACGTTACTATCTGTGTATGTAAATGTTTCTCCAGTTACTTAAAGCTTACCAGTTCTGTCTTGTCTAGGAGTTTGAGGGGAAGGTTTTGTACTCGGCCTGTAGATAGACTTGTTGGTCCCACATGATTCTGTCAGGGGTGGAAGCGTATTAGCATTGTATAGAAAATATTTACAAAATAGTTTTAAATACATAAAACTACAAATAGTAATTATTGAATTATTACATTAGCTTATAGCTTTTATGAATGCATTAAAAAATTTTGTTTCACACAATGGAGCGACACCATTTAAAGTGTTTCCATCACCCTGAAGGCTGGTAAAAATATATTACATTAAAATCATACACAAGTACGTTACTATCTGTGTATGTAAATGTTTCTCCAGTTACTTAAAGCTTACCAGTTCTGTCTTGTCTAGGAGTTTGAGGGGAAGGTATTTTACTGGGCCTGCAGATAGACTTGCTGGTCCCACATGATTCTGTCAGGGGTGGAAGCGTATTAGCATTGTATAGAAAATATTTACAAAATAGTTTTAAATACAAAATAGTTCTGTCCAGTTCTGTCTTGTTCTGTTAAAAAGAAAACCATCATTCAAAAAGAAATAAAATGTTTTCAATTAAATTAAATTACCTGATTCCTGTATCATATTATTTTGATGTTCATCTAGAGTCAGCTTACACTCGGCAGTCTTTCGGGGCATGGAAACAGTTACTTTTCTTGGTGGTGAATCTTCACTGTCTGAAACAAAAACGTTTAATGCATTCAGAAAAGCTATTAACATATATCTATATATATATTTTAATATATTACCTAGCAAAATATATTACCTAGTAAATAAGATTATTTGTTCCATTAAGCCAATCATGTTTAATTTTTTTAACAATTATTTTGAATAACTCTAAACATTCATTCCTACATACCTCCATCCACATCATTTGGTATTCTTCTGTATTTTACTGCCCTATGGTGATAACTTGTGTCTGTGTCACTTTCCATATTTGACGTTTCTTCTGCCTTTTTAAGGTGTTTTAGGGCAAGTTCCCAAGTACCTATAATAAAAATTAGAGTATATATAATTCATTATTACGAAACTTTGTATAACATCAAAACATTGAGAAATTTTTGATTTAACCATATGAATCAATGCTTGTATTTAATTACTATCAATGGAATAAATCTTGCTGATGTTGAAACGTCTCCATTTTGATGGGTCTGGTATTTCTCCTCTTTTGGCTTTCGATGATTGGTTTTCACGTGGCCAATAGCCCACGTTTGATCCCTGGAAAGGGGACATATATTTGTAAATATATGTATATGTAAATGTATGTCTCATAAATCGAGGCCCCACTGTATTTCATATATTATATACATATATATCTCTAAATCTATCAACATATATCATATACACATATTTTAAATACTAATGTTTTAATTTTGCAAATAAACAATATATATATATATTGACTTACATCAGATGCACTAAACATCCATTTGATATGGATGATTGACAATTCTCCTTCTTCATCTTCCACAACGATGTATTTATTTTCAGATTCAGCCATCTACAAATTTAAACTGATTAGGGACATTTTCTGCAGCACATTATCAGTGTCTAAGAAAATAAGCAGTCACTAATTTTATATAGTACTAAACAACAATGTTAACCTTAATTCTAATATGTTATGATGGTGAACAATACTTTTTACTAAAGTTAAAAGTTTGCAATGTAAGCAAAGAGTATTCCTACAGCTTGCACAAGAATCAAAAACAATCACAAGAAACTTACTAGTCATAAATCATGTAGTATTGACAAGAAGATATAAGTACTTTCTGTTTTCTTGATTAACATTCCTCTGGTTGATGTGTTAATCCTATACACTTTTTTTAAAAAGTCCTTACGTGGATTAACATTGAAGGCCCCAAATATTCTTGAATCACAAGGACTAGTAAATATTGGGCTTTGAAAAGGATATACCCTAACAATGAAGTAATTTTCTTCACTTCTTCGGCTGTGTACAGTCCTTAACACTTCACAGCAATTATATCCAGGTAACGAATATACATTGTTAGGAAATTTATGAGAAATTTTATTATCTGGAGATGTTTTATAAATCATGGTATTTTCAGCCTCCTTTATTCTTTTTGTAATTTGGACAATTGGATTTTTACTTGATCTGACCATCTTTTTCAGCTGATGCAAATAATTTTCAAATGGAAAAGCTGAACAACTGTCAAGAGTACCATGTTCCTCAGCATCTGCTGTTAGGTGAATCAAACTGTGAACATTGTAGACTAGAAAATCTTTCCCATACAGATCACCACACCTTGATACAAAATTCAGCAAAAGGTCATGAGCATATTTGCCGTATTTTAAGGACATACATGTGGGCGAAACAAGAAAACTTATACCAACACTGAGAGTAAGGAAATGATCATACATCTCTTGGGGTAGAATACCTTTCAATACAAGCTTTCCTGTGTAGAGAAGAAACTGTCTGTATTCAGTTGCCTTCCATCTGTCAATTTCTTCCAAACCTCGTGGTTTACGTGCAAAAATATTGGGCACAAAATCTTTTATGCTCACCAATCTAGCACTAATTTCAGAAATCTGGCGGCTACATAATTTAAATGTGTTTTTCCGTATCCATGTGACAAGAAGTCGCTTCATAACACCAAGGCACACCTGGTGCATATAGTCAATGGGAAACGCTGCAATTAAGTCTATGTTCAAGTCACAGAATGGTGATTTACCATGATGATGTTGCGAGTTAGATTGATTACGGAAGCGTGTGTCTGTTCTAATGGTTAAATTTGTTACTTCTGGATATGTCATTTTCCCCATCCAAGTACCTTTCTGTTCACATTTGTCACAGCCATAATAACCTGAAAACAGTTTTATGGACTTCACCATAGCCTTAGCAGGTGCATCACAAATTACACATTGTAATTTTATGTTGATAGTTCTGTTACCATACTGAATCCCATGCAACAAAAGGTCATCCATATCAGATATAAAATCATATAAGAAATTTAAATCACTTGGCTTAGAACGTCCATACATGAGGACAACTGGAAAGACTTTCAAAGGTGTAATATTCATTACTGCACAGAGAACTGGCCACAAAGCATCATTTTTGCTTCTAAATATAGGAAGGCCATCAATGTTACATGACAATAATAATTGCCTCAGTCCTTTTATAGTTGCTTTTGGATATCTACTTATGTTTTTTAACAGTTCCTCTTTTAACCCAAAGTAGACATATTTCATTCCAGATTTTTGCTGAGTTTCTATGTACCTTTCAGAACTGATTAGTGTCCGAGCTGTTTTTGGTAAGTAGTCAATTCCCATTTGCCTCAAAATTTTTAATAATTCATCAACAGCATTGTGTGTAACACCATTCTTGTTTACCCACTGAATTAATAAATTCTGTGGGTAAACAAGTGAATGATGATTATCATGGTCATCATTCTCCTCCTCACTTTGAGAATTAGATAATACATCATGAATATCAGTAAGATTCATGTGTAAATCATCAATTTCAGAGCCTAATCCATACTCTTGATTTGACTCGGCTTCAAAAGAACTAATGTCATTGTCTGACGACTCAATCTCTGAACTTGATGCTGCCTCAGTAAGATTAATGGGTTCACTAGTGTGTACAGCTGTATTTGGATGCATTTTGTGTATACGTTTTAGCCTTCTTGATACTTGCATCCATCTGTTGTTGTATTGGAGTCGCTTTTTTCGCTTATACTCGTACATTCTGTTAAAGAGTGTCAAATTTCTACATTAGACTACCATATTACCTATATTATTGTTAATAATGTATTGACAGATGCAATATGTATTAAAATTCTAAAAATAAGTCATTCATTATATACAATGTGTGATAATTAAAGCTGGTGCATATAACATCCTTGTCAGGCACATGCAAAAGTGAACACTTCCAGAATTGGAGACATGCAGAAATGTAACATATGGAAATAGAGGCATGCCAAAACAAAGACATGCATAAATTCAAATTCTTATCGAAATAATTTCTAGTGATTATTATATAAATTATTCCATCAGTACTAGATCAAATATTCAATACCATCCTCCCATTGGAAAGAGTAATCATGTCCTGTTGGACATTAATTATATGTTGAGATATAATCTAAAAGAAAATAGGGACATTGAAATTGTTGTTAAACTCTATTTCAATAAAGGACACTATAGGGAACCTAGAACCCTGTATTACAAGTGTAAGTGATAATTTTGGAAAATTTAATTAAAGCTAATTGTGTAGGACACCTGGAGATATGGTGCCCATATCTAAAGAATCACATCAACTGGTAAAGGTATAGACTTGCCAATAAGTGGCTCCCAGGTTAGAGGCATAAAATGCCAAAACTAGATGGTAGAATAAAAAGAAGATATTGTAAAAGGTAACCAAACAAAGATGCCACAGAAATATTAGAAAATTAACTTTCGCAAGCAGCGTGGTAGACATGGTTGGAACAAGTTAGGTGAGAGGGTGGTGGAGGCCAAAACCATAATCATAATCATCTGTATCAAACCTTATTACAGGTAAAACCAGTAGGCAGTCTACTGTATTTTATCAAACCGTTATTAGTATAATAGATCTCGTAATAATTTTGCAAAAATAATGGCATTTACTATTTTTAAAAGATTATTAGCAAATTTACAGAAATGGTGCATTCGGAAGACAAAACCAATTTTTCACTTTTGACAATTGAGCACCTGCTACATCCAGATTCTAGGGAGGAAAGGAAGGACGATCTTACTGGATCCCATAGCCTCTCCGAGGCACAAACCAGGCTTTTACATAACCCCCCCCCCCTGCACCCGAGCTTTTTAAAATAGTAAATGCCACTATTTTTGCAAAATTATTACGAGATCTATTATTCTAATAAGAGTTTGATAAAATACAAACCCTGGGGCCATAGAACGGCTATTTAATCCCCTTGAACGGACCTGTGCATGGGCCACTGAGGCATCGAAAAAAAACAGACCGGCTTGGGAAAAAAGCAAAATTGCCGGTCTATGGCCCAGCTGATGGCTGTGCATGAATGGCTAATGGCTGTTAGTTATGGAGCTAGGTTAGACTATGTATGTTTAAATCTCTGATTTAAACAGAGCCAGTGTTCAGTCAAATAACTGAATTTATCAAATCTTATCCTTGTATAATATACAAGCTGATGTGAGATCCCTGTCTGCAGGTGGACTGGAACTATTATCCAGTAGGCAGTCTACTGTATTTTATCAAACCGTTATTAGTATAATAGATCTCGTAATAATTTTGCAAAAATAATGGCATTTACTATTTTTAAAAGATTATTAGCAAATTTACAGAAATGGTGCATTCGGAAGACAAAACCAATTTTTCACTTTTGACAATTGAGCACCTGCTACATCCAGATTCTAGGGAGGAAAGGAAGGACGATCTTACTGGATCCCATAGCCTCTCCGAGGCACAAACCAGGCTTTTACATAACCCCCCCCCCCCTGCACCCGAGCTTTTTAAAATAGTAAATGCCACTATTTTTGCAAAATTATTACGAGATCTATTATTCTAATAAGAGTTTGATAAAATACAAACCCTGGGGCCATAGAACGGCTATTTAATCCCCTTGAACGGACCTGTGCATGGGCCACTGAGGCATCGAAAAAAACAGACCGGCTTGGGAAAAAAGCAAAATTGCTGGTCTATGGCCCAGCTGATGGCTGTGCATGAATGGCTAATGGCTGTTAGTTATGGAGCTAGGTTAGACTATGTATGTTTAAATCTCTGATTTAAACAGAGCCAGTGTTCAGTCAAATAACTGAATTTATCAAATCTTATCCTTGTATAATATACAAGCTGATGTGAGATCCCTGTCTACAGGTGGACTGGAACTATTATCCAGTAGGCAGTCTACTGTATTTTATCAAACCGTTATTAGTATAATAGATCTCGTAATAATTTTGCAAAAATAATGGCATTTACTATTTTTAAAAGATTATTAGCAAATTTACAGAAATGGTGCATTCGGAAGACAAAACCAATTTTTCACTTTTGACAATTGAGCACCTGCTACATCCAGATTCTAGGGAGGAAAGGAAGGACGATCTTACTGGATCCCATAGCCTCTCCGAGGCACAAACCAGGCTTTTACATAACCCCCCCCCCTGCACCCGAGCTTTTTAAAATAGTAAATGCCACTATTTTTGCAAAATTATTACGAGATCTATTATTCTAATAAGAGTTTGATAAAATACAAACCCTGGGGCCATAGAACGGCTATTTAATCCCCTTGAACGGACCTGTGCATGGGCCACTGAGGCATCGAAAAAAAACAGACCGGCTTGGGAAAAAAGCAAAATTGCCGGTCTATGGCCCAGCTGATGGCTGTGCATGAATGGCTAATGGCTGTTAGTTATGGAGCTAGGTTAGACTATGTATGTTTAAATCTCTGATTTAAACAGAGCCAGTGTTCAGTCAAATAACTGAATTTATCAAATCTTATCCTTGTATAATATACAAGCTGATGTGAGATCCCTGTCTGTAGGTGGACTGGAACTATTATCCAGTAGGCAGTCTACTGTATTTTATCAAACCGTTATTAGTATAATAGATCTCGTAATAATTTTGCAAAAATAATGGCATTTACTATTTTTAAAAGATTATTAGCAAATTTACAGAAATGGTGCATTCGGAAGACAAAACCAATTTTTCACTTTTGACAATTGAGCACCTGCTACATCCAGATTCTAGGGAGGAAAGGAAGGACGATCTTACTGGATCCCATAGCCTCTCCGAGGCACAAACCAGGCTTTTACATAACCCCCCCCCCCTGCACCCGAGCTTTTTAAAATAGTAAATGCCACTATTTTTGCAAAATTATTACGAGATCTATTATTCTAATAAGAGTTTGATAAAAAACAAACCCTGGGGCCATAGAACGGCTATTTAATCCCCTTGAACGGACCTGTGCATGGGCCACTGAGGCATCGAAAAAAAACAGACCGGCTTGGGAAAAAAGCAAAATTGCTGGTCTATGGCCCAGCTGATGGCTGTGTATGAATGGCTAATGGCTGTTAGTTATGGAGCTAGGTTAGACTATGTATGTTTAAATCTCTGATTTAAACAGAGCCAGTGTTCAGTCAAATAACTGAATTTATCAAATCTTATCCTTGTATAATATACAAGCTGATGTGAGATCCCTGTCTACAGGTGGACTGGAACTATTATCCAGTAGGCAGTCTACTGTATTTTATCAAACCGTTATTAGTATAATAGATCTCGTAATAATTTTGCAAAAATAATGGCATTTACTATTTTTAAAAGATTATTAGCAAATTTACAGAAATGGTGCATTCGGAAGACAAAACCAATTTTTCACTTTTGACAATTGAGCACCTGCTACATCCAGATTCAAGGGAGGAAAGGAAGGACGATCTTACTGGATCCCATAGCCTCTCCGAGGCACAAACCAGGCTTTTACATAACCCCCCCCCCCTGCACCCGAGCTTTTTAAAATAGTAAATGCCACTATTTTTGCAAAATTATTACGAGATCTATTATTCTAATAAGAGTTTGATATAATACAAACCCTGGGGCCATAGAACGGCTATTTAATCCCCTTGAACGGACCTGTGCATGGGCCACTGAGGCATCGAAAAAAAACAGACCGGCTTGGGAAAAAAGCAAAATTGCCGGTCTATGGCCCAGCTGATGGCTGTGCATGAATGGCTAATGGCTAATGGCTGTTAGTTATGGAGCTAGGTTAGACTATGTATGTTTAAATCTCTGATTTAAACAGAGCCAGTGTTCAGTCAAATAACTGAATTTATCAAATCTTATCCTTGTATAATATACAAGCTGATGTGAGATCCCTGTCTACAGGTGGACTGGAACTATTATCCAGTAGGCAGTCTACTGTATTTTATCAAACCGTTATTAGTATAATAGATCTCGTAATAATTTTGCAAAAATAATGGCATTTACTATTTTTAAAAGATTATTAGCAAATTTACAGAAATGGTGCATTCGGAAGACAAAACCAATTTTTCACTTTTGACAATTGAGCACCTGCTACATCCAGATTCTAGGGAGGAAAGGAAGGACGATCTTACTGGATCCCATAGCCTCTCCGAGGCACAAACCAGGCTTTTACATAACCCCCCCCCCTGCACCCGAGCTTTTTAAAATAGTAAATGCCACTATTTTTGCAAAATTATTACGAGATCTATTATTCTAATAAGAGTTTGATAAAATACAAACCCTGGGGCCATAGAACGGCTATTTAATCCCCTTGAACGGACCTGTGCATGGGCCACTGAGGCATCGAAAAAAAACAGACCGGCTTGGGAAAAAAGCAAAATTGCCGGTCTATGGCCCAGCTGATGGCTGTGCATGAATGGCTAATGGCTAATGGCTGTTAGTTATGGAGCTAGGTTAGACTATGTATGTTTAAATCTCTGATTTAAACAGAGCCAGTGTTCAGTCAAATAACTGAATTTATCAAATCTTATCCTTGTATAATATACAAGCTGATGTGAGATCCCTGTCTACAGGTGGACTGGAACTATTATCCAGTAGGCAGTCTACTGTATTTTATCAAACCCTTATTAGTATAATAGATCTCGTAATAATTTTGCAAAAATAATGGCATTTACTATTTTTAAAAGATTATTAGCAAATTTACAGAAATGGTGCATTCGGAAGACAAAACCAATTTTTCACTTTTGACAATTGAGCACCTGCTACATCCAGATTCTAGGGAGGAAAGGAAGGACGATCTTACTGGATCCCATAGCCTCTCCGAGGCACAAACCAGGCTTTTACATAACCCCCCCCCCCCTGCACCCGAGCTTTTTAAAATAGTAAATGCCACTATTTTTGCAAAATTATTACGAGATCTATTATTCTAATAAGAGTTTGATAAAATACAAACCCTGGGGCCATAGAACGGCTATTTAATCCCCTTGAACGGACCTGTGCATGGGCCACTGAGGCATCGAAAAAAAACATAGACCGGCTTGGGATAAAAAGCAAAATAGCCGGTCTATGGCCCGGCTGATGGCTGTGCATGGATGGCTAATGGCTGTTAGTTATGGAGCTAGGTTAGACTATGTATGTTTAAATCTCTGATTTAAACAGAGCCGGCTAATGGCTGTTTGTTATGGAGCTAGGTTAGACTATAGGCTAGGCTAGGTTAGAGCCAGTGTTCAGTCAAATAACTGAATTTATCAAATCTTATCCTTGTATAATATACAAGCTGATGTGAGATCCCTGTCTACAGGTGGACTGGAACTTCTATCAACTAATCCATACATCAAACCTGTCCCTTACTGCCCACAATCTATCATTAGGAAAACCATGTGAGAAATCTTTAAGGAATTCTGATAAAGAAAGAGATCTAGGAGTGGTTCTAAATAGAAAACTATCACCTGAGGACCACATAAAGAACATTGTGTGAGGAGCCTATGCCATGCATTCCAACTTCAACAGCATGTTGTGGGGTGCCGATATTGTGTGCCATCACATGTAAACCAATCAAGCCCACAAATACGTCAACATGGACCAGCATTACACCGTCTAACATACTCTGTCAGATGTAACAACTAAATTTGTGAATTCAAGACCTAATCTATTGCATAACACAGTGTTAGTACGAGAAAAACATTACTTACATTCGAAGCCGTGTTTTAAAATGGCGCGGACCTTGGTCTACTGACGCTCCACACTGTGTGTTCGTTTGCGTATGATGAACGTGTGACAATTTACTACAACAATTATTTAATTATTCTTATTCTTTATTTTACTATTTTTAGGGTACATGAAATTTCCAAATTATTTGCACACAATAATATAATTGCATTGTCATAACCTTTATATATTACGGAAAATACGATGACATGAACGAAGTCAAAGTGAAGTTGAAGTCAAAGTCATTCGCCGAACGTATTAGTCATTTTTTTTCTCCCAAACGATAGGGGATAACAAATCCACAGAGCATATAAGTGTAGAGTAAAGTCAATTTTATTCAGGAAAGTACATACATAGTTGATTTACAAACATAATGTTGGATTTATAGATAGAGCTAGTGCATACAATACCTAAAGCCAATATAGTAGGCATATAGCATTTCAGGCAACCGGGCAGTATATATGGACCCCTTACTCAAATCTCTGAATATGTTAGATATTAAGTCCCTGCACATACTCTCATGTGTATTTTATATATATAAAACGCTGCACTGTAATGTCAATCCTGACCCTAAAAGCTTCCTAGAAGGTTGTAACAGATCCCATGAGCACCACACCAGAAACAAATACCTGTAGGTGTGTACTGGTGCCTTATAGTGTGTACTCGTACCTTATGGTGTGTACTGGGGCCTTATGGTGTATACTGGTGCTTTATGGTGTGTACTGGTGCCTTATGGTGTGTTCTAGTGCCTTATGGTGCGTACTGGTGCCGTATGGAGTGTACTGGTGCCGTATGGAGTGTACTGGTGCCTTATGGTGTGTACTGGTGCATTATTGTGTGTACTGGTGCCTTATTGTGTACTGGTGCCTTATGGTGTGTACTGGTGCATTATGGTGTGTACTGGTGCATTATGGTGTGTACTGGTGCATTATGGTGTGTACTGGTGCCTTATGGTGTGTGTTCTGGTGCCTTATGGTGTGTACTGGTGCCATATGATGTGTACTGGTGCATTATGGTGTGTACTGGTGCCTTATGGTGTGTACTGGTGCATTATGGCGTGTACTGGTGCCTTATAGTGTGTACTGGTGCATTATGGTGTGTACTGGTGCCTTATGGTGTGTACTTGTACCTTATTGTGTATACTGGTGCCTTATGGTGTGTACTGGTTCCTTATGGTGTGTACTGGGGCTTTATTGTGTGTACTGGTGCTTTATGGTGTGTACTGGTGCCTTATGGTGTGTTCTGGTGCCGTATGGTGCGTACTGGTGCCTTATGGTGTGTACTGGTGTCTTATGGTGTGTACTGGTGCCTTATGGTGTGTACTGGTGCCTTATAGTGTGTACTGGTGCTTTATGGTGTGTACTGGTGCCTTATGGTGTGTCCTGGTGCCTTATGGTGTGTAATGGTGCCTTATGGTGTGTACTGGTGCCTTATGGTATATACTGGTGCCTTATAGTGTGTACTGGTTCCTTATGGTGTGTACTGGTGCCTTATGGTGTGTACTGGTGCCGTATGGTGTGTACTGGTGCCTTATGGTGTGTACTGGTGCCTTATGGTGTGTACTGGTGCCTTATGGTGTGTACTGGTGCCTTATGGTGTGTTCTGGTGCCTTATGGTGTGTGTTCTGGTGCCTTATGGCGTGTACTGGTGCCTTATAGTGTGTACTGGTACCTTATTGTGTGTACTGGTGCATTATGGTGTGTATAATGCACACTTTAGTGCGCGCGGCACTAGCTGGAAAAACAAGCGGGTTGTGCTCAAGCGTAAACACAAAAAAGTTTATAATCTTTTCACGCTGCTAACCTCAATTCTCGAGCTACGTTTTTCATTTTGGTATCAATGCGTTGGCAATAAAATTCTCTACAAGATCATATGCATAAAATGTCACCAAAGCATTTGGTATCCCACCACGAAGTAAATAAACACGAAGATGACTCGCCGTGACACCCAAACAGGAAGTAAATGTTCATACTCTTTCGTTTGTTGCCAGCCTCACAGTCATCCTACAGCGCTTATTTTGATATCACTGAACTCACAATAAAATTCCCCACCCAGACATATGCCTATCAATGTCTAATTATGGTATCGGGTGACCCGCACGAGTGTGGGAACTGGGCGAAGCATTAGCAGTGATTTCAGCAGGGACGACACTGGTGTGATGCAGGGCTTTGAATGTTTATACTGATTTCACTGTCCTGACATTATTTCTGGAGCTACGTATTTCATTTTTATAGCAATGTGTTCGCAATAGAAAGTTCTATAAGAACATGGGTAGAGTTGGCCAACACAGCGTCAAATAAATTTGCGGCGAATAAAATCTTACGCGTGTTTGTACCCGTGAGCGTCAAAAGTTTTTACTTTGCTCATGTTTTTCAAGTTTATACTTGTTTCACACCGTTTTTTTTTGTATAGTGTTCGGAATAAAATTCCCTACACAGACATATGCATATCAAATACAATTCCTTGGAATTCACAGCTGTAGAGATGACGGAAAACACACAACCGGAACCCGCTCTTGACACTCCAACTCACACCCGCAACACCCACAAAAAAAGTTTCTCTTGTTTCATGTATACTTACTTTAGTTTTCGTGCTACAGTTCTCATTTAGGTATCAAAATATTCCTAAGAAAATAGACTACAATACTGAAACAATCTAAGACAATTATGTGTACTTACCAAAGCAAAGACGATTGTAGTAAAATAAGTTGAGCATTTTATCTCCACTCCACCTCCTTCAGGTACTGATTCCTGAAGTTGCTCAACAGATGTTCCTAGGTGGAGTGAAGCTGATGTAGGTGGTTATTTCTTGTCCACCCAATACACCCTTTTCCTGTGATAAGTGGTGTAATTACAAGGTATGACGCAAAGTGGAACATCGCATGTCTTGCACGCTATACCAGTTTCCTTCCTGATACCCGACTTTGAACACACTTCACAACTGCGACGTTTGGGGATTTTTACCAGCTCATGTTTCAATTTATAGTTCAGGCGAGTCTCTGCTATAACAACACGTCGCTGTTGTCTCTGGGTTGGCAATAAACTACTGTCTGAATCGTCGCTCTCACTATTGTTTTCAAACACTAATGTGGAATATGAATTATCTTCATCAGATTCAGCTTCAGCACTAGGTGTAGACGTGAAGAGAGGGCGCCTCACACCCGACGGGCCAGGTGTTGACGGGTCAGCAGCAGGATACACAGGACCAGTGTCATGATTTATGTCTGGAGCATGAACTAGATGTGGAGATGGTGTAGTTGTTGCAGGCCACTCTGCCTTGTCAAATTTCAATAAAGACCAAATAGCAACTTCATGGAACTAGAGCAGAGTTAGTTTCCTTCGATCATCTGTGTTGGCCTTGTACAATGCATGTACAATGCATTGAGTAAAGACCAAATAGCAACTTCATGGAACTAGAGCAGAGTTAGTTTCCTTCGATCATCTGTGTTGGCCTTGTACAATGCAACCACAAGTTGACATTGAATGTGAATTAACAATGAGACAAGTAAGATTTATACTAATACATTTATACTAACTCTGTTGAGCGTTGACCATTTATACATCAAATCTGTTGATGTGAGCACTTTAGTTTAGTCTCCCGTTTAAAGAAAAAAAGAGCATATCAATGGTATATCACAGAAAACGAATTTATCATAAACTCATGTATTTGTCTTGTCATATTGAACTGCATTCATATTTTTAATATATAACAATATGAATATACAAATTTCTGTAAATCCCCTACCTTGTTGGAATCTGTGGAAATGAATGAGCAAATGTGCTGGCTGAAGGCGCTGAAGGAAACCACATTGGTTTCATTTTGGATACAAATGTCCATGGAGATTCAAAATGGAAACTAATTATATAGTTGAACCTGCAGAGACGAGTTTAAGAATCTGTGTTGAGAGTGATGGACACAGCCTTCACAATTATACTTCAGAGAATGTAAACATCTAAGAGTCATTAGAAATATGTGTAGAATAATAAACCCTACATTGTTTGAGTTAGGGAAAACACCATTTGTGATATATAGATACTATAGCTGTTCCTAAAGATTCACCCTTTTTTGCACCAGCAAGATAACATATAAGATTTTAAGAGTTGACGAATGTTAATATTCTTGTTTGATAAACTGTGAACTTGAGACATAGTTAATAAGAACATATTAACACAACAAAATGTTTTCAGAATCTTTAACACCACTTTCCAGCAACTTATATAATTTATATAAATTATTTTAGAGAATAATACATAAATTATATATTTAAACATGATATAGTGTTTAGTGGAATGTATAAGGAGTCAAATTGTGTTAAAAAGAGCAATTTTTAGAAAATTTGGAAAAATACTTTTTTCTGTTCAAATTATAACTAAATGGATTTTAAAGGTTTCACTCAGCCAATATATATCATTCACAATTTATTAATGAATTTTACAAAAAAAACACCATAAATTTTATATTTAAACATGTAAAAACTATTTGTTTTACATTTGGAAGATAATAATTGTAGAAAAACAATTTATAATTAAACCTTTGTGTTTGGATTTTTTGAGTAAAAGTTTCTCAAAGGCTTTCCTGCACCATTCTCAATGCAAATCATTCCCACACCTATAGGAAGAGATAGGCGAACGTTGTGTAGATGATTTGTGTTTGCTGGGAAGTACTTGGCATATGTTGGGTATAAAAAGTCGTAATATCAAACTGCGAATACGTGCAGAGAGCCAGAATTTAGCTCCAAAATATGGCTCAGGCCTCGATATTGGGATAATTGGGATATTTTACAAACTGCAGAGGGGATTGGGACATATGTGACCAAACGCCGTTTTCAGTACTTGGCATATGTTCCGTATAAAAAGTCGAAATTTCAAACTGCGATTACGTGCAGAGACCCAGAATTTGGCTCCAAAATATGGCTCAGGCCTCGATATTAGGATGTTTGGGATATTTTGAAAACTGCAGTAAGGTTTGGGACAAATGTGACCAAACGCCGCTTTCAGTACTTCGCATATGCTGGGTATAAAAAAGTCGTAATTTCAAACTGCAAATACGTGCAGAGAGCCCGAATTTGGCTCCAAAATATGGCTCAGGCTTCGAAATTGAGATGTTTGGGATGTTTTGAAAACTGCAGGGAGGTTTGGGACAAATTTGACCAAACGCCGCTTTCAGTACTTGGCATATGTTGGGTATAAAAAGTCGTAATTTCAAACTGCGAATACGTGCAGAGAGCCAGAATTTGGCTCCAAAATATGGCTCTGGCCTCGAAATCAGGATATTTGGGATATTTTGAAAACTGCAGGGGAGTTTGTGCAAAATGTGACTCACTGCCGCTTTCAGTACTTGTCATATGTTGGGTATAAAAAGTCGTAATTTCAAACTGCGAATACGTGCAGAGAGCCAGAATTTGGCTCCAAAATATGGCTCATTCCTCGAAATTGGGATATTTGGGATATTTTGAAAACTGCAGGGGAGTTTGTGCAAAATGTGACTCACTGCCGCTTTCAGTACTTGTCATATGTTGGGTATAAAAAGTCGTAATTTCAAACTGCGAATACGTCCAGAGAGCCAGAACTTGGCTCCAAAATATGGCTCAGGCGTCGAAATTGGGATGTTTGGGATATTTTGAAAACTGCAGGGGATTTTGGGACAAATATGACCAAACGCAACTTACAGTACTTGGCATATGTTGGGTATAAAAAAGTCGCAATTTCAAACTGCGAATACGTGCTGAGAGCCAGAATGTGGCTCCAAAATATGGCTCAGGCTTCGAAATTGGGATATTTCGAAAACTGCAGGGGAGTTTGTGCAAAATGTCACTCTCTGCCGCTTTTAGGACTTGGCATATGTTGGGTATAAAAAATCGTAATTTCAAACTGCAAATACGTGCATAGAGCCAGAATTTGGCTCCAAAATATGGCTCAGGCCTCGAAATTGGGATGCTTGCGATATTTTGAAAATTGCAGGGGGGATTGAGACAAAAGTGACCAAACGCCGCTTTCAGTACTTCGCATATGTTTGGTATAAAAAGTCGTAATTTTAAACTGCGAATACGTGCAGAGAGCCAGAATTTGGCTCCAAAATATGGCTCAGGCCTCAAAATTGGGATATTTATGATATTTTTTTAAAACTGCAGGGGAGTTTGTGCAAAATGTGACTCACTGCCACTTTCAGTACTTGGCATATGTTGGGTATAAAAAGTCGTAATTTCAAACTGCGAATACGTGAAAGAGAGCCAGAATTTGGCTCCAAAATATGGCTCATATCTCGAAATTGGGATATTTGGGATATTTTGAAAACTGCAGGGGAGTTTGTGCAAAATGTAACTCACTGCTGCATAAGTACTTGGCATATGTTCCGTATAAAAAGTCGAAATTTCAAACTGCGATTACGTGCAGAGAGCCAGAATTTGGCTCCAAAATATGGCTCAGGCCTCGATATTGGGATGTTTGGGATATTTTGAAAACTGCAGTAAGGTTTGGGACAAATGTGACCAAACGCCGCTTTCAGTACTTCGCATATGTTGGGTATAAAAAATTCGCAATTTCAAACTGCGAATACGTGCTGAGAGCCAGAATGTGTCTCCAAAATATGGCTCAGGCTTCGAAATTGGGATATTTCGAAAACTGCAGGGGAGTTTGTGCAAAATGTCACTCTCTGCCGCTTTTAGGACTTGGCATATGTTGGGTATAAAAAATCGTAATTTCAAACTGCAAATACGTGCATAGAGCCAGAATTTGGCTCCAAAATATGGCTCAGGCCTCGAAATTGGGATGCTTGCGATATTTTGAAAATTGCAGGGGGGATTGAGACAAAAGTGACCAAACGCCGCTTTCAGTACTTCGCATATGTTTGGTATAAAAAGTCGTAATTTTAGACTGCGAATACGTGCAGAGAGCCAGAATTTGGCTCCAAAATATGGCTCAGGCCTCAAAATTGGGATATTTATGATATTTTTTTAAAACTGCAGGGGAGTTTGTGCAAAATGTGACTCACTGCCACTTTCAGTACTTGGCATATGTTGGGTATAAAAAGTCGTAATTTCAAACTGCAAATACGTGAAAGAGAGCCAGAATTTGGCTCCAAAATATGGCTCATATCTCGAAATTGGGATATTTGGGATATTTTGAAAACTGCAGGGGAGTTTGTGCAAAATGTAACTCACTGCTGCATAAGTACTTGGCATATGTTCCGTATAAAAAGTCGAAATTTCAAACTGCGATTACGTGCAGAGAGCCAGAATTTGGCTCCAAAATATGGCTCAGGCCTCGATATTGGGATGTTTGGGATATTTTGAAAACTGCAGTAAGGTTTGGGACAAATGTGACCAAACGCCACTTTCAGTACTTCGCATATGATGGGTATAAAAAAGTCGTAATTTCAAACTGCAAATACTTGCAGAGAGCCCGAATTTGGCTCCAAAATATGGCTCAGGCCTCGAAATTGAGATGTTTGGGATATTTTGAAAACTGCAGGGAGGTTTGGGACAAATTTGACCAAACGCCGCTTTCAGTACTTGGCATATGTTGGGTATAAAAAGTCGTAATTTCAAACTGCGAATACGTGCACAGAGCCAGAATTTGGCTCCAAAATATGGCTCAGGCCTCGAAATGGGGATATTTGGGATATTTTGAAAACTGCAGAGGAGTTTGTACAAAATGTGACTCACTGCCGCTTTCAGTACTTGGCATATGTTGGGTATAAAAAGTCGTAATTTCAAACTGCGAATACGTGCAGAGAGCCAGAATTTGGCTCCAAAATATGGCTCATTCCTCGAAATTGGGATATTTGGGATATTTTGAAAACTGCAGGGGGGTTTGTGCAAAATGTGACTCACTGCCGCTTTCAGTACTTGGCATATGTTTGGTATAAAAAGTCGTAATATCAAATTGCTAATACGTGCTGAGAGCCAGAACATGGCTCCAAAATATGGCTCAGGCCTAGAAATTGGGATGTTTGGGATATTTTGAAAACTGCAGGGAGGTTTGGGACAAATGTGACCAAACGCCGCTTTCAGTACTAGGCATATGTTGCGTATAAAAAGTCGTAATATCAAACTGCGAATACGAGCAGAGAGCCAGAGTTTGGCTCCAAAATATGGCTCAGGCCTCGAAATTGGGATATTTTAGATATTTTGAACACTGCCGGGGAGTTTGTGCAAAATGTGACTCGCTGCCGCTTTCAGTACTTGGCATATGTTGGGTATAAAAAGACGTAATTTCAAACTGCGAATACGTGCATAGAGCCAGAATTTGGCTCCAAAATATGGCTCAGGCCTCGAAATTGGGATGTTTGGGATATTTTGAAAATTGTAGGGGAGTTTGGGACATATATGACCAAACGCTGCTTTCAGTACTTGGCATATGTTGGGTATAAAAGTCGTAATTTCAAACTGCGAATACGGGCTGAGAGCCAGAATGTGGCTCCAAAATATGGCTCAGGCTTCGAAATTGGGATATTTCGAAAACTGCAGGGGAGTTTGTGCAAAATGTCACTCATTGCCGCTCTTAGGACTTGGCATATGTTGGGTATAAAAAATCGTAATTTCAAACTGCGAATACGTGCATAGAGCCAGAATTTGGCTCCAAAATATGGCTCAGGCCTCGAAATTGGGATGCTTGCGATATTTTAAAAATTGCAGGGGGGATTGAGACAAATGTGACCAAACGCCGCTTTCAGTACTTCGCATATGTTTGGTATAAAAAAGTCGTAATTTCAAACTGCGAATACGTGCAGAGAGCCAGAATTTGGCTCCAAAATATGGCTCAGGCCTCAAAATTGGGATATTTGGGATATTTTGAAAACTGCAGGGGAGTTTGTGCAAAATGTGACTCACTGCCGCTCTCAGTACTTGGCATATGGTGGGTATAAAAAGTCATAATATCAAACAGCGAATACGTGCAGAGAGCCAGAATTTGGCTCCAAAATATGGCTCAGGCCTTGAAATGTGGATGTTTGGGATATTTTGAAAACTGCAGGGAGGTTTGGGACAAATGTGACAAAACGCCGGTTTCAGTTCTTGGCATATGTTGGGTATAAAAAGTCATAATTTCAAACAGCGTATTCGTGCAGAGAGCCTGAATTTGGCTCCAAAATATGGCTCAGGCCTCGAAATTGAGATGTTTGGGATATTTTGAAAACTGCAGGGGGGTGGTGGGGATTGGGACAAATGTGTCCAAACGCCGCTTTCAGTACTTGGCATATGTTGGGTATAAAAAAGTCGCAATTTCAAACTGCGAATACGTGCAGAGAGCCAGAATTTGGCTCCAAAATATGACTCAGGCCTCGAAATTGGGATATTTGGGATATTTCGAAAACTGCAGGGGAGTTTGTGCAAAATGTGACTCTCTGCCGCTTTCAGGACTTGGCATATGTTGGGTATTAAAAGTCGTAATTTCAAACTGCGAATACGTGCAGAGCCAGAATTTGGCTCCAAAATATGGCTTAGGCCTCGAAAGTGGAAAGTTTAGGATATTTTGAAAACTGCAGGGGAGTTTGTGCAAAATGTGACTCACTGCCGCTTTCAGTACTTGGCATATGTTGGGTATAAAAAATCGTAAATTCAAACTACGAATACGTCCAGAGAGCCAGAACTTGGCTCCAAAATATGGCTCAGGCGTCAAAATTGGGATGTTTGGGATATTTTGAAAACTGCAGGGGAGTTTGGGACAAATATGACCAAACGCAACATTCAGTACTTGGCATATGTTGGGTATAAAAAAGTCGCAATTTCAAACTGCGAATACGTGCTTAGAGCCAGAATGTGGCTCCAAATTATAGCTCAGGCTTCGAAATTGGGATATTTCGAAAACTGCAGGGGAGTTTGTGCAAAATGTCACTCTCTGCCGCTTTTAGGACTTGGCATATGTTGGGTATAAAAAATCGTAATTTCAAACTGCGAATACGTGCATAGAGCCAGAATTTGGCTCCAAAATATGGCTCAGGCCTCGAAATTGGGATGCTTGCGATATTTTGAAAATTGCAGGGGGGATTGAGACAAATGTGACCAAACGCCGCTTTCAGTACTTCGCATATGTTTGGTATAAAAAGTCGTAATTTCAAACTGCGAATACGTGCAGAGAGCCAGAATTTGGCTCCAAAATATGGCTCAGGCCTCAAAATTGGGATATTTGGGATATTTTTTTAAAACTGCAGGGGAGTTTGTGCAAAATGTGACTCACTGCCACTTTCAGTACTTGGCATATGTTGGGCATAAAAAGTTATAATTTCAAACTGCGAATACGTGAAAGAGAGCCAGAATTTGGCTCCTAAATATGGATCAGGCCTCGAAATTGGGATATTTGGGATATTTTGAAAACTGCAGGGGAGTTTGTGCAAAATGTGACTCACTGCCGCTCTCAGTACTTGGCATATGTTGGGTATAAAAAGTCGTAATTTCAAACTGCGAATACCTGCAGAGAGCCAGAATTTGGCTCCAAAATATGGCTCAGGCCTCGATATTGGGATGTTTGGGATATTTTGAAAACTGCAGTAAGGTTTGGGACAAATGTGACCAAACGCCGCTTTCAGTACTTCGCATATGTTGGGTATAAAAAAGTCGTAATTTCAAACTGCAAATACGTGCAGAGAGCCCGAATTTGGCTCCAAAATATAGCTCAGGCCTCGAAATTGAGATGATTGGGATATTTTGAAAATTGCAGGGAGGTTTGGGACAAATTTGACCAAACGCCGCTTTCAGTACTTGGCATATGTTGGGTATAAAAAGTCGTAATTTCAAACTGCGATTACGTGCAGAGAGCCAGAATTTGGCTCCAAAATATGGCTCAGGCCTCGAAATGGGGATATTTGGGATATTTTGAAAACTGCAGGGGAGTTTGTGCAAAATGTGACTCACTGCCACTATCAGTATTTGGCATATGTTGGGTATAAAAAGTCGTAATTTCAAACTGCGAATACGTGCAGAGAGCCAGAATTTGGCTCCAAAATATGGCTCATTCCTCGAAATTGGGATATTTGGGATATTTTGAAAACTGCAGGGGGGTTTGTGCAAAATGTGACTCACTGCCGCTTTCAGTACTTGGCATGTGTTGGGTATAAAAAGTCGTAATATCAAACTGCTAATACGTGCTGAGAGCCAGAACTTGGCTCCAAAATCTGGCTCAGGCTTAGAAATTGGGATGTTTGGGATATTTTGAAAACTGCAGGGAGGTTTGGGACAAATGTGACCAAACGCCGCTTTCAGTACTAGGCATATGTTGGGTATAAAAAGTCATAATATCAAACTGCGAATACGAGCAGAGAGCCAGAATTTGGCTCCAAAATATGGCTCAGGCCTCGAAATTGGGATATATTAGATATTTTGAAAACTGCCGGGGAGTTTGTGCAAAATGTGATTCGCTGCCGCTTTCAGTACTTGGCATAAGTTGGGTATAAAAAGATGTAATTTCAAACTGCGAATACGTGCATAGAGCCAGAATTTGGCTCCAAAATATGGCTCAGGCCTCGAAATTGGGATGTTTGGGATATTTTGAAAATTGTAGGGGAGTTTGGGACAAATATGACCAAACGCAGCTTTCAGTACTTGGAATATGTTGGGTATAAAAAAGTCGCAATTTCAAACTGCGAATAGTTGCATAGAGCCAGAATTTGGCTCCAAAATATGGCTCAGGCCTCGAAATTGGGATGCTTGCGATATTTTGAAAATTGCAGGGGGGATTGAGACAAATGTGACCAAACGCCGCTTTCAGTACTTCGCATATGTTTGGTATAAAAAAGTCGTAATTTCAAACTGCGAATACGTGCAGAGAGCCAGAATTTGGCTCCAAAATATGGCTCAGGCCTCAAAATTGGGATATTTGGGATATTTTGAAAACTGCAGGGGAGTTTGTGCAAAATGTGACTCACTGCCACTTTCAGTACTTGGCATATGTTGGGTATAAAAAATCGCAATTTCAAACTGCGAATACGTGCTGAGAGCCAGAATGTGGCTCCAAATTATGGCTCAGGCTTCGAAATTGGGATATTTCGAAAACTGCAGGGGAGTTTGTGCAAAATGTCACTCTCTGCCGCTTTTAGGACTTGGCATATGTTGGGTATAAAAAATCGTAATTTCAAACTGCGAATACGTGCATAGAGCCAGAATTTGGCTCCAAAATATGGCTCAGGCCTCGAAATTGGGATGCTTGCGATATTTTAAAAATTGCAGGGGGGATTGAGACAAATGTGACCAAACGCCGCTTTCAGTACTTCGCATATGTTTGGTATAAAAAAGTCGTAATTTCAAACTGCGAATACGTGCAGAGAGCCAGAATTTGGCTCCAAAATATGGCTCAGGCCTCAAAATTGGGATATTTAGGATATTTTTTTAAAACTGCAGGGGAGTTTGTGCAAAATGTGACTCACTGCCGCTCTCAATACTTTGCATATGTTGGGTATAAAAAGTCGTAATTTCAAACTGCGAATACCTGCAGAGAGCCAGAATTTGGCTCCAAAATATGGCTCATATCTCGAAATTGGGATATTTGGGATATTTTGAAAACTGCAGGGGAGTTTGTGCAAAATGTGACTCACTGCCGCTCTCAGTACTTGGCATATGGTGGGTATAAAAAGTCATAATATCAAACAGCGAATACGTGCAGAGAGCCAGAATTTGGCTCCAAAATATGGCTCAGGCCTTGAAATGTGGATGTTTGGGATATTTTGAAAACTGCAGGGAGGTTTGGGACAAATGTGACAAAACGCCGGTTTCAGTTCTTGGCATATGTTGGGTATAAAAAGTCATAATTTCAAACAGCGTATTCGTGCAGAGAGCCTGAATTTGGCTCCAAAATATGGCTCAGGCCTCGAAATTGAGATGTTTGGGATATTTTGAAAACTGCAGGGGGGTGGGGGGGATTGGGACAAATGTGTCCAAACGCCGCTTTCAGTACTTGGCATATGTTGGGTATAAAAAAGTCGCAATTTCAAACTGCGAATACGTGCAGAGAGCCAGAATTTGGCTCCAAAATATGACTCAGGCCTCGAAATTGGGATATTTGGGATATTTCGAAAACTGCAGGGGAGTTTGTGCAAAATGTGACTCTCTGCCGCTTTCAGGACTTGGCATATGTTGGGTATTAAAAGTCGTAATTTCAAACTGCGAATACGTGCAGAGCCAGAATTTGGCTCCAAAATATGGCTTAGGCCTCGAAAGTGGAAAGTTTAGGATATTTTGAAAACTGCAGGGGAGTTTGTGCAAAATGTGACTCACTGCCGCTTTCAGTACTTGGCATATGTTGGGTATAAAAAATCGTAAATTCAAACTACGAATACGTCCAGAGAGCCAGAACTTGGCTCCAAAATATGGCTCAGGCGTCAAAATTGGGATGTTTGGGATATTTTGAAAACTGCAGGGGAGTTTGGGACAAATATGACCAAACGCAACATTCAGTACTTGGCATATGTTGGGTATAAAAAAGTCGCAATTTCAAACTGCGAATACGTGCTTAGAGCCAGAATGTGGCTCCAAATTATGGCTCAGGCTTCGAAATTGGGATATTTCGAAAACTGCAGGGGAGTTTGTGCAAAATGTCACTCTCTGCCGCTTTTAGGACTTGGCATATGTTGGGTATAAAAAATCGTAATTTCAAACTGCGAATACGTGCATAGAGCCAGAATTTGGCTCCAAAATATGGCTCAGGCCTCGAAATTGGGATGCTTGCGATATTTTGAAAATTGCAGGGGGGATTGAGACAAATGTGACCAAACGCCGCTTTCAGTACTTCGCATATGTTTGGTATAAAAAGTCGTAATTTCAAACTGCGAATACGTGCAGAGAGCCAGAATTTGGCTCCAAAATATGGCTCAGGCCTCAAAATTGGGATATTTGGGATATTTTTTTAAAACTGCAGGGGAGTTTGTGCAAAATGTGACTCACTGCCGCTCTCAGTACTTGGCATATGTTGGGTATAAAAAGTCGTAATTTCAAACTGCGAATACCTGCAGAGAGCCAGAATTTGGCTCCAAAATATGGCTCAGGCCTCGATATTGGGATGTTTGGGATATTTTGAAAACTGCAGTAAGGTTTGGGACAAATGTGACCAAACGCCGCTTTCAGTACTTCGCATATGTTGGGTATAAAAAAGTCGAATTTCAAACTGCAAATACGTGCAGAGAGCCCGAATTTGGCTCCAAAATATAGCTCAGGCCTCGAAATTGAGATGTTTGGGATATTTTGAAAATTGCAGGGAGGTTTGGGACAAATTTGACCAAACGCCGCTTTCAGTACTTGGCATATGTTTGGTATAAAAAGTCGTAATTTCAAACTGCGAATACGTGCAGAGAGCCAGAATTTGGCTCCAAAATATGGCTCATTCCTCGAAATTGGGATATTTGGGATATTTTGAAAACTGCAGGGGGGTTTGTGCAAAATGTGACTCACTGCCGCTTTCAGTACTTGGCATGTGTTGGGTATAAAAAGTCGTAATATCAAACTGCTAATACGTGCTGAGAGCAAGAACTTGGCTCCAAAATCTGGCTCAGGCTTAGAAATTGGGATGTTTGGGATATTTTGAAAACTGCAGGGAGGTTTGGGACAAATGTGACCAAACGCCGCTTTCAGTACTAGGCATATGTTGGGTATAAAAAGTCATAATATCAAACTGCGAATACGAGCAGAGAGCCAGAATTTGGCTCCAAAATATGGCTCAGGCCTCGAAATTGGGATATATTAGATATTTTGAAAACTGCCGGGGAGTTTGTGCAAAATGTGATTCGCTGCCGCTTTCAGTACTTGGCATAAGTTGGGTATAAAAAGACGTAATTTCAAACTGCGAATACGTGCATAGAGCCAGAATTTGGCTCCAAAATATGGCTCAGGCCTCGAAATTGGGATGTTTGGGATATTTTGAAAATTGTAGGGGAGTTTGGGACAAATATGACCAAACGCAGCTTTCAGTACTTGGAATATGTTGGGTATAAAAAAGTCGCAATTTCAAACTGCGAATAGTTGCATAGAGCCAGAATTTGGCTCCAAAATATGGCTCAGGCCTCGAAATTGGGATGCTTGCGATATTTTGAAAATTGCAGGGGGGATTGAGACAAATGTGACCAAACGCCGCTTTCAGTACTTCGCATATGTTTGGTATAAAAAAGTCGTAATTTCAAACTGCGAATACGTGCAGAGAGCCAGAATTTGGCTCCAAAATATGGCTCAGGCCTCAAAATTGGGATATTTGGGATATTTTGAAAACTGCAGGGGAGTTTGTGCAAAATGTGACTCACTGCCACTTTCAGTACTTGGCATATGTTGGGTATAAAAAATCGCAATTTCAAACTGCGAATACGTGCTGAGAGCCAGAATGTGGCTCCAAATTATGGCTCAGGCTTCGAAATTGGGATATTTCGAAAACTGCAGGGGAGTTTGTGCAAAATGTCACTCTCTGCCGCTTTTAGGACTTGGCATATGTTGGGTATAAAAAATCGTAATTTCAAACTGCGAATACGTGCATAGAGCCAGAATTTGGCTCCAAAATATGGCTCAGGCCTCGAAATTGGGATGCTTGCGATATTTTGAAAATTGCAGGGGGGGATTGAGACAAATGTGACCAAACGCCGCTTTCAGTACTTCGCATATGTTTGGTATAAAAAGTCGTAATTTCAAACTGCGAATACGTGCAGAGAGCCAGAATTTGGCTCCAAAATATGGCTCAGGCCTCAAAATTGGGATATTTAGGATATTTTTTTAAAACTGCAGGGGAGTTTGTGCAAAATGTGACTCACTGCCACTTTCAGTACTTGGCATATGTTGGGTATAAAAAGTCGTAATTTCAAACTGCGAATACCTGCAGAGAGCCAGAATTTGGCTCCAAAATATGGCTCAGGCCTCGATATTGGGATGTTTGGGATATTTTGAAAACTGCAGTAAGGTTTGGGACAAATGTGACCAAACGCCGCTTTCAGTACTTCGCATATGTTGGGTATAAAAAAGTCGTAATATCAAACTGCAAATACGTGCAGAGAGCCCGAATTTGGCTCCAAAATATAGCTCAGGCCTCGAAATTGAGATGTTTGGGATATTTTGAAAATTGCAGGGAGGTTTGGGACAAATTTGACCAAACGCCGCTTTCAGTACTTGGCATATGTTGGGTATAAAAAGTCGTAATTTCAAACTGCGATTACGTGCAGAGAGCCAGAATTTGGCTCCAAAATATGGCTCAGGCCTCGAAATGGGGATATTTGGGATATTTTGAAAACTGCAGGGGAGTTTGTGCAAAATGTGACTCACTGCCACTATCAGTATTTGGCATATGTTGGGTATAAAAAGTCGTAATTTCAAACTGCGAATACGTGCAGAGAGCCAGAATTTGGCTCCAAAATATGGCTCATTCCTCGAAATTGGGATATTTGGGATATTTTGAAAACTGCAGGGGGGTTTGTGCAAAATGTGACTCACTGCCGCTTTCAGTACTTGGCATGTGTTGGGTATAAAAAGTCGTAATATCAAACTGCTAATACGTGCTGAGAGCCAGAACTTGGCTCCAAAATCTGGCTCAGGCTTAGAAATTGGGATGTTTGGGATATTTTGAAAACTGCAGGGAGGTTTGGGACAAATGTGACCAAACGCCGCTTTCAGTACTAGGCATATGTTGGGTATAAAAAGTCATAATATCAAACTGCGAATACGAGCAGAGAGCCAGAATTTGGCTCCAAAATATGGCTCAGGCCTCGAAATTGGGATATATTAGATATTTTGAAAACTGCCGGGGAGTTTGTGCAAAATGTGATTCGCTGCCGCTTTCAGTACTTGGCATAAGTTGGGTATAAAAAGACGTAATTTCAAACTGCGAATACGTGCATAGAGCCAGAATTTGGCTCCAAAATATGGCTCAGGCCTCGAAATTGGGATGTTTGGGATATTTTGAAAATTGTAGGGGAGTTTGGGACAAATATGACCAAACGCAGCTTTCAGTACTTGGAATATGTTGGGTATAAAAAAGTCGCAATTTCAAACTGCGAATAGTTGCATAGAGCCAGAATTTGGCTCCAAAATATGGCTCAGGCCTCGAAATTGGGATGCTTGCGATATTTTGAAAATTGCAGGGGGGATTGAGACAAATGTGACCAAACGCTGCTTTCAGTACTTCGCATATGTTTGGTATAAAAAAGTCGTAATTTCAAACTGCGAATACGTGCAGAGAGCCAGAATTTGGCTCCAAAATATGGCTCAGGCCTCAAAATTGGGATATTTGGGATATTTTGAAAACTGCAGGGGAGTTTGTGCAAAATGTGACTCACTGCCACTTTCAGTACTTGGCATATGTTGGGTATAAAAAATCGCAATTTCAAACTGCGAATACGTGCTGAGAGCCAGAATGTGGCTCCAAATTATGGCTCAGGCTTCGAAATTGGGATATTTCGAAAACTGCAGGGGAGTTTGTGCAAAATGTCACTCTCTGCCGCTTTTAGGACTTGGCATATGTTGGGTATAAAAAATCGTAATTTCAAACTGCGAATACGTGCATAGAGCCAGAATTTGGCTCCAAAATATGGCTCAGGCCTCGAAATTGGGATGCTTGCGATATTTTGAAAATTGCAGGGGGGGATTGAGACAAATGTGACCAAACGCCGCTTTCAGTACTTCGCATATGTTTGGTATAAAAAGTCGTAATTTCAAACTGCGAATACGTGCAGAGAGCCAGAATTTGGCTCCAAAATATGGCTCAGGCCTCAAAATTGGGATATTTAGGATATTTTTTTAAAACTGCAGGGGAGTTTGTGCAAAATGTGACTCACTGCCACTTTCAGTACTTGGCATATGTTGGGTATAAAAAGTCATAATTTCAAACTGCGAATACGTGAAAGAGAGCCAGAATTTGGCTCCAAAATATGGCTCAGGCCTCGAAATTGGGATATTTGGGATATTTTGAAAACTGCAGGGGAGTTTGTGCAAAATGTGACTCACTGCCGCTCTCAGTACTTGGCATATGTTGGGTATAAAAAGTCGTAATTTCAAACTGCGAATACCTGCAGAGAGCCAGAATTTGGCTCCAAAATATGGCTCATATCTCGAAATTGGGATATTTGGGATATTTTGAAAACTGCAGGGGAGTTTGTGCAAAATGTGACTCACTGCTGCATAAGTACTTTGCATATGTTCCGTATAAAAAGTCGAAATTTCAAACTGTGATTACGTGCAGAGAGCCAGAATTTGGCTCCAAAATATGGCTCAGGCCTCGATATTGGGATGTTTGGGATATTTTGAAAACTGCAGTAAGGTTTGGGACAAATGTGACCAAACGCCGCTTTCAGTACTTCGCATATGTTGGGTATAAAAAAGTCGTAATTTCAAACTGCAAATACGTGCAGAGAGCCCGAATTTGGCTCCAAAATTTGGCTCAGGCCTCGAAATTGAGATGTTTGGGATATTTTGAAAACTGCAGGGAGGTTTGGGACAAATTTGACCAAACGCCGCTTTCAGTACTTGGCATATGTTGGGTATAAAAAGTCGTAATTTCAAACTGCGAATACGTGCAGAGAGCCAGAATTTGGCTCCAAAATATGGCTCAGGCCTCGAAATGGGGATATTTGGGATATTTTGAAAACTGCAGGGGAGTTTGTGCAAAATGTGACTCACTGCCGCTATCAGTATTTGGCATATGTTGGGTATAAAAAGTCGTAATTTCAAACTGCGAATACGTGCAGAGAGCCAGAATTTGGCTCCAAAATATGGCTCATTCCTCGAAATTGGGATATTTGGGATATTTTGAAAACTGCAGGGGGGTTTGTGCAAAATGTGACTCACTGCCGCTTTCAGTACTTGGCATGTGTTGGGTATAAAAAGTCGTAATATCAAACTGCTAATACGTGCTGAGAGCCAGAACTTGGCTCCAAAATCTGGCTCAGGCTTAGAAATTGGGATGTTTGGGATATTTTGAAAACTGCAGGGAGGTTTGGAACAAATGTGACCAAACGCCGCTTTCAGTACTAGGCATATGTTGGGTATAAAAAGTCATAATATCAAACTGCGAATACGAGCTGAGAGCCAGAATTTGTCTCCAAAATATGGCTCAGGCCTCGAAATTGGGATATATTAGATATTTTGAAAACTGCCGGGGAGTTTGTGCAAAATGTGATTCGCTGCCGCTTTCAGTACTTGGCATATGTTGGGTATAAAAAGACGTAATTTCAAACTGCGAATACGTGCATAGAGCCAGAATTTGGCTCCAAAATATGGCTCAGGCCTCGAAATTGGGATGTTTGGGATATTTTGAAAATTGTAGGGGAGTTTGGGACAAATATGACCAAACGCAGCTTTCAGTACTTGGAATATGTTGGGTATAAAAAAGTCGCAATTTCAAACTGCGAATACGTGCTGAGAGCCAGAATGTGGCTCCAAAATATGGCTCAGGCTTCGAAATTGGGATATTTCGAAAACTGCAGGGGAGTTTGTGCAAAATGTCACTCATTGCCGCTTTTAGGACTTGGCATATGTTGGGTATAAAAAATCGTAATTTCAAACTGCGAATAGTTGCATAGAGCCAGAATTTGGCTCCAAAATATGGCTCAGGCCTCGAAATTGGGATGCTTGCGATATTTTGAAAATTGCAGGGGGGTTTGAGACAAATGTGACCAAACGCCGCTTTCAGTACTTCGCATATGTTTGGTATAAAAAAGTCGTAATTTCAAACTGCGAATACGTGCAGAGAGCCAGAATTTGGCTCCAAAATATGGCTCAGGCCTCAAAATTGGGATATTTGGGATATTTTGAAAACTGCAGGGGAGTTTGTGCAAAATGAGACTCACTGCCACTTTCAGTACTTGGCATATGTTGGGTATAAAAAATCGTAGTTTCAAACTGCGAATACGTGAAAGAGAGCCAGAATTTGGCTCCAAAATATGGCTCAGGCCTCGAAATTGGGATATTTGGGATATTTTGAAAACTGCAGGGGAGTTTGTGCAAAATGTGACTCACTGCCGCTCTCAGTACTTGCCATATGTTGGGTATAAAAAGTCGTAATTTCAAACTGCGAATACCTGCAGAGAGCCAGAATTTGGCTCCAAAATATGGCTCATATCTCGAAATTGGGATATTTCGGATATTTTGAAAACTGCAGGGGAGTTTGTGCAAAATGTGACTCACTGCCGCTTTCAGTACTTGGCATATGTTGGGTATAAAAATTCGTAATATCAAACTGCGAATACGTGCAGAGAGCCAGAATTTGGCTCCAAAATATGGCTCAGGCCTTTAAATTGGGATGTTTGGGATATTTTGAAAACTGCAGGGAGGTTTGGGACAAATGTGACAAAACGCCGCTTTCAGTTCTTGGCATATGTTGGGTATAAAAAGTCATAATTTCAAACAGCGTATTCGTGCAGAGAGCCTGAATTTGGCTCCAAAATATGGCTCAGGCCTCGAAATTGAGATGTTTGGGATATTTTGAAAACTGCAGGGGGGTGGAGGGGATTGGGACAAATGTGTCCAAACGCCGCTTTCAGTACTTGGCATATGTTGGGTATAAAAAATTCGCAATTTCAAACTGAGAATACATGCAGAGAGCCAGAATTTGGCTCCAAAATATGACTCAGGCCTCGAAATTGGGATATTTGGGATATTTCGAAAACTGCAGGGGAGTTTGTGCAAAATGTGACTCACTGCCGTTTTCAGGACTTGGCATATGTTGGGTATAAAAAGTCGTAATTTCAAACTGCGAATACGTGCAGAGAGCCAGAATTTGGCTCCAAAATATGGCTCAGCCATCGAAAGTGGAAAGTTTAGGATATTTTGAAAACTGCAGGGGAGTTTGTGCAAAATGTGTCTCACTGCCGCTTTCAGTACTTGGCATATGTTGGGTATAAAAAATCGTAATTTCCAACTGCGAATACGTCCAGAGAGCCAGAACTTGGCTCCAAAATATGGCTCAGGCGTCGAAATTGGGATGTTTGGGATATTTTGAAAACTGCAGGGGAGTTTGGGACAAATATGACCAAACGCAACATTCAGTACTTGGCATATGTTGGGTATAAAAAATCGCAATTTCAAACTGCGAATACGTGCTGAGAGCCAGAATGTGGCTCCAAATTATGGCTCAGGCTTCGAAATTGGGATATTTCGAAAACTGCAGGGGAGTTTGTGCAAAATGTCACTCTCTGCCGCTTTTAGGACTTGGCATATGTTGGGTATAAAAAATCGTAATTTCAAACTGCGAATACGTGCATAGAGCCAGAATTTGGCTCCAAAATATGGCTCAGGCCTCGAAATTGGGATGCTTGCGATATTTTGAAAATTGCAGGGGGGATTGAGACAAATGTGACCAAACGCCGCTTTCAGTACTTCGCATATGTTTGGCATAAAAAGTCGTAATTTCAAACTGCGAATACGTGCAGAGAGCCAGAATTTGGCTCCAAATTATGGCTCAGGCCTCAAAATTGGGATATTTGGGATATTTTTTTAAAACTGCAGGGGAGTTTGTGCAAAATGTGACTCACTGCCACTTTCAGTACTTGGCATATGTTGGGTATAAAAAGTCATAATTTCAAACTGCGAATACGTGAAAGAGAGCCAGAATTTGGCTCCAAAATATGGCTCAGGCCTCGAAATTGGGATATTTCACATATTTTGAAAACTGCAGGGGAGTTTGTGCAAAATGTGACTCACTGCCGCTTTCAGTACTTGGCATATGTTGGGTATAAAAAGTCGTAATATCAAACTGCGAATACGTGCAGAGAGCCAGAATTTGGCTCCAAAATATGGCTCAGGCCTTTAAATTGGGATGTTTGGGATATTTTGAAAACTGCAGGGAGGTTTGGGACAAATGTGACAAAACGCCGCTTTCAGTTCTTGGCATATGTTGGGTATAAAAAGTCATAATTTCAAACAGCGTATTCGTGCAGAGAGCCTGAATTTGGCTCCAAAATATGGCTCAGGCCTCGAAATTGAGATGTTTGGGATATTTTGAAAACTGCAGGGGGGTGGAGGGGATTGGGACAAATGTGTCCAAACGCCGCTTTCAGTACTTGGCATATGTTGGGTATAAAAAATTCGCAATTTCAAACTGAGAATACGTGCAGAGAGCCAGAATTTGGCTCCAAAATATGACTCAGGCCTCGAAATTGGGATATTTGGGATATTTCGAAAACTGCAGGGGAGTTTGTGCAAAATGTGACTCACTGCCGTTTTCAGGACTTGGCATATGTTGGGTATAAAAAGTCGTAATTTCAAACTGCGAATACGTGCAGAGAGCCAGAATTTGGCTCCAAAATATGGCTCAGCCCTCGAAAGTGGAAAGTTTAGGATATTTTGAAAACTGCAGGGGAGTTTGTGCAAAATGTGTCTCACTGCCGCTTTCAGTACTTGGCATATGTTGGGTATAAAAAATCGTAATTTCCAACTGCGAATACGTCCAGAGAGCCAGAACTTGGCTCCAAAATATGGCTCAGGCGTCGAAATTGGGATGTTTGGGATGTTTTGAAAACTGCAGGGGAGTTTGGGACAAATATGACCAAACGCAACATTCAGTACTTGGCATATGTTGGGTATAAAAAATCGCAATTTCAAACTGCGAATACGTGCTGAGAGCCAGAATGTGGCTCCAAATTATGGCTCAGGCTTCGAAATTGGGATATTTCGAAAACTGCAGGGGAGTTTGTGCAAAATGTCACTCTCTGCCGCTTTTAGGACTTGGCATATGTTGGGTATAAAAAATCGTAATTTCAAACTGCGAATACGTGCATAGAGCCAGAATTTGGCTCCAAAATATGGCTCAGGCCTCGAAATTGGGATGCTTGCGATATTTTGAAAATTGCAGGGGGGATTGAGACAAATGTGACCAAACGCCGCTTTCAGTACTTCGCATATGTTTGGCATAAAAAGTCGTAATTTCAAACTGCGAATACGTGCAGAGAGCCAGAATTTGGCTCCAAATTATGGCTCAGGCCTCAAAATTGGGATATTTGGGATATTTTTTTAAAACTGCAGGGGAGTTTGTGCAAAATGTGACTCACTACCACTTTCAGTACTTGGCATATGTTGGGTATAAAAAGTCATAATTTCAAACTGCGAATACGTGAAAGAGAGCCAGAATTTGGCTCCAAAATATGGCTCAGGCCTCGAAATTGGGATATTTGGGATATTTTGAAAACTGCAGGGGAGTTTGTGCAAAATGTGACTCACTGCCGCTCTCAGTACTTGGCATGTGTTGGGTATAAAAAGTCGTAATTTCAAACTGCGAATACCTGCAGAGAGCCAGAATTTGGCTCCAAAATATGGCTCATATCTCGAAATTGGGATATTTGGGATATTTTGAAAACTGCAGGGGAGTTTGTGCAAAATGTGACTCACTGCCGCTTTCAGTACTTGGCATATGTTGGGTATAAAAGTCGTAATTTCAAACTGCGAATACGTACAGAGAGCAGGAACGTGCCTGCAAAATATGGCTCAGGCCACGAAATTGGAATGTTTGGGATATTTTGAAAACTGCAGGGGAGTTTGGGACAAATATGACCAAACGCCGCTTTCAGTACTTGGCATATGTTGGGTATAAAAAGTCATAATTTCAAACTGCGAATACGTGAAAGAGAGCCAGAATTTGGCTCCAAAATATGGCTCAGGCCTCGAAATTGGGATATTTGGAATATTTTGAAAACTGCAGGGGAGTTTGTGCAAAATGTGACTCACTGCCGCTCTCAGTACTTGGCAAATGTTGGGTATAAAAAGTCGTAATTTCAAACTGCGAATACGTGAAAGAGAGCCAGAATTTGGCTCCAAAATATGGCTCAGGCCTCGAAATTGGGATGCTTGCGGTATTTTGAAAATTGCAGGGGGGATTGAGACAAATGTGACCAAACGCCGCTTTCAGTACTTCGCATATGTTTGGTATAAAAAAGTCGTAATTTCAAACTGCGAATACGTGCAGAGAGCCAGAATTTGGCTCCAAAATATGGCTCAGGCCTCAAAATTGGGATATTTGGGATATTTTGAAAACTGCAGGGGAGTTTGTGCAAAATGTGACTCACTGTCACTTTCAGTACTTGGCATATGTTGGGTATAAAAAGTCGTAATTTCAAACTGCGAATACGTGAAAGAGAGCCAGAATTTGGCTCCAAAATATGGCTCAGGCCTCGAAATTGGGATATTTGGGATATTTTGAAAACTGCAGGGGAGTTTGTGCAAAATGTGACTCACTGCCGCATAAGTACTTGGCATATGTTGGGTATAAAAAGTCGTAATATCAAACTGCGAATACGTGCAGAGATCCAGAATTTGGCTCCAAAATATGGCTAAGGCCTCGATATTGGGATAATTGGGATATTTTGAAAACTGCAGAGGGGATTGGGACATACGTGACCAAACGCCGTTTTCAGTACTTGGCATATGTTCGGTATAAAAAGTCGAAATTTCAAACTGCGATTACATGCAGAGAGCCAGAATTTGGCTCCAAAATATGGCTCAGGCCTCGATATTGGGATGTTTGGGATATTTTGAAAACTGCAGTAAGGTTTGGGACAAATGTGACCAAACGCCGCTTTCAGTACTTCGCATATGTTGGGTATAAAAAAGTCGCAATTTCAAACTGCAAATACGTGCAGGGAGCCCGAATTTGGCTCCAAAATATGGCTCAGGCCTCGAAAGTGGAAAGTTTAGGATATTTTGAAAACAGCAGGGGAGTTTGTGCAAAATGTGACTCACTGCACCTTTCAGTACTTGGCATATGTTGGGTATAAAAAGTCGTAATATAAACTGCGAATACGTGCAGAGAGCCAGAATTTGGCTCCAAAATATGGTTCTGGCCTCGATATTGGGATAATTGGGATATTTTGAAAACTGCAGAGGGGATTGGGACAAATGTGACCAAACGCCGTTTTCAGTACTTGGCATAGGTTCCGTATAAAAAGTCGTAATTTCAAACTGCGAATACGTGCAGAGAGCCAGACATTGGCTCCGAAATATGGCGCAGGCCTCGAAATTGGGATATTTGGGATATTTTGAAAACTGCAGGGGAGTTTGTGCAAAATGTGACTCACTGCTGCTTTCAGTACTTGGCATATGTTGGGTATAAAAAATCGTAATTTCAAACTGCGAATACGTCCAGAGAGCCAGAACTTGGCTCTAAAATATGGCTCAGGCGTCGAAATTGGGATGTTTGGGATATTTTGAAAACTGCAGAGGAGTTTGGGACAAATATGACCAAACGCAGCTTTCAGTACTTGGCATATGTTGGGTCTAAAAAAATCGTAATTTCAAACTGCGAATAGTTGCATAGAGCCAGAATTTGACTCCAAAATATGGCTCAGGCCTCGAAATTGGGATGCTTGCGATATTTTGAAAATTGCAGGGGGGATTGAGACAAATGTGACCAAACGCCGCTTTCAGTACTTCGCATATGTTTGGTATAAAAAAGTCGTAATTTCAAACTGCGAATACGTGCAGAGAGCCAGAATTTGGCTCCAAAATATGGCTCAGGCCTCAAAATTGGGATATTTGGGATATTTTGAAAACTGCAGGGGAGTTTGTGCAAAATGTGATTCACTGCCACTTTCAGTACTTGGCATATGTTGGGTATAAAAAATTGTAATTTCAAACTGCGAATACGTGAAAGAGAGCCAGAATTTGGCTCCAAAATATGGCTCAGGCCTTGAAATTGGGATATTTGGGATATTTTGAAAACTGCAGGGGAGTTTGTGCAAAATGTGACTCACTGCCGCTCTCAGTACTTGGCATATGTTGGATATAAAAAGTCGTAATTTCAAACTGCGAATACCTGCAGAGAGCCAGAATTTGGCTCCAAAATATGGCTCATATCTCGAAATTGGGATATTTGGGATATTTTGAAAACTGCAGGGGAGTTTGTGCAAAATGTGACTCACTGCCGCTTTCAGTACTTGGCATATGTTGGGTATAAAAAGTCGTAATATCAAACTGCGAATACATGCAGAGAGCCAGAATTTGGCTCCAAAATATGGCTCAGGCCTTTAAATTGGGATGTTTGGGATATTTTGAAAACTGCAGGGAGGTTTGGGACAAATGTGACAAAACGCCGCTTTCAGTTCTTGGCATATGTTGGGTATAAAAAGTCATAATTTCAAACAGCGTATTTGTGCAGAGAGCCTGAATTTGGCTCCAAAATATGGCTCAGGCCTCGAAATTGAGATGTTTGGGATATTTTTAAAACTGCAGGGGGGTGGGGGGGATTGGGACAAATGTGTCCAAACGCCGCTTTCAGTACTTGGCATTGGTTGGGTATAAAAAAATCGCAATTTCAAACTGAGAATACGTGCAGAGAGCCAGAATTTGGCTCCAAAATATGACTCAGGCCTCGAAATTAGGATATTTGGGATATTTCGAAAAGTGCAGGGGAGTTTGTGCAAAATGTGACTCACTGCCTCTTTCAGGACTTGGCATATGTTGGGTATAAAAAGTTGTAATTTCAAACTGCGAATACGTGCAGAGAGCCAGAATTGGGCTCCAAAATATGGCTCAGCCCTCGAAAGTGGAAAGTTTAGGATATTTTGAAAACTGCAGGGGAGTTTGTGCAAAATGTGACTCACTGCCGCTTTCAGTACTTGGCATATGTTGGGTATAAAAGTCGTAATTTCAAACTGCGAATACGTACAGAGAGCAGGAACTTGCCTGCAAAATATGGCTCAGGCCACGAAATTGGAATGTTTGGGATATTTTGAAAACTGCAGGGGAGTTTGGGACAAATATGACCAAACGCCGCTTTCAGTACTTGGCATATGTTGGGTATAAAAAAGTCGCAATTTCAAACTGCGAATACGTGCAGAGAGGCTGAATTTGGCTCCAAAATATGGCTCAGGCCTCGAAATTGAGATGTTTGGGATATTTTGAAAACTGCAGGGGGGGGATTGGGACAAATGTGTCCAAACGCCGCTTTCAGTACTTGGCATATGTTGGGTATAAAAAAGTCGCAATTTCAAACTGCGAATACGTGCAGAGAGCCAGAATTTGGCTCCAAAATATGACTCAGGCCTCGAAATTGGGATATTTGGGATATTTCGAAAACTGCAGGGGAGTTTGTGCAAAATGTGACTCACTGCACCTTTCAGTACTTGGCATATGTTGGGTATAAAAAGTCGTAATATCAAACTGCGAATACGTGCAGAGAACCAGAATTTGGCTCCAAAATATGGCTCTGGCCTCGATATTGGGATAATTGGGATATTTTGAAAACTGCAGAGGGGATTGAGACAAATGTTACCAAACGCCGTTTTCAGTACTTGGCATATGTTCCGTATAAAAAGTCGTAATTTCAAACTGCGAATACGTGCAGAGAGCCAGAATTTGGCTCCAAAATATGGCGCAGGCGTTGAAATTGGGATATTTGGGATATTTTGAAAACTGCAGGGGAGTTTTTGCAAAATGTGACTCACTGCTGCTTTCAGTACTTGGCATATGTTGGGTATAAAAAAATCGTAATTTCAAACTGCGAATACGTGCTGAGAGGCTGAATTTGGCTCCAAAATATGGCTCAGGCGTCGAAATTGGGATGTTTGGGATATTTTGAAAACTGCAGAGGAGTTTGGGACAAATATGACCAAACGCAACTTTCAGTACTTGGCATATGTTGGGTATAAAAAAGTCGCAATTTCAAACTGCGAATACGTGCTGAGAGCCAGAATGTGGCTCCAAAATATGGCTCAGGCTTCGAAATTGGGATATTTCGAAAACTGCAGGGGAGTTTGTGCAAAATATCACTCATTGCCGCTTTTAGGACTTGGCATATGTTGGGTATAAAAAATCGTAATTTCAAACTGCGAATACGTGCATAGAGCCAGAATTTGGCTCCAAAATATGGCTCAGGCCTCGAAATTGGGATGCTTGCGATATTTTGAAAATTGCAGGGGGGGATTGAGACAAATGTGACCAAACGCCGCTTTCAGTACTTCGCATATGTTTGGTATAAAAAAGTCGTAATTTCAAACTGCGAATACGTGCAGAGAGCCAGAATTTGGCTCCAAAATATGGCTCAGGCCTCAAAATTGGGATATTTGGGATATTTTGAAAACTGCAGGGGAGTTTGTGCAAAATGTGACTCACTGCCACTTTCAGTACTTGGCATATGTTGGGTATAAAAAGTCGTAATTTCAAACTGCGAATACGTGAAAGAGAGCCAGAATTTGGCTCCAAAATATGGCTCAGGCCTCGAAATTGGGATATTTGGGATATTTTGAAAACTGCAGGGGAGTTTGTGCAAAATGTGACTCACTGCCGCATAAGTACTTGGCATATGTTGGGTATAAAAAGTCGTAATATCAAACTGCGAATACGTGCAGAGATCCAGAATTTGGCTCCAAAATATGGCTAAGGCCTCGATATTGGGATAATTGGGATATTTTGAAAACTGCAGAGGGGATTGGGACATACGTGACCAAACGCCGTTTTCAGTACTTGGCATATGTTCGGTATAAAAAGTCGAAATTTCAAACTGCGATTACATGCAGAGAGCCAGAATTTGGCTCCAAAATATGGCTCAGGCCTCGATATTGGGATGTTTGGGATATTTTGAAAACTGCAGTAAGGTTTGGGACAAATGTGACCAAACGCCGCTTTCAGTACTTCGCATATGTTGGGTATAAAAAAGTCGCAATTTCAAACTGCAAATACGTGCAGGGAGCCCGAATTTGGCTCCAAAATATGGCTCAGGCCTCGAAAGTGGAAAGTTTAGGATATTTTGAAAACTGCAGGGGAGTTTGTGCAAAATGTGACTCACTGCACCTTTCAGTACTTGGCATATGTTGGGTATAAAAAGTCGTAATATAAACTGCGAATACGTGCAGAGAGCCAGAATTTGGCTCCAAAATATGGTTCTGGCCTCGATATTGGGATAATTGGGATATTTTGAAAACTGCAGAGGGGATTGGGACAAATGTGACCAAACGCCGTTTTCAGTACTTGGCATAGGTTCCGTATAAAAAGTCGTAATTTCAAACTGCGAATACGTGCAGAGAGCCAGACATTGGCTCCGAAATATGGCGCAGGCCTCGAAATTGGGATATTTGGGATATTTTGAAAACTGCAGGGGAGTTTGTGCAAAATGTGACTCACTGCTGCTTTCAGTACTTGGCATATGTTGGGTATAAAAAATCGTAATTTCAAACTGCGAATACGTCCAGAGAGCCAGAACTTGGCTCTAAAATATGGCTCAGGCGTCGAAATTGGGATGTTTGGGATATTTTGAAAACTGCAGAGGAGTTTGGGACAAATATGACCAAACGCAGCTTTCAGTACTTGGCATATGTTGGGTCTAAAAAAATCGTAATTTCAAACTGCGAATAGTTGCATAGAGCCAGAATTTGACTCCAAAATATGGCTCAGGCCTCGAAATTGGGATGCTTGCGATATTTTGAAAATTGCAGGGGGGATTGAGACAAATGTGACCAAACGCCGCTTTCAGTACTTCGCATATGTTTGGTATAAAAAAGTCGTAATTTCAAACTGCGAATACGTGCAGAGAGCCAGAATTTGGCTCCAAAATATGGCTCAGGCCTCAAAATTGGGATATTTGGGATATTTTGAAAACTGCAGGGGAGTTTGTGCAAAATGTGATTCACTGCCACTTTCAGTACTTGGCATATGTTGGGTATAAAAAATTGTAATTTCAAACTGCGAATACGTGAAAGAGAGCCAGAATTTGGCTCCAAAATATGGCTCAGGCCTTGAAATTGGGATATTTGGGATATTTTGAAAACTGCAGGGGAGTTTGTGCAAAATGTGACTCACTGCCGCTCTCAGTACTTGGCATATGTTGGATATAAAAAGTCGTAATTTCAAACTGCGAATACCTGCAGAGAGCCAGAATTTGGCTCCAAAATATGGCTCATATCTCGAAATTGGGATATTTGGGATATTTTGAAAACTGCAGGGGAGTTTGTGCAAAATGTGACTCACTGCCGCTTTCAGTACTTGGCATATGTTGGGTATAAAAAGTCGTAATATCAAACTGCGAATACATGCAGAGAGCCAGAATTTGGCTCCAAAATATGGCTCAGGCCTTTAAATTGGGATGTTTGGGATATTTTGAAAACTGCAGGGAGGTTTGGGACAAATGTGACAAAACGCCGCTTTCAGTTCTTGGCATATGATGGGTATAAAAAGTCATAATTTCAAACAGCGTATTTGTGCAGAGAGCCTGAATTTGGCTCCAAAATATGGCTCAGGCCTCGAAATTGAGATGTTTGGGATATTTTTAAAACTGCAGGGGGGTGGGGGGGATTAGGACAAATGTGTCCAAACGCCGCTTTCAGTACTTGGCATTGGTTGGGTATAAAAAAATCGCAATTTCAAACTGAGAATACGTGCAGAGAGCCAGAATTTGGCTCCAAAATATGACTCAGGCCTCGAAATTAGGATATTTGGGATATTTCGAAAAGTGCAGGGGAGTTTGTGCAAAATGTGACTCACTGCCTCTTTCAGGACTTGGCATATGTTGGGTATAAAAAGTTGTAATTTCAAACTGCGAATACGTGCAGAGAGCCAGAATTGGGCTCCAAAATATGGCTCAGCCCTCGAAAGTGGAAAGTTTAGGATATTTTGAAAACTGCAGGGGAGTTTGTGCAAAATGTGACTCACTGCGCTTTCAGTACTTGGCATATGTTGGGTATAAAAGTCGTAATTTCAAACTGCGAATACGTTCAGAGAGCAGGAACTTGCCTGCAAAATATGGCTCAGGCCACGAAATTGGAATGTTTGGGATATTTTGAAAACTGCAGGGGAGTTTGGGACAAATATGACCAAACGCCGCTTTCAGTACTTGGCATATGTTGGGTATAAAAAAGTCGCAATTTCAAACTGCGAATACGTGCAGAGAGGCTGAATTTGGCTCCAAAATATGGCTCAGGCCTCGAAATTGAGATGTTTGGGATATTTTGAAAACTGCAGGGGGGGGATTGGGACAAATGTGTCCAAACGCCGCTTTCAGTACTTGGCATATGTTGGGTATAAAAAAGTCGCAATTTCAAACTGCGAATACGTGCAGAGAGCCAGAATTTGGCTCCAAAATATGACTCAGGCCTCGAAATTGGGATATTTGGGATATTTCGAAAACTGCAGGGGAGTTTGTGCAAAATGTGACTCACTGCACCTTTCAGTACTTGGCATATGTTGGGTATAAAAAGTCGTAATATCAAACTGCGAATACGTGCAGAGAACCAGAATTTGGCTCCAAAATATGGCTCTGGCCTCGATATTGGGATAATTGGGATATTTTGAAAACTGCAGAGGGGATTGAGACAAATGTTACCAAACGCCGTTTTCAGTACTTGGCATATGTTCCGTATAAAAAGTCGTAATTTCAAACTGCGAATACGTGCAGAGAGCCAGAATTTGGCTCCAAAATATGGCGCAGGCGTTGAAATTGGGATATTTGGGATATTTTGAAAACTGCAGGGGAGTTTTTGCAAAATGTGACTCACTGCTGCTTTCAGTACTTGGCATATGTTGGGTATAAAAAAATCGTAATTTCAAACTGCGAATACGTGCTGAGAGGCTGAATTTGGCTCCAAAATATGGCTCAGGCGTCGAAATTGGGATGTTTGGGATATTTTGAAAACTGCAGAGGAGTTTGGGACAAATATGACCAAACGCAACTTTCAGTACTTGGCATATGTTGGGTATAAAAAAGTCGCAATTTCAAACTGCGAATACGTGCTGAGAGCCAGAATGTGGCTCCAAAATATGGCTCAGGCTTCGAAATTGGGATATTTCGAAAACTGCAGGGGAGTTTGTGCAAAATATCACTCATTGCCGCTTTTAGGACTTGGCATATGTTGGGTATAAAAAATCGTAATTTCAAACTGCGAATACGTGCATAGAGCCAGAATTTGGCTCCAAAATATGGCTCAGGCCTCGAAATTGGGATGCTTGCGATATTTTGAAAATTGCAGGGGGGATTGAGACAAATGTGACCAAACGCCGCTTTCAGTACTTCGCATATGTTTGGTATAAAAAAGTCGTAATTTCAAACTGCGAATACGTGCAGAGAGCCAGAATTTGGCTCCAAAATATGGCTCAGGCCTCAAAATTGGGATATTTGGGATATTTTGAAAACTGCAGGGGAGTTTGTGCAAAATGTGACTCACTGCCACTTTCAGTACTTGGCATATGTTGGGTATAAAAAGTCGTAATTTCAAACTGCGAATACGTGAAAGAGAGCCAGAATTTGGCTCCAAAATATGGCTCAGGCCTCGAAATTGGGATATTTGGAATATTTTGAAAACTGCAGGGGAGTTTGTGCAAAATGTGACTCACTGCCGCTCTCAGTACTTGGCAAATGTTGGGTATAAAAAGTCGTAATTTCAAACTGCGAATACGTGAAAGAGAGCCAGAATTTGGCTCCAAAATATGGCTCAGGCCTCGAAATTGGGATGCTTGCGGTATTTTGAAAATTGCAGGGGGGATTGAGACAAATGTGACCAAACGCCGCTTTCAGTACTTCGCATATGTTTGGTATAAAAAAGTCGTAATTTCAAACTGCGAATACGTGCAGAGAGCCAGAATTTGGCTCCAAAATATGGCTCAGGCCTCAAAATTGGGATATTTGGGATATTTTGAAAACTGCAGGGGAGTTTGTGCAAAATGTGACTCACTGCCGCTCTCAGTACTTGGCATATGTTGGGTATAAAAATTCGTAATTTCAAACTGCGAATACCAGCAGAGAGCCAGAATTTGGCTCCAAAATATGGCTCATATCTCGAAATTGGGATATTTGGGATATTTTGAAAACTGCAGGGGAGTTTGTGCAAAATGTGACTCACTGCCGCATAAGTACTTGGCATATGTTGGGTATAAAAAGTCGTAATATCAAACTGCGAATACGTGCAGAAATCCAGAATTTGGCTCCAAAATATGGCTCAGGCCTCGATATTGGGATAATTGGGATATTTTGAAAACTGCAGAGGGGATTGGGACATACGTGACCAAACGCCCTTTTCAGTACTTGGCATATGTTCCGTATAAAAAGTCGAAATTTCAAACTGCGATTACGTGCAGAGAGCCAGAATTTGGCTCCAAAATATGGCTCAGGCCTCGATATTGGGATGTTTGGGATATTTTGAAAACTGCAGTAAGGTTTGGGACAAATGTGACCAAACGCCGCTTTCAGTACTTCGCATATGTTGGGTATAAAAAAGTCGCAATTTCAAACTGCAAATACGTGCAGGGAGCCCGAATTTGGCTCCAAAATATGGCTCAGGCCTCGAAAGTGGAAAGTTTAGGATATTTTGAAAACTGCAGGGGAGTTTGTGCAAAATGTGACTCACTGCACCTTTCAGTACTTGGCATATGTTGGGTATAAAAAGTCGTAATATAAACTGTGAATACGTGCAGAGAGCCAGAATTTGGCTCCAAAATATGGCTCTGGCCTCGATATTGGGATAATTGGGATATTTTGAAAACTGCAGAGGGGATTGGGACAAATGTGACCAAACGCCGTTTTCAGTACTTGGCATATGTTCCGTATAAAAAGTCGTAATTTCAAACTGCGAATACGTGCAGAGAGCCAGACATTGGCTCCGAAATATGGCGCAGGCCTCGAAATTGGGATATTTGGGATATTTTGAAAACTGCAGGGGAGTTTGTGCAAAATGTGACTCACTGCTGCTTTCAGTACTTGGCATATGTTGGGTATAAAAAATCGTAATTTCAAACTGCGAATACGTCCAGAGAGCCAGAACTTGGCTCTAAAATATGGCTCAGGCGTCGAAATTGGGATGTTTGGGATATTTTGAAAACTGCAGAGGAGTTTGGGACAAATATGACCAAACGCAGCTTTCAGTACTTGGCATATGTTGGGTATAAAAAAATCGCAATTTCAAACTGAGAATACGTGCAGAGAGCCAGAATTTGGCTCCAAAATATGACTCAGGCCTCGAAATTAGGATATTTGGGATATTTCGAAAAGTGCAGGGGAGTTTGTGCAAAATGTGACTCACTGCCTCTTTCAGGACTTGGCATATGTTGGGTATAAAAAGTTATAATTTCAAACTGCGAATACGTGCAGAGAGCCAGAATTTGGCTCCAAAATATAGCTCAGCCCTCGAAAGTGGAAAGTTTAGGATATTTTGAAAACTGCAGGGGAGTTTGTGCAAAATGTGACTCACTGCCGCTTTCAGTACTTGGCATATGTTGGGTATAAAAGTCGTAATTTCAAACTGCGAATACGTACAGAGAGCAGGAACTTGCCTGCAAAATATGGCTCAGGCCACGAAATTGGAATGTTTGGGATATTTTGAAAACTGCAGGGGAGTTTGGGACAAATATGACCAATCGCCGCTTTCAGTACTTGGCATATGTTGGGTATAAAAATTCGTAATTTCAAACTGCGAATACGTGCAGAGAGGCTGAATTTGGCTCCAAAATATGGCTCAGGCCTCGAAATTGAGATGTTTGGGATATTTTGAAAACTGCAGGGGGGGGATTGGGACAAATGTGTCCAAACGCCGCTTGCAGTACTTGGCATATGTTGGGTATAAAAAAGTCGCAATTTCAAACTGCGAATACGTGCAGAGAGCCAGAATTTGGCTCCAAAATATGACTCAGGCCTCGAAATTGGGATATTTGGGATATTTCGAAAACTGCAGGGGAGTTTGTGCAAAATGTGACTCACTGCACCTTTCAGTACTTGGCATATGTTGGGTATAAAAAGTCGTAATATCAAACTGCGAATACGTGCAGAGAACCAGAATTTAGCTCCAAAATATGGCTCTGGCCTCGATATTGGGATAATTGGGATATTTTGAAAACTGCAGAGGGGATTGAGACAAATGTGACCAAACGCCGTTTTCAGTACTTGGCATATGTTCCGTATAAAAAGTCGTAATTTCAAACTGCGAATACGTGCAGAGAGCCAGAATTTGGCTCCAAAATATGGCGCAGGCGTTGAAATTGGGATATTTGGGATATTTTGAAAACTGCAGGGGAGTTTTTGCAAAATGTGACTCACTGCTGCTTTCAGTACTTGGCATATGTTTGGTATAAAAAAATCGTAATTTCAAACTGCGAATACGTGCTGAGAGGCTGAATTTGGCTCCAAAATATGGCTCAGGCGTCGAAATTGGGATGTTTGGGATATTTTGAAAACTGCAGAGGAGTTTGGGACAAATATGACCAAACGCAACTTTCAGTACTTGGCATATGTTGGGTATAAAAAAGTCGCAATTTCAAACTGCGAATACGTGCTGAGAGCCAGAATGTGGCTCCAAAATATGGCTCAGGCTTCGAAATTGGGATATTTCGAAAACTGCAGGGGAGTTTGTGCAAAATATCACTCATTGCCGCTTTTAGGACTTGGCATATGTTGGGTATAAAAAATCGTAATTTCAAACTGCGAATACGTGCATAGAGCCAGAATTTGGCTCCAAAATATGGCTCAGGCCTCGAAATTGGGATGCTTGCGATATTTTGAAAATTGCAGGGGGGATTGAGACAAATGTGACCAAACGCCGCTTTCAGTACTTCGCATATGTTTGGTATAAAAAAGTCGTAATTTCAAACTGCGAATACGTGCAGAGAGCCAGAATTTGGCTCCAAAATATGGCTCAGGCCTCAAAATTGGGATATTTGGGATATTTTGAAAACTGCAGGGGAGTTTGTGCAAAATGTGACTCACTGCCACTTTCAGTACTTGGCATATGTTGGGTATAAAAAGTCGTAATTTCAAACTGCGAATACGTGAAAGAGAGCCAGAATTTGGCTCCAAAATATGGCTCAGGCCTCGAAATTGGGATATTTGGAATATTTTGAAAACTGCAGGGGAGTTTGTGCAAAATGTGACTCACTGCCGCTCTCAGTACTTGGCAAATGTTGGGTATAAAAAGTCGTAATTTCAAACTGCGAATACGTGAAAGAGAGCCAGAATTTGGCTCCAAAATATGGCTCAGGCCTCGAAATTGGGATGCTTGCGGTATTTTGAAAATTGCAGGGGGGATTGAGACAAATGTGACCAAACGCCACTTTCAGTACTTCGCATATGTTTGGTATAAAAAAGTCGTAATTTCAAACTGCGAATACGTGCAGAGAGCCAGAATTTGGCTCTAAAATATGGCTCAGGCCTCAAAATTGGGATATTTGGGATATTTTGAAAACTGCAGGGGAGTTTGTGCAAAATGTGCCTCACTGCCGCTCTCAGTACTTGGCATATGTTGGGTATAAAAATTCGTAATTTCAAACTGCGAATACCAGCAGAGAGCCAGAATTTGGCTCCAAAATATGGCTCATATCTCGAAATTGGGATATTTGGGATATTTTGAAAACTGCAGGGGAGTTTGTGCAAAATGTGACTCACTGCCGCATAAGTACTTGGCATATGTTGGGTATAAAAAGTCGTAATATCAAACTGCGAATACGTGCAGAGATCCAGAATTTGGCTCCAAAATATGGCTCAGGCCTCGATATTGGGATAATTGGGATATTTTGAAAACTGCAGAGGGGATTGGGACATACGTGACCAAACGCCCTTTTCAGTACTTGGCATATGTTCCGTATAAAAAGTCGAAATTTCAAACTGCGATTACGTGCAGAGAGCCAGAATTTGGCTCCAAAATATGGCTCAGGCCTCGATATTGGGATGTTTGGGATATTTTGAAAACTGCAGTAAGGTTTGGGACAAATGTGACCAAACGCCGCTTTCAGTACTTCGCATATGTTGGGTATAAAAAATTCGCAATTTCAAACTGCAAATACGTGCAGGGAGCCCGAATTTGGCTCCAAAATATGGCTCAGGCCTCGAAAGTGGAAAGTTTAGGATATTTTGAAAACTGCAGGGGAGTTTGTGCAAAATGTGACTCACTGCACCTTTCAGTACTTGGCATATGTTGGGTATAAAAAGTCGCAATATAAACTGTGAATACGTGCAGAGAGCCAGAATTTGGCTCCAAAATATGGCTCTGGCCTCGATATTGGGATAATTGGGATATTTTGAAAACTGCAGAGGGGATTGGGACAAATGTGACCAAACGCCGTTTTCAGGACTTGGCATATGTTCCGTATAAAAATTCGTAATTTCAAACTGCGAATACGTGCAGAGAGCCAGACATTGGCTCCGAAATATGGCGCAGGCCTCGAAATTGGGATATTTGGGATATTTTGAGAACTGCAGGGGAGTTTGTGCAAAATGTGACTCACTGCTGCTTTCAGTACTTGGCATATGTTGGGTATAAAAAATCGTAATTTCAAACTGCGAATACGTCCAGAGAGCCAGAACTTGGCTCTAAAATATGGCTCAGGCGTCGAAATTGGGATGTTTGGGATATTTTGAAAACTGCAGAGGAGTTTGGGACAAATATGACCAAACGCAGCTTTCAGTACTTGGCATATGTTGGGTATAAAAAAGTCGCAATTTCAAACTGCGAATACGGGCTGAGAGCCAGAATGTGGCTCCAAAATATGGCTCAGGGTTCGAAATTGGGATATTTCGAGAACTGCAGGGGAGTTTGTGCAAAATGTCACTCATTGCCGCTTTTAGGACTTGGCATATGTTGGGTATAAAAAATCGTAATTTCAAACTGCGAATACGTGCATAGAGCCAGAATTTGGCTCCAAAATATGGCTCAGGAATCGAAATTGGGATGATTGCGTTATTTTGAAAATTGCAGGGGGGATTGAGACAAATGTGACCAAACGCCGCTTTCAGTACTTCGCATATGTTTGGTATAAAAAAGTCGTAATTTCAAACTGCGAATACGTGCAGAGAGCCAGAATTTGGCTCCAAAATATGGCTCAGGCCTCAAAATTTGGATATTTGGGATATTTTGAAAACTGCAAGGGAGTTTGTGCAAAATGTGACTCACTGCCACTTTCAGTACTTGGCATATGTTGGGTATAAAAAGTCGTAATTTCAAACTGCGAGTACGTGAAAGAGAGCCAGAATTTGGCTCCAAAATAGGGCTCAGGCCTCGAAATTGGGATATTTGGGATATTTTGAAAACTGCAAGGGTGTTTGTGCAAAATGTGACTCACTGCCGCTCTCAGTACTTGGCATATGTTGGGTATAAAAAGTCGTAATTTCCAACTGCGAATACGTGAAAGAGAGCCAGAATTTGGCTCCAAAATATGGCTCAGGCCTCGAAATTGGGATGCTTGCGGTATTTTGAAAATTGAAGGGGGGATTGAGACAAATGTGACCAAACGTCGCTTTCAGTACTTCGCATATGTTTTGTATAAAAAAGTCGTAATTTCAAACTGCGAATACGTGCAGAGAGCCAGAATTTGGCTCCAAAATATGGCTCAGGCCTCAAAATTGGGATATTTGGGATATTTTGAAAACTGCAGGGGAGTTTGTGCAAAATGTGACTCACTGCTGCTTTCAGTACTTGGCATATGTTGGGTATAAAAAATCGTAATTTCAAACTGCGAATACGTCCAGAGAGCCAGAACTTGGCTCTAAAATATGGCTCAGGCGTCGAAATTGGGATGTTTGGGATATTTTGAAAACTGCAGAGGAGTTTGGGACAAATATGACCAAACGCAGCTTTCAGTACTTGGCATATGTTGGGTATAAAAAAATCGCAATTTCAAACTGAGAATACGTGCAGAGAGCCAGAATTTGGCTCCAAAATATGACTCAGGCCTCGAAATTAGGATATTTGGGATATTTCGAAAAGTGCAGGGGAGTTTGTGCAAAATGTGACTCACTGCCTCTTTCAGGACTTGGCATATGTTGGGTATAAAAAGTTATAATTTCAAACTGCGAATACGTGCAGAGAGCCAGAATTTGGCTCCAAAATATAGCTCAGCCCTCGAAAGTGGAAAGTTTAGGATATTTTGAAAACTGCAGGGGAGTTTGTGCAAAATGTGACTCACTGCCGCTTTCAGTACTTGGCATATGTTGGGTATAAAAGTCGTAATTTCAAACTGCGAATACGTACAGAGAGCAGGAACTTGCCTGCAAAATATGGCTCAGGCCACGAAATTGGAATGTTTGGGATATTTTGAAAACTGCAGGGGAGTTTGGGACAAATATGACCAATCGCCGCTTTCAGTACTTGGCATATGTTGGGTATAAAAATTCGTAATTTCAAACTGCGAATACGTGCAGAGAGGCTGAATTTGGCTCCAAAATATGGCTCAGGCCTCGAAATTGAGATGTTTGGGATAATTTTGAAAACTGCAGGGGGGGGATTGGGACAAATGTGTCCAAACGCCGCTTGCAGTACTTGGCATATGTTGGGTATAAAAAAGTCGCAATTTCAAACTGCGAATACGTGCAGAGAGCCAGAATTTGGCTCCAAAATATGACTCAGGCCTCGAAATTGGGATATTTGGGATATTTCGAAAACTGCAGGGGAGTTTGTGCAAAATGTGACTCACTGCACCTTTCAGTACTTGGCATATGTTGGGTATAAAAAGTCGTAATATCAAACTGCGAATACGTGCAGAGAACCAGAATTTAGCTCCAAAATATGGCTCTGGCCTCGATATTGGGATAATTGGGATATTTTGAAAACTGCAGAGGGGATTGAGACAAATGTGACCAAACGCCGTTTTCAGTACTTGGCATATGTTCCGTATAAAAAGTCGTAATTTCAAACTGCGAATACGTGCAGAGAGCCAGAATTTGGCTCCAAAATATGGCGCAGGCGTTGAAATTGGGATATTTGGGATATTTTGAAAACTGCAGGGGAGTTTTTGCAAAATGTGACTCACTGCTGCTTTCAGTACTTGGCATATGTTGGGTATAAAAAAATCGTAATTTCAAACTGCGAATACGTGCTGAGAGGCTGAATTTGGCTCCAAAATATGGCTCAGGCGTCGAAATTGGGATGTTTGGGATATTTTGAAAACTGCAGAGGAGTTTGGGACAAATATGACCAAACGCAACTTTCAGTACTTGGCATATGTTGGGTATAAAAAAGTCGCAATTTCAAACTGCGAATACGTGCTGAGAGCCAGAATGTGGCTCCAAAATATGGCTCAGGCTTCGAAATTGGGATATTTCGAAAACTGCAGGGGAGTTTGTGCAAAATATCACTCATTGCCGCTTTTAGGACTTGGCATATGTTGGGTATAAAAAATCGTAATTTCAAACTGCGAATACGTGCATAGAGCCAGAATTTGGCTCCAAAATATGGCTCAGGCCTCGAAATTGGGATGCTTGCGATATTTTGAAAATTGCAGGGGGGATTGAGACAAATGTGACCAAACGCCGCTTTCAGTACTTCGCATATGTTTGGTATAAAAAAGTCGTAATTTCAAACTGCGAATACGTGCAGAGAGCCAGAATTTGGCTCCAAAATATGGCTCAGGCCTCAAAATTGGGATATTTGGGATATTTTGAAAACTGCAGGGGAGTTTGTGCAAAATGTGACTCACTGCCACTTTCAGTACTTGGCATATGTTGGGTATAAAAAGTCGTAATTTCAAACTGCGAATACGTGAAAGAGAGCCAGAATTTGGCTCCAAAATATGGCTCAGGCCTCGAAATTGGGATATTTGGAATATTTTGAAAACTGCAGGGGAGTTTGTGCAAAATGTGACTCACTGCCGCTCTCAGTACTTGGCAAATGTTGGGTATAAAAAGTCGTAATTTCAAACTGCGAATACGTGAAAGAGAGCCAGAATTTGGCTCCAAAATATGGCTCAGGCCTCGAAATTGGGATGCTTGCGGTATTTTGAAAATTGCAGGGGGGATTGAGACAAATGTGACCAAACGCCGCTTTCAGTACTTCGCATATGTTTGGTATAAAAAAGTCGTAATTTCAAACTGCGAATACGTGCAGAGAGCCAGAATTTGGCTCTAAAATATGGCTCAGGCCTCAAAATTGGGATATTTGGGATATTTTGAAAACTGCAGGGGAGTTTGTGCAAAATGTGCCTCACTGCCGCTCTCAGTACTTGGCATATGTTGGGTATAAAAATTCGTAATTTCAAACTGCGAATACCAGCAGAGAGCCAGAATTTGGCTCCAAAATATGGCTCATATCTCGAAATTGGGATATTTGGGATATTTTGAAAACTGCAGGGGAGTTTGTGCAAAATGTGACTCACTGCCGCATAAGTACTTGGCATATGTTGGGTATAAAAAGTCGTAATATCAAACTGCGAATACGTGCAGAGATCCAGAATTTGGCTCCAAAATATGGCTCAGGCCTCGATATTGGGATAATTGGGATATTTTGAAAACTGCAGAGGGGATTGGGACATACGTGACCAAACGCCCTTTTCAGTACTTGGCATATGTTCCGTATAAAAAGTCGAAATTTCAAACTGCGATTACGTGCAGAGAGCCAGAATTTGGCTCCAAAATATGGCTCAGGCCTCGATATTGGGATGTTTGGGATATTTTGAAAACTGCAGTAAGGTTTGGGACAAATGTGACCAAACGCCGCTTTCAGTACTTCGCATATGTTGGGTATAAAAAAGTCGCAATTTCAAACTGCAAATACGTGCAGGGAGCCCGAATTTGGCTCCAAAATATGGCTCAGGCCTCGAAAGTGGAAAGTTTAGGATATTTTGAAAACTGCAGGGGAGTTTGTGCAAAATGTGACTCACTGCACCTTTCAGTACTTGGCATATGTTGGGTATAAAAAGTCGTAATATAAACTGTGAATACGTGCAGAGAGCCAGAATTTGGCTCCAAAATATGGCTCTGGCCTCGATATTGGGATAATTGGGATATTTTGAAAACTGCAGAGGGGATTGGGACAAATGTGACCAAACGCCGTTTTCAGGACTTGGCATATGTTCCGTATAAAAATTCGTAATTTCAAACTGCGAATACGTGCAGAGAGCCAGACATTGGCTCCGAAATATGGCGCAGGCCTCGAAATTGGGATATTTGGGATATTTTGAGAACTGCAGGGGAGTTTGTGCAAAATGTGACTCACTGCTGCTTTCAGTACTTGGCATATGTTGGGTATAAAAAATCGTAATTTCAAACTGCGAATACGTCCAGAGAGCCAGAACTTGGCTCTAAAATATGGCTCAGGCGTCGAAATTGGGATGTTTGGGATATTTTGAAAACTGCAGAGGAGTTTGGGACAAATATGACCAAACGCAGCTTTCAGTACTTGGCATATGTTGGGTATAAAAAAGTCGCAATTTCAAACTGCGAATACGGGCTGAGAGCCAGAATGTGGCTCCAAAATATGGCTCAGGGTTCGAAATTGGGATATTTCGAGAACTGCAGGGGAGTTTGTGCAAAATGTCACTCATTGCCGCTTTTAGGACTTGGCATATGTTGGGTATAAAAAATCGTAATTTCAAACTGCGAATACGTGCATAGAGCCAGAATTTGGCTCCAAAATATGGCTCAGGAATCGAAATTGGGATGATTGCGTTATTTTGAAAATTGCAGGGGGGATTGAGACAAATGTGACCAAACGCCGCTTTCAGTACTTCGCATATGTTTGGTATAAAAAAGTCGTAATTTCAAACTGCGAATACGTGCAGAGAGCCAGAATTTGGCTCCAAAATATGGCTCAGGCCTCAAAATTTGGATATTTGGGATATTTTGAAAACTGCAAGGGAGTTTGTGCAAAATGTGACTCACTGCCACTTTCAGTACTTGGCATATGTTGGGTATAAAAAGTCGTAATTTCAAACTGCGAGTACGTGAAAGAGAGCCAGAATTTGGCTCCAAAATAGGGCTCAGGCCTCGAAATTGGGATATTTGGGATATTTTGAAAACTGCAAGGGTGTTTGTGCAAAATGTGACTCACTGCCGCTCTCAGTACTTGGCATATGTTGGGTATAAAAAGTCGTAATTTCCAACTGCGAATACGTGAAAGAGAGCCAGAATTTGGCTCCAAAATATGGCTCAGGCCTCGAAATTGGGATGCTTGCGGTATTTTGAAAATTGAAGGGGGGATTGAGACAAATGTGACCAAACGTCGCTTTCAGTACTTCGCATATGTTTTGTATAAAAAAGTCGTAATTTCAAACTGCGAATACGTGCAGAGAGCCAGAATTTGGCTCCAAAATATGGCTCAGGCCTCAAAATTGGGATATTTGGGATATTTTGAAAACTGCAGGGGAGTTTGTGCAAAATGTGACTCACTGCCACTTTCTGTATTTGGCATATGTTGGGTATAAAAAATCGTAATTTCAAACTGCGAATACGTGCAGAGAGCCAGAATTTGGCTCCAAAATATGGCTCAGGCCTCAAAATTGGGATATTTGGGATATTTTGAAAACTGCAGGGGAGTTTGTGCAAAATGTGCCTCACTGCCGCTCTCAGTACTTGGCATATGTTGGGTATAAAAATTTGTAATTTCAAACTGCGAATACCAGCAGAGAGCCAGAATTTGGCTCCAAAATATGGCTCATATCTCGAAATTGGGATATTTGGGATATTTTGAAAACTGCAGGGGAGTTTGTGCAAAATGTGACTCACTGCCGCATAAGTACTTGGCATATGTTGGGTATAAAAAGTCGTAATATCAAACTGCGAATACGTGCAGAGATCCAGAATTTGGCTCCAAAATATGGCTCAGGCCTCGATATTGGGATAATTGGGATATTTTGAAAACTGCAGAGGGGATTGGGACATACGTGACCAAACGCCCTTTTCAGTACTTGGCATATGTTCCGTATAAAAAGTCGAAATTTCAAACTGCGATTACGTGCAGAGAGCCAGAATTTGGCTCCAAAATATGGCTCAGGCCTCGATATTGGGATGTTTGGGATATTTTGAAAACTGCAGTAAGGTTTGGGACAAATGTGACCAAACGCCGCTTTCAGTACTTCGCATATGTTGGGTATAAAAAAGTCGCAATTTCAAACTGCAAATACGTGCAGGGAGCCCGAATTTGGCTCCAAAATATGGCTCAGGCCTCGAAAGTGGAAAGTTTAGGATATTTTGAAAACTGCAGGGGAGTTTGTGCAAAATGTGACTCACTGCACCTTTCAGTACTTGGCATATGTTGGGTATAAAAAGTCGTAATATAAACTGTGAATACGTGCAGAGAGCCAGAATTTGGCTCCAAAATATGGCTCTGGCCTCGATATTGGGATAATTGGGATATTTTGAAAACTGCAGAGGGGATTTGGACAAATGTGACCAAACGCCGTTTTCAGGACTTGGCATATGTTCCGTATAAAAAGTCGTAATTTCAAACTGCGAATACGTGCAGAGAGCCAGACATTGGCTCCGAAATATGGCGCAGGCCTCGAAATTGGGATATTTGGGATATTTTGAAAACTGCAGGGGAGTTTGTGCAAAATGTGACTCACTGCTGCTTTCAGTACTTGGCATATGTTGGGTATAAAAAATCGTAATTTCAAACTGCGAATACGTCCAGAGAGCCAGAACTTGGCTCTAAAATATGGCTCAGGCGTCGAAATTGGGATGTTTGGGATATTTTGAAAACTGCAGAGGAGTTTGGGACAAATATGACCAAACGCAGCTTTCAGTACTTGGCATATGTTGGGTATAAAAAAGTCGCAATTTCAAACTGCGAATACGGGCTGAGAGCCAGAATGCGGCTCCAAAATATGGCTCAGGGTTCGAAATTGGGATATTTCGAGAACTGCAGGGGAGTTTGTGCAAAATGTCACTCATTGCCGCTTTTAGGACTTGGCAAATGTTGGGTATAAAAAATCGTAATTTCAAACTGCGACTACGTGCATAGAGCCAGAATTTGGCTCCAAAATATGGCTCAGGAATCGAAATTGGGATGATTGCGTTATTTTGAAAATTGCAGGGGGGATTGAGACAAATGTGACCAAACGCCGCTTTCAGTACTTCGCATATGTTTGGTATAAAAAAGTCGTAATTTCAAACTGCGAATACGTGCAGAGAGCCAGAATTTGGCTCCAAAATATGGCTCAGGCCTCAAAATTTGGATATTTGGGATATTTTGAAAACTGCAAGGGAGTTTGTGCAAAATGTGACTCACTGCCACTTTCAGTACTTGGCATATGTTGGGTATAAAAAGTCGTAATTTCAAACTGCGAGTACGTGAAAGAGAGCCAGGATTTGGCTCCAAAATATGGCTCAGGCCTCGAAATTGGGATATTTGGGATATTTTGAAAACTGCAGGGGTGTTTGTGCAAAATGTGACTCACTGCCGCTCTCAGTACTTGGCATATGTTGGGTATAAAAAGTCGTAATTTCCAACTGCGAATACGTGAAAGAGAGCCAGAATTTGGCTCCAAAATATGGCTCAGGCCTCGAAATTGGGATGCTTGCGGTATTTTGAAAATTGAAGGGGGGATTGAGACAAATGTGACCAAACGCCGCTTTCAGTACTTCGCATATGTTTTGTATAAAAAAGTCGTAATTTCAAACTGCGAATACGTGCAGAGAGCCAGAATTTGGCTCCAAAATATGGCTCAGGCCTCAAAATTGGGATATTTGGGATATTTTGAAAACTGCAGGGGAGTTTGTGCAAAATGTGACTCACTGCCACTTTCTGTATTTGGCATATGTTGGGTATAAAAAGTCGTAATTTCAAACTGCGAATACGTGAAAGAGAGCCAGAATTTGGCTCTAAAATATGGCTCAGGCCTCGAAATTGGGATATTTGGGATATTTTGAAAACTGCAGGGGAGTTTGTGCAAAATGTGACTCACTGCCGCTCTCAGTACTTGGCATATGTTGGGTATAAAAAGTCGTAATTTCAAACTGCGAATACCTGCAGAGAGCCAGAATTTGGCTCCAAAATATGGCTCATATCTCGAAATTGGGATATTTGGGATACTTTGAAAACTGCAGGGGAGTTTGTGCAAAATGTGACTCACTGCCGCATAAGTACTTGGCATATGTTGGGTATAAAAAGTCGTAATATCAAACTGCGAATACGTGCAGAGAGCCAGAATTTGGCTCCAAAATATGGCTCAGGCCTCGATATTGGGATAATTGGGATATTTTGAAAACTGGAGAGGGGATTGGGACATATGTGACCAAACGCCGTTTTCAGTACTTGGCATATGTTCCGTATAAAAAGTCGAAATTTCAAACTGCGATTACGTGCAGAGAGCCAGAATTTGGCTCCAAAATATGGCTCAGGCCTCGATATTGGGATGTTTGTGATATTTTGAAAACTGTAGTAAGGTTTGGGACAAATGTGACCAAACGCCGCTTTCAGTACTTCGCATATGTAGGGTATAAAAAAGTCGCAATTTCAAACAGCAAATACGTGCAGGGAGCCCGAATTTGGCTCCAAAATATGGCTCAGGCCTCGAAAGTAGAAAGTTTAGGATATTTTGAAAACTGCAGGGGAGTTTGTGCAAAATGTGACTCACTGCACCTTTCAGTACTTGGCATATGTTGGGTATAAAAAGTCGTAATATCAAACTGCGAATACGTGCAGAGAGCCAGAATTTGGCTCCAAAATATGGCTCTGGCCTCGATATTGGGATAATTAGGATATTTTGAAAACTGCAGAGGGGATTGGGACAAATGTGACCAAACGCCGTTTTCAGTACTTGCATATGTTCCGTATAAAAAGTCGTAATTTCAAACTGCGAATACGTGCAGAGAGCCAGACATTGGCTCCGAAATATGGCGCAAGCCTCGAAATTGGGATATTTGGGATATTTTGAAAACTGCAGGGGAGTTTATGCAAAATGTGACTCACTGCTGCTTTCAGTACTTGGCATATGTTGGGTATAAAAAATCGTAATTTCAAACTGCGAATACGTCCAGAGAGCCAGAACTTGGCTCCGAAATATGGCTCAGGCGTCGAAATTGGGATGTTTGGGATATTTTGAAAACTGCAGGGGAGTTTAGGACAAATATGACCAAACGCAGCTTTCAGTACTTGGCATATGTTGGGTATAAAAAAGTCGCAATTTCAAACTGCGAATACGTGCTGAGAGCCAGAATGTGGCTCCAAAATATGGCTTAGGCTTCGAAATTGGGATATTTCGAAAACTGCAGGGGAGTGTTGTGCAAAATGTCACTCATTGCCGCTTACAGGACTTGGCATATGTTGGGTATAAAAAGTCGTAATTTCAAACTGCGAATACGTGCATAGAGCCAGAATTTGGCTCCAAAATATAGCTCAGGCCTCCAAATTGGGATGCTTGCGATATTTTGAAAATTGCAGGGGGGATTGAGACAAATGTGACCAAACGCCACTTGCAGTACTTGGCATATGTTGGGTATAAAAAGTCGTAATTTCAAACTGCGAATACGTGAAAGAGAGCCAGAATTTGGCTCCAAAATATGGCTCAGGCCTCGAAATTGGGATATTTGGGATATTTTGAAAACTGCAGGGGAGTTTGTGCAAAATGTGACTCCCTGCCGCTCTCAGTACTTGACATATGTTGGGTATAAAAAGTCGTAATTTCAAACTGCGAATACCTGCAGAGAGCCAGAATTTGGCTCCAAAATATGGCTCATATCTCGAAATTGGGATATTCGGGATATTTTGAAAACTGCAGGGGAGTTTGTGCAAAATGTTACTCACTGCCGCATAAGTACTTGGCATATGTTGTGTATAAAAAGTCGTAATATCAAACTGCGAATACGTGCAGAGAGCCAGAATTTGGCTCCAAAATATGGCTCAGGCCACGAAATTGGGATATTTGGGATATTTTGAAAACTGCAGGGAAGTTTGTGCAAAATGTGACACACTGCCACTTTCAGTACTTGGCATATGTTGGGTATAAAAAGTCTTAATTTCAAACTGTCAATACGTGAAAGAGAGCCAGAATTTGGCTCCAAAATATGGCTCAGGCCTCGAAATTGGGATGCTTGCGGTATTTTGAAAATTGCAGGGGGGATTGAGACAAATGTGACCAAACGCCGCTTTCCGTACTTTGTATATGTTTGGTATAAAAAAGTCGTAATTTCAAACTGCGAATACGTGCAGAGAGCCAGAATTTGGCTCCAAAATATGGCTCATATCTCGAAATTGGGGTATTTGGGATATTTTGACAACTGCAGAGGGGATTGGGACATATGAGACCAAACGCCGTTTTCAGTACTTGGCATATGTTCCGTATAAAAAGTCGAAATTTCAAACTGCGATTACGTGCAGAGAGCCAGAATTTGGCTCAAAAATATGGCTCAGGCCTCGATATTGGGATGTTTGGGATATTTTGAAAACTGCAGTAAGGTTTGGGACAAATGTGACCAAACGCCGCTTACAGTACTTCGCATATGTTGGGTATAAAAAAGTCGTAATTTCAAACTGCAAATACGTGCAGGGAGCCCGAATTTGGCTCCAAAATATGGCTCAGGCCTCGAAATTGAGATGTTTGGGATATTTTGAAAACTGCATGGAAGTTTGGGACAAATTTGACCAAACGCTGCTTTCAATTCTAGGCATATGTTGGGTATAAAAAGTCGTAATTTCAAACTGCGAATACGTGCAGAGAGCCAGAATTTGGCTCCAAAATATGGCGTAGGCCTCGAAATGGGGATATTTGGGATATTTTGAAAACTGCATTGGAGTTTGTGCAAAAATGTGACTCACTGCCGCTTTCAGTACTTGGCATATGTTGGGTATAAAAAATCGTAATTTCAAACTGCGAATACGTGCAGAGAGCCAGAATTTGGCTCCAAAATATGGCTCATTCCTCGAAATTGGGATATTTGGGATATTTTGAAAACTGCAGGGGAGTTTGTGCAAAATATGACTCACTGCCGCTTTCAGTACTTGGCATATGTTGGGTATAAAAAGTCGTAATATCAAACTGCTAATACGTGCTGAGAGCCAGAACTTGGCTCCAAAATATGGCTCAGGCCTAGAAATTGGGATGTTTGGGATATTTTGAAAACTGCAGGGAGGTTTGGGACAAATGTCACCAAACCCCGCTTTCAGTACTTCGCATATGTTGGGTATAAAAAAGTCGTAATTTCAAACTGCGAATACGTGCAGAGAGCCAGAAATTGGCTCCAAAATATGGCTCAGGCCTCGAAATTGGGATATTTGGGATATTTTGAAAACTGGAGGGGAGTTTGTGCAAAATGTGACTCACTGCCGCTTTCAGTACTTGGCATATGTTGGGTATAAAAATCGAAATTTCAAACTGCGAATACGTGAAAGAGAGCCAAAATTTGGCTCCAAAGTATGGCTCAGGCCTCGAAATTGGGATATTTGGGATATTTTGAAAACTGCAGGGGAGTTTGTGCAAAATGTGACTCACTGCCGCTTTCAGTACTTGGCATATGTTGGGTATAAAAATCGAAATTTCAAACTGCGAATACGTGAAAGAGAGCCAAAATTTGGCTCCAAAGTATGGCTCAGGCCTCGAAATTGGGATATTTGGGATATTTTGAAAACTGCAGGGGAGTTTGTGCAAAATGTGACTCACTGCCGCTTTCAGTACTTGGCATATGTTGGGTATAAAAATTCGTAATTTCAAACTGCGAATACGTGCAGATAGCCAGAATTTGGTTCCGAAATATGGCTCAGGCTTCGAAATTGGGATATTTTGAAAACTGCAGGGGAGTTTGTGCAAAATGTGACTCACTGCCGCTTTCAGTACTTGGCATATATGTTGGGTATAAAAATTCGTTATTTCAAACTGCGAATACATGCAGAGAGCCAGAATTTGGGTCCAAAATATGGCTCAGGCCTTGAAGTTGGGATATTTGGGATATTTTGAAAACTCCAGGGGAGTTTGTGCAAAATGTGACTCACTGCCGCTTTCAGGACTTGGCATATGTTGGGTATAAAAAGTTGTAATATCAAAATGCGAATACATGCAGAGAGCCAGAATTTGGCTCCAAAATATGGCTCAGGCCTCAAAATTGAGATGTTTGGGATATTTTGAAAACTGCAGGGGGGATTGGGACAAATGTGTCCAAACGCTGCTTTCAGTACTTGGCATACGTTGTGTATAAAAAGTCGTAATTTCAAACTGCAAATACGTGCAGAAAGCCAGAATTTGGCTCCAAAATATGGCTCTGGCCTCAAAATTGGGATATTTGGGATATTTTAAAAACTGCAGGGGAGTTTGTGCAAAATGTCACTCACTGCCGCTTTCAGGACTTGGCATATTTTGCCTATAAAAAGTCGTAATTTCAAACTGCGAATATGTGCATAGAGCCAGAATTTGGCTCCAAAATATGGCTATGGCCTCGAAATTGGGATGTTTGGGATATTTTGAAAACTGCAGGGGAGTTTGTGCAAAATGTGACTCACTGCCGCTTTCAGTACTTGGCATATGTTGGGTATAAAAATAGTCGCAATTTCAAACTGCGAATACGTGCTGAGAGCCAGAATGTGGCTCCAAAATATGGCTCAGGCTTCGAAATTGGGATATTTCGAATACTGCAGGGAAGTTTGTGCAAAATGTCACTCACTGCCGCTTTTAGGACTTGGCATATGTTGGGTATAAAAAATCGTAATTTCAAACTGCGAATACGTGCATAGAGCCAGAATTTGGCTCCAAAATATTGCTCAGGCCTCGAAATTGGGATGTTTGGGATATTTTGAAAATTGTAGGGGAGTTTGGGACAAATATGACCAAACGCCGCTTTCAGTACTTGGCATATGTTTGGTGTAAAAGTCGTAAATTCAAACTGTGAATACGTGCAGAGAGCCTGAAATTGGCTCCAGAATATGGTTCAGGCCTCGAAATTGGGATATTTGGGATATTTTGAAAACTGGAGGGGAGTTTGTGCAAAATGTGACTCACTGCCGCTTTCAGTACTTGGCATATGTTGGGTATAAAAAGTCGTAAATTCAAACTGCGAATACGTGCAGAAAGCCAGAATTTGGCTCCAAAATATGGCTCATTCCTCGAAATTGGGATATTTGGGATATTTTGAAAACTGCAGGGGAGTTTGTGCAAAATGTAACTCACTGCCGCTTCAGTACTTGGCATATGTTGGGTATAAAAATCGTAATTTCAAACAGCGTATTCGTGCAGAAAGCCATAAATTGGTTCCAAAATATAACTCAGGCCTCGAAATTGTGATATTTGTGATATTTTGAAAACTGCAGGGGAGTTTGTGCAAAATGTGACTCACTGCCGCTTTCAGTACTTGACATATGTTGGGTATAAAAAGTCGTAAATTCAAACTGCGAATACATGTAGAGAGCCAGAATTTGGCTCCAAAATATGGCTCAGGCCTTGAAATTGGGATGTTTGGGATATTTTAAAAACTGCAGGGAGGTTTGGGACAAATGTGACCAAACACCGCTTTCAGTACTTGGCATATGTTGGGTATAAAAAGTCGTAATTTCAAACAGCGTATTCGTGCAGAAAGCCATAATTTGGTTCGAAAATATAGGACAGGCCTCGAAATTGGGATATTTGGGATATTTTGAAAACTGCAGGGAAGTTTGTGCAAAATGTGACTCACTGCAGCTTTCAGTACTTGGCATATGTTGGGTATAAAAAATCGTAATTTCAAGCTGCGAATACGTCCAGAGAGCCAGAACTTGGCTCCAAAATATGGCTCAGGCGTCGAAGTTGGGATGTTTGGGATATTTTGAAAACTGCAGGGGAGTTTGGGACAAATATGACCAAACGCAGCTTTCAGTACTTGGCATATGTTGGGTATAAAAATAGTCGCAATTTCAAACTGCGAATACGTGCTGAGAGCCAGAATGTGGCTCCAAAATATGGCTCAGGCTTCGAAATTGGGATATTTCGAAAACTGCAGGGTAGTTTGTGCAAAATGTCACTCACTGCAGCTTTTAGGACTTGGCATATGTTGGGTATAAAAAATCGTAATTTCAAACTGCGAATACGTGCATATAGCCAGAATTTGGCTCCAAAATATGGCTCAGGCCTCGAAATTGGGATGTTTGCGATATTTTGAAAATTGCAGGGGGGATTGGGACAAATGTGACCAAACGCCGCTTTCAGTACTTGGCACATGTTGGGTATAAAAAGTCGTAATTTCAAATTGCGAATACGTGCAGAGAGCCAGAATTTGGCTCCAAAATATGGCTCAGGCGTCGAAGTTGGGATGTTTGGGATATTTTGAAAACTGCAGGGGAGTTTGGGACAAATATGACCAAACGCAGCTTTCAGTACTTGGCATATGTTGGGTATAAAAATAGTCGCAATTTCAAACTGCGAATACGTGCTGAGAGCCAGAATGTGGCTCCAAAATATGGCTCAGGTTTCGAAATTGGGCTATTTCGAAAACTGCAGGGAAGTTTGTGCAAAATGTCACTCACTGCCGCTTTTAGGACTTGACATTTGTTGGGTATAAAAAATCGTAATTTCAAACTGCGAATACGTGCATAGAGCCAGAATTTGGCTCCAAAATATTGCTCAGGCCTCGAAATTGGGATGTTTGGGATATTTTGAAAATTGTAGGGGAGTTTGAGACAAATATGACCAAACGCCGCTTTCAGTACTTGGCATATGTTGGGTGTAAAAGTCGTAAATTCAAACTGCGAATACGTGCAGAGAGCCAGAATTTGGCTCCAAAACATGGCTCAGGCTTCGAAATTGGGATATTTCGAAAACTGCAGGGGAGATTGTGCAAAATGTCACTCACTGCCGCTTTTAGGACTTGACATTTGTTGGGTATAAAAAATCGTAATTTCAAACTGCGAATACGTGCATAGAGCCAGAATTTGGCTCCAAAATATGGCTCAGGCCTCGAAATCTGGGATGTTTGCGATATTTTGAAAACTGCAGGGAGGTTTGGATCAAATGTGACCAAACGCCGCTTTCAGTACTTCGCATATGTTGGGTACAAAAAAGTCGTAATTTCAAACTGTGAATACGTGCAGAGAGCCTGAAATTGGCTCCAGAATATGGTTCAGGCCTCGAAATTGGGATATTTGGGATATTTTGAAAACTGGAGGGGAGTTTGTGCAAAATGTGACTCACTGCCGCTTTCAGTACTTGGCATATGTTGGGTATAAAAAGTCGTAAATTCAAACTGCGAATACGTGCAGATAGCCAGAATTTGGCTCCAAAATATGGCTCATTCCTCGAAATTGGGATATTTGGGATATTTTGAAAACTGCAGGGGAGTTTGTGCAAAATGTAACTCACTGCCGCTTCAGTACTTGGCATATGTTGGGTATAAAAATCGTAATTTCAAACAGCGTATTCGTGCAGAAAGCCATAATTTGGTTCCAAAATATAACTCAGGCCTCGTAATTGTGATATTTGTGATATTTTGAAAACTGCAGGGGAGTTTGTGCAAAATGTGACTCACTGCCGCTTTCAGTACTTGGCATATGTTGGGTATAAAAAGTCGTAATTTCAAACTGCGAATACGTGCAGAGAGCCAGAACTTGGCTCCAAAATATGACTCAGGCCTTGAATTTGGGATGTTTGGGATATGTTGAAAACTGCATGGAGGTTTGGGACAAATGTGACCAAACGCCGCTTCCAATACTAGGCATATGTTGGGTATAAAAAGTCGTAATATCAAACTGCGAACACGAGCAGAGAGTCATTATTTGGCTCCAAAATATGGCTCAGGCCTCGAAATTGGGATATTTTAGATATTTTGAAAACTGCAGGGGAGTTTGTGCAAAATGTGACTCACTGCCGCTTTCAGTACTTGGCATATGTTGGGTATAAAAATTCGTTATTTCAAACTGCGAATACGTGCAGAGAGCCAGAATTTGGCTCCAAAATATGGCTCAGGCCTCGAAATGGGATATTTGGGATATTTTGAAAACTGCAGGGGAATTTATGCAAAATGTGACTCACTGCCGCTTCAGTACTTGGCATATGTTGGGTATAAAAATTAGTAATATCAAACTGCGAATACGTGCAGAGAGCCAGAACTTGGCTCCAAAATATGGCTCAGGCCTAGATATTGGGATGTTTGGGATATTTTGAAAACTGCATTGAGGTTTGGGACAAATGTGACCAAACGCCGCTTTCAGTACTAGGCATATGTTGGGTATAAAAAGTCGTAATATCAAACTGCGAATACGAGCAGAGAGCCAGAATTTGGCTCCAAAATATGGCTCAGGCCTCGAAATTGGGTTATTTTAGATATTTTGAAAACTGCAGGGGAGTTTGTGCAAAATGTGACTCACTGCCTCTTTCAGTACTTGGCATATGTTGGGTATAAAAAGTCGTAATATCAAACTGCGAATACGAGCAGAGAGCCAGAATTTGGCTCCAAAATATGGCTCAGGCCTCGAAATTGTGATATTTGTGATATTTTGAAAACTGCAGGGGAGTTTGTGCAAAATGTGACTCACTGCCGCTTTCAGTACTTGACATATGTTGGGTATAAAAAGTCGTAAATTCATACTGCGAATTCGTGCAGAGAGCCAGAATTTGGCTCCAAAATATGGCTCTGGCCTTGAAATTGGGATGTTTGGGATATTTTAAAAACTGCAGGGAGGTTTGGGACAAATGTGACCAAACACCGTTTTCAGTACTTGGCATATGTTGGGTATAAAAAGTCGTAATTTCAAACAGCGTATTCGTGCAGAAAGCCATAATTTTGTTCCAAAATATAGGACAGGCCTCGAAATTGGGATATTTGGGATATTTTGAAAACTGCAGGGAAGTTTGTGCAAAATGTGACTCACTGCAGCTTTCAGTACTTGGCATATGTTGGGTATAAAAATTCGTAATTTCAAGCTGCGAATACGTCCAGAGAGCCAGAACTTGGCTCCAAAATATGGCTCAGGCGTCGAAGTTGGGATGTTTGGGATATTTTGAAAACTGCAGTGGAGTTTGGGACAAATATGACCAAACGCAGCTTTCAGTACTTGGCATATGTTGGGTATAAAAATAGTCGCAATTTCAAACTGCGAATACGTGCTGAGAGCCAGAATGTGTTTCCAAAATATGGCTCAGGCTTCGAAATTGGGATATTTCGAAAACTGCAGGGGAGTTTGTGCAAAATGTCACTCACTACCGCTTTTAGGACTTGGCATATGTTGGGTATAAAAAATCGTAATTTCAAACTGCGAATACGTGCATATAGCCAGAATTTGGCTCCAAAATATGGCTCAGGCCTCGAAATTGGGATGTTTGTGATATTTTGAAAATTGCAGGGGGGATTGGGACAAATGTGACCAAACGCCGCTTTCAGTACTTGGCACATGTTGGGTATAAAAAGTCGTAATTTCAAATTGCGAATACGTGCAGAGAGCCAGAATTTGGCTCCAAAATATGGCTCAGGCGTCGAAGTTGGGATGTTTGGGATATTTTGAAAACTGCAGGGGAGTTTGGGACAAATATGACCAAACGCAGCTTTCAGTACTTGGCATATGTTGGGTATAAAAATAGTCGCAATTTCAAACTGCGAATACGTGCTGAGAGCCAGAATGTGGCTCCAAAATATGGCTCAGGCTTCGAAATTGGGATATTTCGAAAACTGCAGGGAAGTTTGTGCAAAATGTCACTCACTGCCGCTTTCAGTACTTGACATATGTTGGGTATAAAAAGTCGTAAATTCAAACTGCGAATACATGCAGAGAGCCAGAATTTGGCACCAAAATTTGGCTCAGGCCTTGAAATTGGGATGTTTGGGATATTTTAAAAACTGCAGGGAGGTTTGGGACAAATGTGACCAAACACCTCTTTCAGTACTTGGCATATGTTGGGTATAAAAAGTCGTAATTTCAAACAGCGTATTCGTGCAGAAAGCCATAATTTGGTTCCAAAATATAAGACAGGCCTCGAAATTGGGATATTTGTGATATATTTTCAAAACTGCGGGGAAGTTTGTGCAAAATGTGATTCACTGCAGCTTTCAGTACTTGGCATATGTTGGGTATAAAAAATCGTAATTTCAAGCTGCGAATACGTCCAGAGAGCCAGAACTTGGCTCCAAAATATGGCTCAGGCGTCGAAGTTGGGATGTTTGGGATATTTTGAAAACTGCAGGGGAGTTTGGGACAAATATGACCAAACGCAGCTTTCAGTACTTGGCATATGTTGGGTATAAAAATAGTCGCAATTTCAAACTGCGAATACGTGCTGAGAGCCAGAATGTGGCTCCAAAATATGGCTCAGGCTTCGAAATTGGGATATTTCGAAAACTGCAGGGAAGTTTGTGCAAAATGTCACTCACTGCCGCTTTTAGGACCTGGCATATGTTGGGTATAAAAAATCGTAATTTCAAACTGCGAATACGTGCATAGAGCCAGAATTTGTCTCCAAAATATTGCTCAGGCCTCGAAATTGGGATGTTTGGGATATTTTGAAAATTGTAGGGGAGTTTGAGACAAATATGACCAAACGCCGCTTTCAGTACTTGGCATATGTTGGGTGTAAAAGTCGTAAATTCAAACTGCGAATACGTGCAGAGAGCCAGAATTTGGCTCCAAAATATGGCTCAGGCTTCGAAATTGGGATATTTCGAAAACTGCAGGGGAGTTTGTGCAAAATGTCACTCACTGCCGCTTTTAGGACTTGACATTTGTTGGGTATAAAAAATCGTAATTTCAAACTGCGAATACGTGCATAGAGCCAGAATTTGGCTCCAAAATATGGCTCAGGCATCGAAATTGGATTGTTTGCGATATTTTGAAAATTGCAGGGCGGATTGGGACAAATGTGACCAAACGCCGCTTTCAGTACTTCGCATATGTTGGGTACAAAAAAGTCGTAATTTCAAACTGTGAATACGTGCAGAGAGCCTGAAATTGGCTCCAGAATATGGTTCAGGCCTCGAAATTAGGATATTTGGGATATTTTGAAAACTGGAGGGGAGTTTGTGCAAAATGTGACTCACTGCCGCTTTCAGTACTTGGCATATGTTGGGTATAAAAAGTCGTAAATTCAAACTGCGAATACGTGCAGAAAGCCAGAATTTGGCTCCAAAATATGGCTCATTCCTCGAAATTGGGATATTTGGGATGTTTTGAAAACTGCAGGGGAGTTTGTGCAAAATGTAACTCACTGCCGCTTCAGTACTTGGCATATGTTGGGTATAAAAATCGTAATTTCAAACAGCGTATTCGTGTAGAAAGCCATAATTTGGTTCCAAAATATAACTCAGGCCTCGAAATTGTGATATTTGTGATATTTTGAAAACTGCAGGGGGGATTGAGACAAATGTGACCAAACGCCGCTTTCAGTAATTCGCATATGTTTGGTATAAAAAGTCGTAATTTCAAACAGCGAATACGTGCAGAGAGCCAGAATTTGGCTCCAAAATATGGCTCAGGCCTCAAAATTGGGATATTTGGGATATTTTTTTAAAACTGCAGGGGAGTTTGTGCAAAATGTGACTCACTGCCACTTTCAGTACTTGGCATATGTTGGGTATAAAAAGTCGCAATTTCAAACTGCGAATACGTGAAAGAGAGCCAGAATTTGGCTCCAAAATATGGCTCAGGCCTCGAAATTGGGATATTTGGGATATTTTGAAAACTGCAGGGGAGTTTGTGCAAAATGTGACTCACTGACGCTCTCAGTACTTGGCATATGTTGGGTATAAAAAGTCGTAATTTCAAACTGCGAATACCTGCAGAGAGCCAGAACTTGGCTCCAAAATATGGCTCATATCTCGAAATTGGGATATTTGGGATATTTTGAAAACTGCAGGGGAGTTTGTGCAAAATGTGACTCACTGCTGCATAAGTACTTGGCATATGTTCCGTATAAAAAGTCGAAATTTCAAACTGCGATTACGTGCATGTAGACAGAATTTGGCTCCAAAATATGGCTCAGGCCTCGAAATTGGGATGTTTGCGATATTTTGAAAATTGCAGGGGGGATTGGGACAAATGTGACCAAACGCCGCTTTCAGTACTTGGCACATGTTGGGTATAAAAAGTCGTAATTTCAAATTGCGAATACGTGCAGAGAGCCAGAATTTGGCTCCAAAATATGGCTCAGGCCTCGATATTGGGATAATTGGGATATTTTGAAATCTGCAGAGGGGATTGGGACATATGTGACCAATCGCCGTTTTCAGTACTTGGCATATGTTCCGTATAAAAAGTCGTAATTTCAAACTGCGAATACATGCAGAGAGCCAGAATTTGGCTCCAAAATATGGCTCAGGCCTCGATATTGGGATGTTTGGGATATTTTGAAAACTGCAGGGAGGTTTGGGAAAAATGTGACCAAATGCCGCTTTCAGTACTTCGCATATGTTGGGTATAAAAAAGTCGTAATTTCAAACTTCGAATACGTGCAGAGAGCCAGAATTTTGCTCCAAAATATGGCTCATTCCTCGAAATTGGGATATTTGGGATATTTTCAAAACTGCAGGGGAGTTTGTGCAAAATGTGACTCACTGCCGCTTTCAGTACTTGGCATATGTTGGGTATAAAAAGTCGTAATTTCAAACTGCGAATACGTGCAGAGAGCCAGAACTTGGCTCCAAAATATGACTAAGGCCTTGAATTTGGGATGTTTGGGATATGTTGAAAACTGCATGGAGGTTTGGGACAAATGTGACGAAACGCCGCTTCCAATACTAGGCATATGTTGGGTATAAAAAGTCGTAATATCAAACTGCGAACACGAGCAGAGAGTCATTATTTGGCTCCAAAATATGGCTCAGGCCTCGAAATTGGGATATTTTAGATATTTTGAAAACTGCAGGGGAGTTTGTGCAAAATGTGACTCACTGCCGCTTTCAGTACTTGGTATATGTTGGGTATAAAAATTCGTTATTTCAAATTGCGAATACGTGCAGAAGAGCCAGAATTTGGCTCCAAAATATGGCTCAGGCCTCGAAATTGGGATGTTTGTGATATTTTGAAAATTGCAGGGGGGATTGGGACAAATGTGACCAAACGCCGCTCTCAATACTTTGCATATGTTCCGTATAAAAAGTCGTAATTTCAAACTGCGAATACGTGCAGAGAGCCAGAATTTGGCTACAAAATATGGCTCAGGCTTCGATATTGGGATGGTTGGGATATTTTGAAAACTGCAGGGAGGTTTGGGTCAAATGTCACTAAACCCCGCTTTCAGTACTTCGCATATGTTGGGTATAAAAAAGTCGTAATTTCAAACTGCGAATACGTGCAGAGAGCCAGAAATTGGCTCCAAAATATGGCTCAGGCCTCAAAATTGAGATATTTGGGATATTTTGAAAACTGCAGGGGAGTTTGTGCAAAATGTGACTCACTGCCGCTTTCAGTACTTGGCATATGTTGGGTATAAAAAGTCGAAATTTCAAACTGCGAATACGTGCAGAGAGCCAGAATTTGGCTCCAAAATATGGCTCATTCCTCGAAATTGGGATATTTGGGATATTTTGAAAACTGCAGGGGAGTTTGTGCAAAATGTGACTCACTGCCGCTTTCAGTACTTGGCATATGTTGGGTATAAAAAGTCGTAATATCAAACTGCGAATACGTGCAGAGAGCCTGAATTTGGCTCCAAAATATGGCTCAGGCCTTGAAATTGGGATGTTTGGGATATTTTGAAAACTGCAGGGAGGTTTGGGTCAAATGTGACAAAACGCCGCTTTCAGTTCTTGACATATGTTGGGTATAAAAAGTCATAATTTCAAACAGCGTATTCGTGCAGAGAGCCTGAATTTGGCTCCAAAATATGGCTCAGGCCTCGAAATTGGGATATTTGGGATATTTTGAAAACTGCAGGGGAGTTTGTGCAAAATGTGACTCACTGCCGCTTTCAGTACTTTACATTAGTTGGGTATATAAAATCGTAATTTCAAACTGCGAATACGTCCAGAGAGCCAGAACTTGGCTCCAAAATATGGCTCAGGCGTCGAAATTGGGATGTTTGGGATATTTTGAAAACTGCAGGGGATTTTGGGACAAATATGACCAAACGCAACTTACAGTACTTGGCATATGTTGGGTATAAAAAAGTCGCAATTTCAAACTGCGAATACGTGCTGAGAGCCAGAATGTGGCTCCAAATAATGGCTCAGGCTTCGAAATTGGGATATTTCGAAAACTGCAGGGGAGTTTGTGCAAAATGTCACTCTCTGCCGCTTTTAGGACTTGGCATATGTTGGGTATAAAAAATCGTAATTTCAAACTGCGAATACGTGCATAGAGCCAGAATTTGGCTCCAAAATATGGCTCAGGCCTCGAAATTGGGATGCTTGCGATATTTTGAAAATTGCAGGGGGGATTGAGACAAATGTGACCAAACGTCGCTTTCAGTAATTCGCATATGTTTGGTATAAAAAGTCGTAATTTCAAACTGCGAATACGTGCAGAGAGCCAGAATTTGGCTCCAAAATATGGCTCAGGCCTCAAAATTGGGATATTTGGGATATTTTTTTAAAACTGCAGGGGAGTTTGTGCAAAATGTGACTCCCTGCCACTTTCAGTACTTGGCATATGTTGGGTATAAAAAGTCGTAATTTCAAACTGCGAATACGTGAAAGAGAGCCAGAATTTGGCTCCAAAATATGGCTCAGGCCTCGAAATTGGGATATTTGGGATATTTTGAAAACTGCAGGGGAGTTTGTGCAAAATGTGACTCGCTGCCGCTCTCAGTACTTCGCATATGTTGGGTATAAAAAGTCGTAATTTCAAACTGCGAATACCTGCAGAGAGCCAGAATTTGGCTCCAAAATATGGCTCATATATCGAAATTGGGATATTTGGGATATTTTGAAAACTGCAGGGGAGTTTGTGCAAAATGTGACACACTGCTGCATAAGTACTTGGCATATGTTCCGTATAAAAAGTCGAAATTTCAAACTGCGATTACGTGCAGAGAGCCAGAATTTGGCTCCAAAATATGGCTCAGGCCTCGATATTGGGATGTTTGGGATATTTTGAAAACTGCATTAAGGTTTGGGACAAATGTGACCAAACGCAGCTTTCAGTACTTCGCATATGTTTGGTATAAAAAATTCGTAATTTCAAACTGCAAATACGTGCAGAGAGCCCGAATTTGGCTCCAAAATATGGCTCAGGCCTCGAAATTGAGATGTTTGGGATATTTTGAAAACTGCAGGGAGGTGTGGGACAAATTTGACCAAACGCCGCTTTCAGTACTTGGCATATGTTGGGTATAAAAAGTCGTAATTTCAAACTGCGAATACGTGCAGAGAGCAAGAATTTGGCTCCAAAATATGGCGCAGGCCTCAAAATTGGGATATTTGGGATATTTTGAAAACTGCAGGGGAGTTTGTGCAAAATGTGACTCACTGCCGCTTTCAGTACTTGGCATATGTTGGGTATAAAAAATCGTCATTTCAAACTGCGAATACGTCCAGAGAGCCAGAATTTGGCTCCAAAATATGGCTCAGGCGTCGAAAATGTGATGTTTGGGATATTTTGAAAACTGCAGGGGAGTTTGGGACAAATATGACCAAACGCAGCTTTCAGTACTTGGCATATGTTGGGTATAAAAAAGTCGCAATTTCAAACTGCGAATACGTGCTGAGAGCCAGAATGTGGCTCCAAAATATGGCTCAGGCTTCGAAATTGGGATATTTCGAAAACTGCAGGGGAGTTTGTGCAAAATGTCACTCACTGCAGCTTTTAGGACTTGGCATATGTTGGGTATAAAAAAATCGTAATTTCAAACTGCGAATACGTACATAGAGCCAGAATTTGGCTCCAAAATATGGCTCATGCCTCGAAATTTGGATGCTTGCGATATTTTGAAAATTGCAGGGGGGATTGAGACAAATGTGACCAAACGCCGCTTTCAGTACTTCGCATATGTTTGGTATAAAAAAGTCGTAATTTCAAACTGCGAATACGTGCAGAGAGCCAGAATTTGGCTCCAAAATATGGCTCAGGCCTCAAAATTGGGATATTTGGGATATTTTGAAAACTGCAGGGGAGTTTGTGCAAAATGTGACTCACTTCCACTTTCAGTACTTGGCATATGTTGGGTATAAAAAGTCGTAATTTCAAACTGCGAATACGTGAAAGAGAGCCAGAATTTGGCTCCAAAATATGGTTCAGGCCTCGAAATTGGGATATTTGGGATATTTAGAAAACTGCAGGGGAGTTTGTGCAAAATGTGACTCACTGCCGCTCTCAGTACTTGGCATATGTTGGGTATAAAAAGTCGTAATTTCAAACTGCGAATACCTGCAGAGAGCCAGAATTTGGCTCCAAAATATGGCTCATATCTCGAAATTGGGATATTTGGGATATTTTGAAAACTGCAGGGGAGTTTGTGCAAAATGTGACTCACTGCTGCATAAGTACTTGGCATATGTTCCGTATAAAAAGTCGAAATTTCAAACTGCGATTACGTGCAGAGAGCCAGAATTTGGCTCCAAAATATGGCTCAGGCCTCGATATTGGGATGTTTGGGATATTTTGAAAACTGCAGTAAGGTTTGGGACAAATGTGTCCAAACGCCGCTTTCAGTACTTCGCATATGTTGGGTATAAAAAAGTCGTAATTTCAAACTGCAAATACGTGCAGAGAGCCCGAATTTGGCTCCAAAATATGGCTCAGGCCTCGAAATTCAGATGTTTGGGATATTTTGAAAACTGCTGGGAGGTTTGGGACAAATTTGACCAAACGGCGCTTTCAGTACTTGGCATATGTTGGGTATAAAAAGTCGAAATTTCAAACTGCGAATACGTGCAGAGAGCCAGAATTTGGCTCCAAAATATGGCTCATTCCTCGAAATTGGGATATTTGGGATATTTTGAAAACTGCAGGGGGGTTTTTGCAAAATGTGACTCACTGCCGCTTTCAGTACTTGGCATATGTTTGGTATAAAAAGTCGTAATATCAAACTGCTAATACGTGCTGAGAGCCAGAACTTGGCTCCAAAATATGGCTCAGGCCTAGAAATTGGGATGTTTGGGATATTTTGAAAACTGCAGGGAGGTTTTGGACAAATGTGACCAAACGCCGCTTTCAGTACTAGGCATATGTTGCGTATAAAAAGTCGTAATATCAAACTGCGAATATGAGCAGAGAGCCAGAATTTGGCTCCAAAATATGGCTCAGGCCTCGAAATTGGGATATTTTAGATATTTTGAAAACTGCCGGGGAGTTTGTGCAAAATGTGACTCGCTGCCGCTTTCAGTACTTGGCATATGTTGGGTATAAAAAGACGTAATTTCAAACTGCGAATACGTGCATAGAGCAAGAATTTGGCTCCAAAATATGGCTCAGGCCTCGAAATTCGGATATTTGGGATATTTCGAAAACTGCAGGGGAGTTTGTGCAAAATGTGACTCACTGCACCTTTCAGTACTTGGCATATGTTGGGTATAAAAAGTCGTAATATCAAACTGCGAATACGGTCAGAGAGCCAGAATTTGGCTCCAAAATATGGCTCTGGCCTCGATATTGGGATAATTGGGATATTTTGAAAACTGCAGAGGGGATTGGGGCAAATGTGACCAAACGCCGTTTTCAGAACTCGGCATATGTTGCGTATAAAAAGTCGTAATTTCAAACTGCGAATACGTGCAGAGAGCCAGAATTTGGCTCGAAAATATGGCTCAGGCCTCAAAATTGGGATATTTGGGATATTTTGAAAACTGCAGGGGAGTTTTGGACAAATATGACCAAACGCAGCTTTCAGTACTTAGCATATGTTGGGTATAAAAAAGTAGCAATTTCAAACTGCGAATACGTGCTGAGAGCCAGAATGTGGCTCCAAAATATGGCTCAGGCTTCGAAATTGGGATATTTCGAAAACTGCAGGGGAGTTTGTGCAAAATGTCACTCATTGCCGCTCTTAGGACTTGGCATATGTTGGGTATAAAAAATCGTAATTTCAAACTGCGAATACGTGCATAGAGCCAGAATTTGGCTCCAAAATATGGCTCAGGCCTCGAAATTGGGATGCTTGCGATATTTTGAAAATTGCAGGGGGGATTGAGACAAATGTGACCAAACGCCGCTTTCAGTACTTCACATTTGTTTGGTATAAAAAAGTCGTAATTTCAAACTGCGAATACGTGCAGAGAGCCAGAATTTGGCTCCAAAATATGGCTCAGGCCTCAAAATTGGGATATTTGGGATATTTTGAAAACTGCAGGGGAGTTTGTGCAAAATGTGACTCACTGCCACTTTCAGTACTTGGCATATGTTGGGTATAAAAAATCCTAATTTCAAACTGCGAATACGTGAAAGAGAGCCAGAATTTGGCTCCAAAATATGGCTCAGGCCTCGAAATTGGGATATTTGGGATATTTTGAAAACTGCAGTGGAGTTTGTGCAAAATGTGACTCACTGCCGCTCTCAGTACTTGGCATATGTTGGGTATAAAAATTCGTAATTTCAAACTGCGAATACCTGCAGAGAGCTAGAATTTGGCTCCAAAATATGGCTCATATCTCGAAATTGGGATATTTGGGATATTTTGAAAACTGCAGGGGAGTTTGTGCAAAATGTGACTCACTGCCACATAAGTTCTTGGCATATGTTGGGAATAAAAAGTCGTAATATCAAACTGCGAATACGTGCAGAGAGCCAGAATTTGGCTCCAAAATATGGCTCAGGCCTCGATATTGGGATAATTGGGATATTTTGAAAACTGCAGAGGGGATTGGGACATATGTGACCAAACGCCGTTTTCAGTACTTGCCATATGTTCCGTATAAAAAGTCGAAATGTCAAACTGCGATTACGTGCAGAGAGCCAGAATTTGGCTCCAAAATATGGCTCAGGCCTCGAAAGTGGAAAGTTTAGGATATTTTGAAAACTGCAGGGGAGTTTGTGCAAAATGTGACTCACTGCACCTTTCAGTACTTGTCATATGTTGGGTATAAAAAGTCGTAATATCAAACTGCGAATACGTGCAGAGAGCCAGAATTTGGCTCCAAAATATGGCTCTGGCCTCGATATTGGGATAATTGGGATATTTTGAAAACTGCAGAGGGGATTGGGACAAATGTGACCAAACGCCGTTTTCAGTACTTGGCATATGTTCCGTATAAAAAGTCGTAATTTCAAACTGCGAATACGTGCAGAGAGCCAGAATTTGGCTCCAAAATATGGCGCAGGCCTTGAAATTGGGATATTTGGGATATTTTGAAAACTGCAGGGGAGTTTGTGCAAAATGTGACTCACTGCTGCTTTCAGTACTTGGCATATGTTGGGTATAAAAAATCGTAATTTCAAACTGCGAATACGTCCAGAGAGCCAGAACTTGGCTCCAAAAATATGGCTCAGGCGTCGAAATTGGGATGTTTGGGATATTTTGAAAACTGCAGGGGAGTTTGGGACAAATATGACCAAATGCAGCTTTCAGTACTTGGCATATGTTGGGTATAAAAAAGTCGCAATTTCAAACTGCGAATACGTGCTGAGAGCCAGAATGTGGCTCCAAAATATGGCTCAGGCTTCGAAATTGCGATATTTCGAAAACTGCAGGGGAGTTTGTGCAAAACGTGACTCACAGCCTGATCAACCAGGCTGTGACTCATACGTCAGGCTGCGAGCAGCCGCGTCTAACAGCCTGGTTGATCAGTCCAGCAACCAGGAGGCCTGGTCGACGACCGGGCCGCGGGGACACTAAGCCCCGGAAGCACCTCAAGGTAGCCTCAAGGTAGGTAGCCAGCCACTTTCAGTACTTGGCATATGTTGCGTATAAAAAGTCGTAATATCAAACTGCTAATACGTGCTGAGAGCCAGAACTTGGCTCCAAAATATGGCTCAGGCCTAGAAATTGGGATGTTTGGGATATTTTGAAAACTGCAGGGAGGTTTGGGACAAATGTGACCAAACGCCGCTTTCAGTACTAGGCATATGTTGGGTATAAAAAATCGTAATTTCAAACTTCGAATACTTGCATAGAGCCAGAATTTGGCTCTAAAATATGGCTCAGGCCTCGAAATATGGATGTTTGCGATATTTTGAAAATTGCAGGGCGGATTGGGACAAATGTGACCAAACGCCGCTTTCAATACTTTGCATATGTTCCGTATAAAAAGTCGTAATTTCAATCTGCGAATACGTGCAGAGAGCCAGAATTTGGCTACAAAATATGGCTCAGGCTTCGATATTGGGATGGTTGGGATATTTTGAAAACTGCAGGGAGGTTTGGGTCAAATGTCATCAAACCCCGCTTTCAGTACTTCGCATATGTTGGGTATAAAAAAGTCGTAATTTCAAACTGCGAATACGTGCAGAGAGCCAGAAATTGGCTCCAAAATTTGGCTCAGGCCTCGAAATTGGGATATTTGGGATATTTTGAAAACTGGAGGGGAGTTTGTGCAAAATGTGACTCACTGCCGCTTTCAGTACTTGGCATATGTTGGGTATAAAAATCGAAATTTCAAACTGCGAATACGTGAAAGAGAGCCAAAATTTGGCTCCAAAATATGGCTCAGGCCTCGAAATTTGGATATTTGAGATATTTTAAAAACTGCAGGGGAGTTTGTGCAAAATGTGACTCACTGCCGCTTTCAGTACTTGGCATATGTTGGGTATAAAAAGTCGTAATTTTAAACTGCGAATACGTGCAGAGAGCCAGAATTTGGCTCCAAAATATGGCTCATTCCTCGAAATTGGGATATTTGGGATATTTTGAAAACTGCAGGGGAGTTTGTGCAAAATGTGACTCACTGCCGCTTTCAGTACTTGGCATATGTTGGATATAAAAAGTCGTAATATCAAACTGCGAATACGTGCAGAGAGCCAGAATTTGGCTCCAAAATATGGCTCAGGCCTCGAAATTGGGATGTTTGGGAGATTTTGAAAACTGCAGGGGGGATTGGGACAAATGTGACCAAACGCCGCTTTCAGTACTTGGCTTATGTTGGGTATAAAAATTCGTTATTTTAAACTGCGAATACGAGCAGAGAGCCAGAATTTGACTCCAAAATATGGCTCAGGCCTCGAAATTGGGATATTTGAGATATTTTGAAAACTGCAGGGGAGTTTGTGCAAAATGTGACTCACTGCCGCATTCAGTACTTGGCATATGTTGGGTATAAAAATTTGTAATTTCAAACTGCGAACACGTGCAAATAGCCAGAATTTGGTTCCAAAATATGGCTCAGGCCTCGAAATTGGGATATTTTGAAAACTGCAGGGGAGTTTGTGCAAAATGTGACTCACTGCCGCTTTCAGTACTTGGCATAAGTTGGGTATAAAAATTTGTTATTTCAAACTGCGAATACGTGCAGAGAGACAGAATTTGGGTCCAAAATATGGCTCAGGCCTCGAAGTTTGGATATTTGGGATATTTCGAAAACTCCAGGGGAGTTTGTGCAAAATGTGACTCACTGCCGCTTTCAGGACTTGGCATATGTTGGGTATAAAAAGTCGTAATATCAAAATGCGAATACGTGCATAGAGCCAGAATTTGACTCCAAATTATGGCTCAGGCCTCGAAATTTGGATAATTTAGATATTTTGAAAACTGCCGGGGAGTTTGTGCCAAATGTGACTCGCTGACGCTTTCAGTACTAGGCATATGTTGGGTATAAAAATCGAAATTTCAAACTGCGAATACGTGAAAGAGAGCCAGAATTTGGCTCCAAAATATGGCTCATTCTTCGAAATTGGGATATTTGGGATATTTTGAAAACTGCAGGGGAGTTTGTGCAAAATGTGACTCACTGCCGCTTTCAGTACTTGGCATATGTTGGATATAAAAAGTCGTAATATCAAACTGCGAATACGTGCAGAGAGCCAGAATTTGGCTCCAAAATATGGCTCAGGCCTCGAAATTGGGATGTTTGGGAGATTTTGAAAACTGCAGGGGAGTTTGTGCAAAATGTGACTCACTGCCACTTTCAGTACTTGGCATATGTTGGGTATAAAAAATCCTAATTTCAAACTGCGAATACGTGAAAGAGAGCCAGAATTTGGCTCCAAAATATTGCTCAGGCCTCGAAATTGGGATATTTGGGATATTTTGAAAACTGCAGTGGAGTTTGTGCAAAATGTGACTCACTGCCGCTCTCAGTACTTGGCATATGTTGGGTATAAAAATTCGTAATTTCAAACTGCGAATACCTGCAGAGAGCCAGAATTTGGCTCCAAAATATGGCTCATATCTCGAAATTGGGATATTTGGGATATTTTGAAAACTGCAGGGGAGTTTGTGCAAAATGTGACTCACTGCCACATAAGTTCTTGGCATATGTTGGGAATAAAAAGTCGTAATATCAAACTGCGAATACGTGCAGAGAGCCAGAATTTGGCTCCAAAATATGGCTCAGGCCTCGATATTGGGATAATTGGGATATTTTGAAAACTGCAGAGGGGATTGGGACATATGTGACCAAACGCCGTTTTCAGTACTTGCCATATGTTCCGTATAAAAAGTCGAAATGTCAAACTGCGATTACGTGCAGAGAGCCAGAATTTGGCTCCAAAATATGGCTCAGGCCTCGAAAGTGGAAAGTTTAGGATATTTTGAAAACTGCAGGGGAGTTTGTGCAAAATGTGACTCACTGCACCTTTCAGTACTTGTCATATGTTGGGTATAAAAAGTCGTAATATCAAACTGCGAATACGTGCAGAGAGCCAGAATTTGGCTCCAAAATATGGCTCTGGCCTCGATATTGGGATAATTGGGATATTTTGAAAACTGCAGAGGGGATTGTGACAAATGTGACCAAACGCCGTTTTCAGTACTTGGCATATGTTCCGTATAAAAAGTCGTAATTTCAAACTGCGAATACGTGCAGAGAGCCAGAATTTGGCTCCAAAATATGGCGCAGGCCTTGAAATTGGGATATTTGGGATATTTTGAAAACTGCAGGGGAGTTTGTGCAAAATGTGACTCACTGCTGCTTTCAGTACTTGGCATATGTTGGGTATAAAAAATCGTAATTTCAAACTGCGAATACGTCCAGAGAGCCAGAACTTGGCTCCAAAAATATGGCTCAGGCGTCGAAATTGGGATGTTTGGGATATTTTGAAAACTGCAGGGGAGTTTGGGACAAATATGACCAAACGCAGCTTTCAGTACTTGGCATATGTTGGGTATAAAAAAGTCGCAATTTCAAACTGCGAATACGTGCTGAGAGCCAGAATGTGGCTCCAAAATATGGCTCAGGCTTCGAAATTGGGATATTTCGAAAACTGCAGGGGAGTTTGTGCAAAACGTTACTCACAGCCTGATCAACCAGGCTGTGACTCATACGTCAGGCTGCGAGCAGCCGCGTCTAACAGCCTGGTTGATCAGTCCAGCAACCAGGAGGCCTGGTCGACGACCGGGCCGCGGGGACACTAAGCCCCGGAAGCACCTCAAGGTAGCCTCAAGGTAGGTAGCCAGCCACTTTCAGTACTTGGCATATGTTGGGTATAAAAAGTCGTAATATCAAACTGCTAATACGTGCTGAGAGCCAGAACTTGGCTCCAAAATATGGCTCAGGCCTAGAAATTGGGATGTTTGGGATATTTTGAAAACTGCAGGGAGGTTTGGGACAAATGTGACCAAACGCCGCTTTCAGTACTAGGCATATGTTGGGTATAAAAAATCGTAATTTCAAACTTCGAATACGTGCATAGAGCCAGAATTTGGCTCTAAAATATGGCTCAGGCCTCGAAATATGGATGTTTGCGATATTTTGAAAATTGCAGGGCGGATTGGGACAAATGTGACCAAACGCCGCTTTCAATACTTTGCATATGTTCCGTATAAAAAGTCGTAATTTCAATCTGCGAATACGTGCAGAGAGCCAGAATTTGGCTACAAAATATGGCTCAGGCTTCGAAATTGGGATATTTCGAAAACTGCAGGGGAGTTTGTGCAAAATGTCACTCTCTGCCGCTTTTAGGACTTGGCATATGTTGGGTATAAAAAAAGTCGTAATTTCAAACTGCGAATACGTGCAGAGAGCCAGAAATTGGCTCCAAAATTTGGCTCAGGCCTCGAAATTGGGATATTTGGGATATTTTGAAAACTGGAGGGGAGTTTGTGCAAAATGTGACTCACTGCCGCTTTCAGTACTTGGCATATGTTGGGTATAAAAATCGAAATTTCAAACTGCGAATACGTGAAAGAGAGCCAAAATTTGGCTCCAAAATATGGCTCAGGCCTCGAAATTTGGATATTTGGGATATTTTAAAAACTGCAGGGGAGTTTGTGCAAAATGTGACTCACTGCCGCTTTCAGTACTTGGCATATGTTGGGTATAAAAAGTCGTAATTTTAAACTGCGAATACGTGCAGAGAGCCAGAATTTGGCTCCAAAATATGGCTCAGGCCTCGAAGTTTGGATATTTGGGATATTTCGAAAACTCCAGGGGAGTTTGTGCAAAATGTGACTCACTGCCGCTTTCAGGACTTGGCATATGTTGGGTATAAAAAGTCGTAATATCAAAATGCGAATACGTGCATAGAGCCAGAATTTGACTCCAAATTATGGCTCAGGCCTCGAAATTTGGATAATTTAGATATTTTGAAAACTGCCGGGGAGTTTGTGCAAAATGTGACTCGCTGACGCTTTCAGTACTAGGCATATGTTGGGTATAAAAATCGAAATTTCAAACTGCGAATACGTGAAAGAGAGCCAGAATTTGGCTCCAAAATATGGCTCATTCTTCGAAATTGGGATATTTGGGATATTTTGAAAACTGCAGGGGAGTTTGTGCAAAATGTGACTCACTGCCGCTTTCAGTACTTGGCATATGTTGGATATAAAAAGTCGTAATATCAAACTGCGAATACGTGCAGAGAGCCAGAATTTGGCTCCAAAATATGGCTCAGGCCTCGAAATTGGGATGTTTGGGAGATTTTGAAAACTGCAGGGGGGATTGGGACAAATGTGACCAAACGCCGCTTTCAGTACTTGGCTTATGTTGGGTATAAAAATTTGTTATTTTAAACTGCGAATACGAGCAGAGAGCCAGAATTTGACTCCAAAATATGGCTCAGGCCTCGAAATTGGGATATTTGAGATATTTTGAAAACTGCAGGGGAGTTTGTGCAAAATGTGACTCACTGCCGCATTCAGTACTTGGCCTATGTTGGGTATAAAAATTTGTAATTTCAAACTGCGAACACGTGCAAATAGCCAGAATTTGGTTCCAAAATATGGCTCAGGCCTCGAAATTGGGATATTTTGAAAACTGCAGGGGAGTTTGTGCAAAATGTGACTCACTGCCGCTTTCAGGACTTGGCATATGTTGGGTATAAAAAGTCGTAATTTCAAACTGCGAATATGTGCAGAGAGCCAGAATTTGGCTCCAAAATATGGCTCAGGCCTCGAAAGTGGAAAGTTTAGGATATTTTGAAAACTGCAGGGGAGTTTGTGCAAAATGTGACTCACTGCCGCTTTCAGTACTTGGCATTAGTTGGGTATATAAAATCGTAATTTCAAACTGCGAATACGTCCAGAGAGCCAGAACTTGGCTCCAAAATATGGCTCAGGCGTCGAAATTGGGATGTTTGGAATATTTTGAAAACTGCAGGGGATTTTGGGACAAATATGACCAAACGCAACTTACAGTACTTGGCATATGTTGGGTATAAAAAAGTCGCAATTTCAAACTGCGAATACGTGCTGAGAGCCAGAATGTGGCTCCAAATAATGGCTCAGGCTTCGAAATTGGGATATTTCGAAAACTGCAGGGGAGTTTGTGCAAAATGTCACTCTCTGCCGCTTTTAGGACTTGGCATATGTTGGGTATAAAAAATCGTAATTTCAAACTGCGAATACGTGCATAGAGCCAGAATTTGGCTCCAAAATATGGCTCAGGCCTCGAAATTGGGATGCTTGCGATATTTTGAAAATTGCAGGGGGGATTGATACAAATGTGACCAAACGTCGCTTTCAGTAATTCGCATATGTTTGGTATAAAAAGTCGTAATTTCAAACTGCGAATACGTGCAGAGAGCCAGAATTTGGCTCCAAAATATGGCTCAGGCCTCAAAATTGGGATATTTGGGATATTTTTTTAAAACTGCAGGGGAGTTTGTGCAAAATGTGACTCACTGCCACTTTCAGTACTTGGCATATGTTGGGTATAAAAAGTCGTAATTTCAAACTGCGAATACGTGAAAGAGAGCCAGAATTTGGCTCCAAAATATGGCTCAGGCCTCGAAATTGGGATATTTGGGATATTTTGAAAACTGCAGGGGAGTTTGTGCAAAATGTGACTCACTGCCGCTCTCAGTACTTGGCATATGTTGGGTATAAAAAGTCGTAATTTCAAACTGCGAATACCTACAGAGAGCCAGAATTTGGCTCCAAAATATGGCTCTTATCTCGAAATTGGGATATTTGGGATATTTTGAAAACTGCAGGGGAGTTTGTGCAAAATGTGACTCACTGCTGCATAAGTACTTGGCATATGTTCCGTATAAAAAGTCGAAATTTCAAACTGCGATTACGTGCAGAGAGCCAGAATTTGGCTCCAAAATATGGCTCAGGCCTCGATATTGGGATGTTTGGGATATTTTGAAAACTGCATTAAGGTTTGGGACAAATGTGACCAAACGCCGCTTTCAGTACTTCGCATATGTTGGGTATAAAAAATTCATAATTTCAAACTGCAAATACGTGCAGAGAGCCCGAATTTGGCTCCAAAATATGGCTCAGGCCTCGAAATTGAGATGTTTGGGATATTTTGAAAACTGCAGGGAGGTGTGGGACAAATTTGACCAAACGCCGCTTAGTACTTGGCATATGTTGGGTATAAAAAGTCGTAATTTCAAACTGCGAATACGTGCAGAGAGCCAGAATTTGGCTCCAAAATATGGCGCAGGCCTCAAAATTGGGATATTTGGGATATTTTGAAAACTGCAGGGGAGTTTGTGCAAAATGTGACTCACTGCCGCTTTCAGTACTTGGCATGTGTTGGGTATAAAAAATCGTCATTTCAAACTGCGAATACGTCCAGAGAGCCAGAATTTGGCTCCAAAATATTGCTCAGGCGTCGAAAATGGGATGTTTGGGATATTTTGAAAACTGCAGGAGAGTTTGGGACAAATATGACCAAACGCAGCTTTCAGTACTTGGCATATGTTGGGTATAAAAAAGTCGCAATTTCAAACTGCGAATACGTGCTGAGAGCCAGAATGTGGCTCCAAAATATGGCTCAGGCTTCGAAATTGGGATATTTCGAAAACTGCAGGGGAGTTTGTGCAAAATGTCACTCACTGCAGCTTTTAGGACTTGGCATATGTTGGGTATAAAAAATCGTAATTTCAAACTGCGAATACGTGCATAGAGCCAGAATTTGGCTCCAAAATATGGCTCATGCCTCGAAATTGGGATGCTTGCGATATTTTGAAAATTGCAGGGGGGATTGAGACAAATGTGACCAAACGCCGCTTTCAGTACTTCGCATATGTTTGGTATAAAAAAGTCGTAATTTCAAACTGCGAATACGTGCAGAGAGCCAGAATTTGGCTCCAAAATATGGCTCAGGCCTCAAAATTGGGATATTTGGGATATTTTGAAAACTGCAGGGGAGTTTGTGCAAAATGTGACTCACTTCCACTTTCAGTACTTGGCATATGTTGGGTATAAAAAGTCGTAATTTCAAACTGCGAATACGTGAAAGAGAGCCAGAATTTGGCTCCAAAATATGGCTCAGGCCTCGAAATTGGGATATTTGGGATATTTAGAAAACTGCAGGGGAGTTTGTGCAAAATGTGACTCACTGGCGCTCTCTGTACTTGGCATATGTTGGGTATAAAAAGTCGTAATTTCAAACTGCGAATACCTGCAGAGAGCCAGAATTTGGCTCCAAAATATGGCTCATATCTCGAAATTGGGATATTTGGGATATTTTGAAAACTGCAGGGGAGTTTGTGCAAAATGTGACTCACTGCTGCATAAGTACTTGTCATATGTTCCGTATAAAAAGTCGAAATTTCAAACTGCGATTACGTGCAGAGAGCCAGAATTTGGCTCCAAAATATGGCTCAGGCCTCGATATTGGGATGTTTGGGATATTTTGAAAACTGCCGTAAGGTTTGGGACAAATGTGACCAAACGCCGCTTTCAGTACTTCGCATATGTTGGGTATAAAAAAGTCGTAATTTCAAACTGCAAATACGTGCAGAGAGCCCGAATTTGGCTCCAAAATATGGCTCAGGCCTCGAAATTGAGATGTTTGGGATATTTTGAAAACTGCTGGGAGGTTTGGGACAAATTTGACCAAACGCCGCTTTCAGTACTTGGCATATGTTGGGTATAAAAAGTCGTAATTTCAAACTGCGAATACGTGCAGAGAGCCAGAATTTGGCTCCAAAATATGGCTCATTCCTCGAAATTGGGATATTTGGGATATTTTGAAAACTGCAGGGGGGTTTGTGCAAAATGTGACTCACTGCCGCTTTCAGTACTTGGCATATGTTTGGTATAAAAAGTCGTAATATCAAACTGCTAATACGTGCTGAGAGCCAGAACTTGGCTCCAAAATATGGCTCAGGCCTAGAAATTGGGATGTTTGGGATATTTTGAAAACTGCAGGGAGGTTTGGGACAAATGTGACCAAACGCCGCTTTCAGTACTAGGCATATGTTGCGTATAAAAAGTCGTAATATCGAACTGCGAATACGAGCAGAGAGCCAGAATTTGGCTCCAAAATATGGCTCAGGCCTCGAAATTGGGATATTTTAGATATTTTGAAAACTGCCGGGGAGTTTGTGCAAAATGTGACTCGCTGCCGCTTTCAGTACTTGGCATATGTTGGGTATAAAAAGACGTAATTTCAAACTGCGAATACGTGCATAGAGCAAGAATTTGGCTCCAAAATATGGCTCAGGCCTCGAAATTGGGATGTTTGGGATATTTTGAAAATTGTAGGGGAGTTTGGGACAAATATGACCAAACGCCGCTTTCAGTACTTGGCATATGTTGGGTATTAAAAAGTCGCAATTTCAAACTGCGAATACGTGCAAAGAGCCAGAATTTGGCTCCAAAATATGACTCACGCCTCTAAATTGGGATATTTGGGATATTTCGAAAACTGCAAGGGAGTTTGTGCAAAATGTGACTCACTGCACCTTTCAGTACTTGGCATATGTTGGGTATAAAAAGTCGTAATATCAAACTGCGAAAACGTGCAGAGAGCCAGAATTTGGCTCCAAAATATGGCTCTGGCCTCGATATTGGGATAATTGGGATATTTTGAAAACTGCAGAGGGGATTGGGACAAATGTGACCAAACGCCGTTTTCAGAACTCGGCATATGTTCCGTATAAAAAGTCGCAATTTCAAACTGCGAATACGTGCAAAGAGCCAGAATTTGGCTCCAAAATATGACTCAGGCCTCGAAATTGGGATATTTGGGATATTTCGAAAACTGCAGGGGAGTTTGTGCAAAATGTGACTCACTGCACCTTTCAGTACTTGGCACATGTTGGGTATAAAAAGTCGTAATATCAAACTGCGAATACGTGCAGAGAGCCAGAATTTGGCTCCAAAATATGGCTCTGGCCTCGATATTGGGATAATTGGGATATTTTGAAAACTGCAGAGGGGATTGGGACAAATGTGACCAAACGCCATTTTCAGAACTCGGCATACGTTGCGTATAAAAAGTCGTAATTTCAAACTGCGAATACGTGCAGAGAGCCAGAATTTGGCCCAAAAATATGGCTCAGGCCTCAAAATTGGGATATTTGGGATATTTTGAAAACTGCAGGGGAGTTTTGGACAAATATGACCAAACGCAGCTTTCAGTACTTGGCATATGTTGGGTATAAAAAAGTAGCAATTTCAAACTGCGAATACGTGCTGAGAGCCAGAATGTGGCTCCAAAATATGGCTCAGGCTTCGAAATTGGGATATTTCGAAAACTGCAGGGGAGTTTGTGCAAAATGTCACTCATTGCCGCTCTTAGGACTTGGCATATGTTGGGTATAAAAAATCGTAATTTCAAACTGCGAATACGTGCATAGAGCCAGAATTTGGCTCCAAAATATGGCTCAGGCCTCGAAATTGGGATATTTGGGATATTTTGAAAACTGCAGTGGAGTTTGTGCAAAATGTGACTCACTGCCGCTCTCAGTACTTGGCATATGTTGGGTATAAAAATTCGTAACTTCAAACTGCGAATACCTGCAGAGAGCCAGAATTTGGCTCCAAAATATGGCTCATATCTCGAAATTGGGATATTTGGGATATTTTGAAAACTGCAGGGGAGTTTGTGCAAAATGTGACTCACTGCCACATAAGTTCTTGGCATATGTTGGGTATAAAAAGTCGTAATATCAAACTGCGAATACGTGCAGAGAGCCAGAATTTGGCTCCAAAATATGGCTCAGGCCTCGATATTGGGATAATTGGGATATTTTGAAAACTGCAGAGGGGATTGGGACATATGTGACCAAACGCCGTTTTCAGTACTTGCCATATGTTCCGTATAAAAAGTCGAAATTTCAAACTGCGATTACGTGCAGAGAGCCAGAATTTGGCTCCAAAATATGGCTCAGGCCTCGAAAGTGGAAAGTTTAGGATATTTTGAAAACTGCAGGGGAGTTTGTGCAAAATGTGACTCACTGCACCTTTCAGTACTTGTCATATGTTGGGTATAAAAAGTCGTAATATCAAACTGCGAATACGTGCAGAGAGCCAGAATTTGGCTCTAAAATATGGCTCTGGCCTCATTATTGGGGTAATTGGGATATTTTGAAAACTGCAGAGGGGATTGGGACAAATGTGACCAAACGACGTTTTCAGTACTTGGCATATGTTCCGTATAAAAAGTCGGAATTTCAAACTGCGAATACGTGCAGAGAGCCAGAATTTGGCTCCAAAATATGGCGCAGGCCTCGAAATTGGAATATTTGGGATATTTTGAAAACTGCAGGGGAGTTTGTTCAAAATGTGACTCACTGCTGCTTTCAGTACTTGGCATATGTTGGGTATAAAAAATCGTAATTTCAAACTGCAAATACGTCCAGAGAGCCAGAACTTGGCTCCAAAATATGGCTCAGGCGTCGAAATTGGGATGTTTGGGATATTTTGAAAACTGCAGGGGAGTTTGGGACATATATGACCAAACGCAGCTTTCAGTACTTGGCATATGTTGGCTATAAAAAAGTCGCAATTTCAAACTGCGAATACGTGCTGAGAGCCAGAATGTGGCTCCAAAATATGGCTCAGGCTTCGAAATTGGGATATTTCGAAAACTGCAGGGGAGTTTGTGCAAAACGTGACTCACAGCCTGATCAACCAGGCTGTGACTCATACGTCAGGCTGCGAGCAGCCGCGTCTAACAGCCTGGTTGATCAGTCCAGCAACCAGGAGGCCTGGTCGACGACCGGGCCGCGGGGACACTAAGCCCCGGAAGCACCTCAAGGTAGCCTCAAGGTAGGTAGCCAGCCACTTTCAGTACTTGGCATATGTTGGGTATAAAAAGTCGTAATATCAAACTGCTAATACGTGCTGAGAGCCAGAAGTTGGCTCCAAAATATGGCTCAGGCCTAGAAATTGGGATGTTTGGGATATTTTGAAAACTGCAGGGAGGTTTGGGACAAATGTGACCAAACGCCGCTTTCAGTACTAGGCATATGTTGGGAATAAAAAATCGTAATTTCAAACTTCGAATACGTGCATAGAGCCAGAATTTGGCTCCAAAATATGGCTCAGGCCTCGAAATATGGATGTTTGCGATATTTTGAAAATTGCAGGGCGGATTGGGACAAATGTGACCAAACGCCGCTTTCAATTCTTTGCATATGTTCCGTAAAAAAAGTCGTAATTTCAATCTGTGAATACGTGCAGAGAGCCAGAATTTGGATACAAAATATGGCTCAGGCTTCGATATTGGGATGGTTGGGATATTTTGAAAACTGCAGGGAGGTTTGGGTCAAATGTCATCAAACCCCGCTTTCAGTACTTCGCATATGTTGGGTATAAAAAAGTCGTAATTTCAAACTGCGAATACGTGCAGAGAGCCAGAAATTGGCTCCAAAATTTGGCTCAGGCCTCGAAATTGGGATATTTGGGATATTTTGAAAACTGGAGGGGAGTTTGTGCAAAATGTGACTCACTGCCGCTTTCAGTACTTGGCATATGTTGGGTATAAAAATCGAAATTTCAAACTGCGAATACGTGAAAGAGAGCCAAAATTTGGCTCCAAAATATGGCTCAGGCCTCGAAATTTGGATATTTGGGATATTTTGAAAACTGCAGGGGAGTTTGTGCAAAATGTGACTCACTGCCGCTTTCAGTACTTGGCATATGTTGGGTATAAAAAGTCGTAATTTTAAACTGCGAATACGTGCAGAGAGCCAGAATTTGGCTCCAAAATATGGCTCATTCCTCGAAATTGGGATATTTGGGATATTTTGAAAACTGCAGGGGAGTTTGTGCAAAATGTGACTCACTGCCGCTTTCAGTACTTGGCATATGTTGGATATAAAAAGTCGTAATATCAAACTGCGAATACGTGCAGAGAGCCAGAATTTGGCTCCAAAATATGGCTCAGGCCTCGAAATTGGGATGTTTGGGAGATTTTGAAAACTGCAGGGGGGATTGGGACAAATGTGACCAAACGCCGCTTTCAGTACTTGGCTTATGTTGGGTTTAAAAATTCGTTATTTTAAACTGCGAATACGAGCAGAGAGCCAAAATTTGACTCCAAAATATGGCTCAGGCCTCGAAATTGGGATATTTGAGATATTTTGAAAACTGCAGGGGAGTTTGTGCTAAATGTGACTCACTGCCGCATTCAGTACTTGGCATATGTTGGGTATAAAAATTTGTAATTTCAAACTGCGAACACGTGCAAATAGCCAGAATTTGGTTCCAAAATATGGCTCAGGCCTCGAAATTGGGATATTTTGAAAACTGCAGGGGAGTTTGTGCAAAATGTGACTCACTGCCGCTTTCAGTACTTGGCATAAGTTGGGTATAAAAATTTGTTATTTCAAACTGCGAATACGTGCAGAGAGACAGAATTTGGATCCAAAATATGGCTCAGGCCTCGAAGTTTGGATATTTGGGATATTTCGAAAACTCCAGGGGAGTGTGTGCAAAATGTGACTCACTGCCGCTTTCAGGACTTGGCATATGTTGGGTATAAAAAGTCGTAATATCAAAATGCGAATACGTGCATAGAGCCAGAATTTGACTCCAAATTATGGCTCAGGCCTCGAAATTTGGATAATTTAGATATTTTGAAAATTGCCGGGGAGTTTGTGCCAAATGTGACTCGCTGACGCTTCCAGTACTAGGCATATGTTGGGTATAAAAATCGAAATTTCAAACTACGAATACGTGAAAGAGAGCCAGAATTTGGCTCCAAAATATGGCTCATTCCTCGAAATTGGGATATTTGGGATATTTTGAAAACTGCAGGGGAGTTTGTGCAAAATGTGACTCACTGCCGATTTCAGTACTTGGCATATGTTGGATATAAAAAGTCGTAATATCAAACTGCGAATACGTGCAGAGAGCCAGAATTTGGCTCCAAAATATGGCTCAGGCCTCGAAATTGGGATGTTTGGGAGATTTTGAAAACTGCAGGGGGGATTGGGACAAATGTGACCAAACGCATTTTCAGTACTTGGCTTATGTTGGGTATAAAAATTCGTTATTTTAAACTGCGAATACGAGCAGAGAGCCAGAATTTGACTCCAAAATATGGCTCAGGCCTCGAAATTGGGATATTTGAGATATTTTGAAAACTGTAGGGGAGTTTGTGCAAAATGTGACTCACTGCCGCATTCAGTACTTGGCATATGTTGGGTATAAAAATTTGTAATTTCAAACTGCGAACACGTGCAAATAGCCAGAATTTGGTTCCAAAATATGGCTCAGGCCTCGAAATTGGGATATTTTGAAAACTGCAGGGGAGTTTGTGCAAAATGTGACTCACTGCCGCTTTCAGTACTTGGCATAAGTTGGGTATAAAAATTTGTTATTTCAAACTGCGAATACGTGCAGAGAGACAGAATTTGGGTCCAAAATATGGCTCAGGCCTCGAAGTTTGGATATTTGGGATATTTCGAAAACTCCAGGGGAGTTTGTGCAAAATGTGACTCACTGCCGCTTTCAGGACTTGGCATATGTTGGGTATAAAAAGTCGTAATATCAAAATGCGAATACGTGCATAGAGCCAGAATTTGACTCCAAATTATGGCTCAGGCCTCGAAATTTGGACAATTTAGATATTTTGAAAACTGCTGGGGAGTTTGTGCAAAATGTGACTCGCTGACGCTTTCAGTACTAGGCATATGTTGGGTATAAAAAGACGTAATTTCAAACTGCGAATACGTGCATAGAGCCAGAATTTGGCTCCTAAATATGGCACAGGCCTCGAAATTGGGATGTTTGGGATATTTTGAAAATTGTAGGGGAGTTTGGGACAAATATGACCAAACACCGCTTTCAGTACTTGGCATATGTTGGGTATAAAAGTCGTAATTTCAAACTGCGAATACGTGCAGAGAGCCAGAATTTGGCTCCAAAATATGGCTCAGGCTTCGAAATTGGGATATTTCGAAAACTGCAGGGGAGTTTGTGCAAAATGTCACTCACTGCCGCTTTTAGGACTTGGCATATGTTGGGTATAAAAAATCGTAATTTCAAACTTCGAATACGTGCATAGAGCCAGAATTTGGCTCCAAAATATGGCTCAGGCCTCGAAATTGGGATGTTTGCGATATTTTGAAATTTGCAGGGCGGATTGGGACAAATGTGACCAAACGCCGCTCTCAATACTTTGCATATATTCCGTATAAAAAGTCGTAATTTCAAACTGCGAATATGTGCAGAGAACCAGAATTTGGCTACAAAATATGGCTCAGGCTTCGATATTGGGATGGTTGGGATATTTTGAAAACTGCAGGGAGGTTTGGGTCAAATGTCACCAAACCCCGCTTTCAGTACTTCGCATATGTTGGGTATAAAAAAGTCGTAATTTCAAACTGCGAATACGTGCAGAGAGCCAGAAATTGGCTCCAAAATATGGCTCAGGCCTCGAAATTGGGATATTTGGGATATTTTGAAAACTGGAGGGGAGTTTGTGCAAAATGTGACTCACTGCCGCTTTCAGTACTTGGCATATGTTGGGTATAAAAAGTAATAATTTTAAACTGCGAATACGTGCAGAGAGCCAGAATTTGGCTCCACAATATGGCTCATTCCTCGAAATTGGGTTATTTGGGATATTTTGAAAACTGCAGGGGAGTTTGTGCAAAATGTGACTCACTGCCGCTTTCAGTACTTGGCATATGTTGGGTATAAAAAGTCATAATTTCAAACAGCGTATTCGTGCAGAGAGCCAGAATTTGGCTCCAAAATATGGCTCAGGCCTCGAAATTGAGATGTTTGGGATATTTTGAAAACTGCAGGGGGGTGGGGGGATTGGGACAAATGTGTCCAAACACCGCTTTCAGTACTTGGCATATGTTGGGAATAAAAAAGTCGCAATTTCAAACTGCGAATACGTGCAGAGAGCCAGAATTTGGCTCCAAAATAAGGCTCAGGCCTCGAAATTGGGATATTTGGGATATTTCGAAAACTGCAGGGGAGTTTGTGCAAAATGTGACTCACTGCCGCTTTCAGTACTTGGCATATGTTGCTTATAAAAAATCGTAATTTCAAACTGCGAATACGTCCAGAGAGCCAGAACTTGGCTCCAAAATATGGCTCAGGCGTCGAAATTGGGATGTTTGGGATATTTTAAAAACTGCAGGGGAGTTTGGGACAAATATGACCAAACGCAACATTCAGTACTTGGCATATGTTGGGTATAAAAAAGTCGCAATTTCAAACTGCGAATACGTGCTGAGAGCCAGAATGTGGCTCCAAAATATGGCTCAGGCTTCGAAATTGGGATATTTCGAAAACTGCAGGGGAGTTTGTGCATAATGTCACTCTCTGCCGCTTTTAGGACTTGGCATATGTTGGGTATAAAAAATCGTAATTTCAAACTGCGAATACGTGCATAGAGCCAGAATTTGGCTCCAAAATATGGCTCAGGCCTCGAAATTGGGATGCTTGCGATATTTTGAAAATTGCAGGGGGGATTGAGACAAATGTGACCAAACGCCGCTTTCAGTACTTCGCATATGTTTGGTATAAAAAGTCGTAATTTCAAACTGCGAATACGTGCAGAGAGCCAGAATTTGGCTCCAAAATATGGCTTAGGCCTCAAAATTGGGATATTTGGGATATTTTTTTAAAACTGCAGGGGAGTTTGTGCAAAATGTGACTCACTGCCGCTCTCAGTACTTGGCATATGTTGGGTATAAAAAGTCGTAATTTCAAACTGCGAATTCCTGCAGAGAGCCTGAATTTGGCTCCAAAATATGGCTCATATCTCGAAACTGGGATATTTGGGATATTTAGAAAACTGCAGGGGAGTTTGTGCAAAATGTGACTCACTGCCGCTCTCAGTACTTGGCATATGTTGGGTATAAAAAGTAGTAATTTCAAACTGCGAATACCTGCAGAGCGCCAGAATTTGGCTCCAAAATATGTCTCATATCTCGAAATTGGGATATTTGGGATATTTTGAAAACTGCAGGGGAGTTTGTGCAAAATGTGACTCACTGACGCATAACCCAGCAAAAAATTTTAGGTTGCCACAACATATCTGGAAAGTAGTTGAAAGGATTGGAAACGTTTGTTTTATCGTATCAGATACGATATTGTGTGTGGACTTAAATAGGTTTCCAAAACTTATAACCAAGACATATGTATCTAACACTAATTTGAGATGTTGTGGCAACTTTGCACTCCTAACATGAGTCATTCATAATCCATTCATACACCAATATGAATCTCTTGTGAAAGGTTTGAGCCTAATCTGAACCCTTTTCACATCTTTGTGTTTTAAAGTTAAATTTCTTGAAATTAAATTATATTATTATATATTATATTATATTATTTTTATTATATTTTATTTTATGTATTATTATTTTTCTTATATTTTGTTATATTATATATTATTGTTCATAATTTAAATATTAAAACTAATTTAAGGGTAAAAAAATCAAATAATTTATATTTATTTTATTATTTACTAACAAATCAGCAAAAATACAAAAACATATGACCTATATAATTATATATATAATATATATATAAATAATTTATATAATATATATTATATAATATATATATATATATACATATATATTATATAATTATATATATATATATATATATATATATATATATATATATATATATATATATATATATATAGAAATATATATATATTATATATATATAGAAATATATATATATTATATATATATATATATATATATATATATATATATATATATATATATATATATATATATATAGAAATATATATATATATATATATATATATATATATATATATATATATATATTATATAATATATATATATATATATATATATATATATATATATATATATATATATTTCTATATATATATATATATATATATATATATATATATATATATATATTTCTATATATATATATATATATTTCTATATATATATATTTTTCTATATATATATATATATATATATATATATATATATATATATATATATTTCTATATATATATATATATATATATATATATATATATTTCTATATATATATATATATATATATTTCTATATATATATATTTTTCTATATATATATATATATATATATATATATATATATATATATATTTCTATATATAAATAATATATATAAATAATATATTTATATATAAATAATATATTTATATATAAATAATATATTTATATAAATAATATATATAAACAATATATTTATAAATATATATATATAAATATATATATAAATAATATATATATGATAACCATTCTTTGTAACCTATATGTAACTCCCTCTTTGTAACAAAGTTCAAATAAAGCAAATATATATGTGTACATACAAAAGAATGGGGGTGGTAGAATATAATATTAGTGTTTAGTGAGTGACCACAAGGTCTCCTCTGAATACTTTTTTTCTTCTTCTCCGAGGCTATGGGTCCCCACATTGGCACCAGAGGTCTTACTCACAAACTTTTTATATAATATATATATAAATAATATATATATATAAAGTTAAAACTAGCTAGTTATACGTAGATATATGATAACTAACCAACCCTACCAAACCTATCTAACCTATATATATATATCTATATATATATATATATATATATATATATATATATATATATATATATATATATATATATATATATATATATATATATGTCGTACCTAGTAGCCAGAACTCACTTCTCAGCCTACTATGCAAGGCCCGATTTGCCTAATAAGCCAAGTTTTCATGAATTAATGTTTTTTCGTCTACCTAACCTACCTAACCTAACCTAACCTAGCTTTTTTTGGCTACCTAACCTAACCTTACCTATATATATAGGTTAGGTTAGGTTAGGTAGGGTTGGTTAGGTTCGGTCATATATCTACGTTAATTTTAACTCCAATAAAAAAAAATTGACCTCATACATAATGAAAAGGGTAGCTTTATCATTTCATAAGAAAAAAATTATAGTAAATATATTAATTCAGGAAAACTTGGCTTATTAGGCAAATCGGGCCTTGAATAGTAGGCTGAGAAGTGAGTTCTGGCTACTAGGTACGACATATATATATATATATATATATATATACACACATATATATATATAGGTTATATATATATATATATATATATATATATATATATATATATATATATATATATATATATATATATATATATATATATATATATATATATATATTTTATTAATGATATATATACATATATACACACAGAAACAAAGATTCTTCTATATAGACATTAGAGAAGATTCAGCGGTATGCCATGCACCAGGCTCTCCGCTATTTTCATTATTCGTCATATCCGACTCTGCTATGTGATGCACATGTATTCTTGCTTCACCACCCTGTAATGAAATATTGTTTGTTACTAATTGTTTTCAATAATACATTATTTTATTATATAATATTTAATTTATTAATTAAAAACCCTTTCCATATTATAGAAAAAAACTAAAACAAGAATCTATATAAAACTATAGAATAGAATAGAATAATAGAATAGAATATATATATCATATATATATTTATATAAATAAATATATATATATAAATATATGTATATATATTTATATATATATATTATTATATCCTGTATTATTCCAGCCCATTATTAGAGATAGTAGCCACCTCTTATTTTGGTTTTCTTTCATTATTAGTGCTCAGAAAATTAAATATATCTACATATTTAGTCAAAATCAATTACATTATTTTATCTTATTCATAGCATAAATGTTCACAAAGATTACTAAAAAGAGATTGAATTAGACTACAGCAAATTGGCAAACTTTACCTTGTATCTGTTTCCACCGTGTTTGTTTGGGGCGTTCTTCAACATATCAGCAATACTTGTCTCAACATCTCTTTCAGTTGCATTAGTGTGGGTGTTGATACAGGCTTCTGGAAAGTTATAAGAATTAATTAATATATATAATTATAATTCTTTTTGTCAGGAGACAAGAAGCCACAGAGTAATAACATTGTTGGCTTTTATTTAGGTGTTCCCCTGTTCTCCAGTCTTCCTTCGTCCCCTCGTCCCCTTTGTCCTCCCCAGCATTCTCCATTCCCCTGTCCCCTCGTCCTCCCCACCATTACCCTCTCCTCTGTTCCCTCGTCTTCCCCACCATCCCCCCTCTCGTCCTCCCCACCATTCTAAACTACCTCATCCCATGCATTCCATGATGGTCTGATGCTTCCATCTGAAAATTGGGAACATCAAAAGATCTGACTTTCCCAATTTTCTGATGGGAACATCAAATGATCTGATATTCCCATCACTGAAAAATAAAAACAGATAAAAAAAATGATATGAAAAAATAGAAAATAAAATATACTCATGAAATGAACAGAATGGTTAACAACGCAGCTCAATTGCAATGCAATGTCACAATAACATTTAATAACAATAACATTTAAATATACTTTAAGATATAATCTAGAAGAAAATAAGGATATTGAAACGGTTCATGAACTCTATTTCAATAAAGGACACTATGGGGAACTTTGAAAAATAGTTATTGAGTATAATTAGACAGACTTGTTGCTAGGCAGAGGAGTAATGAGATATATGGCAAATTTTGCAAAATATACAATGAAGGTACACAAACATTCATACCCAAACAAAGCAAAATGCTAGGTAAGAACAAAGCATTTGGCCCGTAGGAGAAAGGAGATACCCACAAGACTAGAATACAAGTCATTAACAAGCATGCAAGTATAATACATAATACATGCAGACATATATAATCCAAAAAAATGTCAAATTTACGTACTTATTATTACATTACAAATATCCAAGGTTTTGAAGACACGTTTCCTCTTGCGCCCAACGAGTGAATACTGAGACCAGACCCCATAGGTCCCTATCCTCCTCATCATTCGTCTCACTGTGTCTCCACAGCTTGCACCGCCCATTTGAGACAGCGTCTGGACCTGTTAAAATAATGCATAAGCTGTAAGGTAATAGAGAATAATATATATCTTTCAATCTCAACATTAGATTTTCTAATTTCCAACTGTATTAAATAAATAGCATTAAAATATTTTCCTTCTTAACTATTACAAAAATCAACGAATTTGAGTAACTTTTGCTTTTGTTTTTTTTGTACCTTAAACATAACACTGAACAATCAATTATGTGCCACCCCACCTTCCTTCATCTGCAAAAAAACTAATCAAAAGACATATGTACAAGGCTAAAAAAATTCAGCAACACTTACCATACTCAGGCTAAAAGAATTAAGCAACACTTACCATACTCTTTTTATATTCACTGTTAACTTTTAGCTCATGTGACAGACTTTCCACCTGCTCAACAGTTTCAAGTGGGGATGGAAGAATGTCTTCCAGGATTGGTATATCTCCATGTGTTTTTGACATATGGGTTTCCGTCATTTTGACAATATTCAGGATATCCCCTGATAAAAATGTCAATTTTGATAATTCCTTCATTATGTATTCCATTTTTTCTGTTACTGCAAAAAAAAAAGGCTTACTAGAACAAGCATTTAGTGTTGCATATATATGATATATGTATTGATCCTTAGTGGATCCTATTTTAGTGACAGACACATTGGTGTCAGGTCACTGTCAAATGGGCTACTGTCATGTAGCCTTCAATTATGTAACCTCTCCCATTCTATGATAGGGGTGACACAGGGCAGCATCCTATGACCCCCTCCTATTTGTTATATACATCAATGATCTGCTTTATGTCTCTAACATGATTAAACCTGTATTGTTTGATGATACTACCATCATCTACTTAGTTGCTTTACAAGAATGTAAAATTTCAAGTCTGTACTCTCCCTCAATGTATTTTCTTGTATGTATAACAAAAAATAATCAACACATAATAAATCGGTACTTACTAGATTTTTCGAAAGGAGAGCTTTCAGTTCTGTCTTGTCTTGGAGTTTGAGGGGAAGGTTTTGTACTCGGCCTGTAGATAGACTTGCTGGTCCCACAAGATTCTGTCAGGGGTGGAAGCGTATTAGCATTGTATAGAAAATATTTACAAAATAGTTTTAAATACATAAAACTACAAATAGAAATTATTGAATTATTACATTAGCTTATAGCTTTTATGAATGCATTAAAAAATTTTGTTTCACACAATGGAGCGACACCATTTAAAGTGTTTCCATCACCCTGAAGGCTGGTAAAAATATATTACATTAAAATCATACACAAGTACGTTACTATCTGTGTATGTAAATGTTTCAACAGTTACTTAAAGCTTACCAGTTCTGTCTTGTCTAGGAGTTTGAGGGGAAGGTATTTTACTGGGCCTGTAGAGAGACTTGCTGGTCCCACATGATTCTGTCAGGGTTGGAAGCGTATTAGCATTGTATAGAAAATATTTACAAAATAGTTTTAAATACATAAAACTACAAATAGTAATTATTGAATTATTACATTAGCTTATAGCTTTTATGAATGCATTAAAAAATTTTGTTTCACACAATGGAGCGACACCATTTAAAGTGTTTCCATCACCCTGAAGGCTGGTAAAAATATATTACATTAAAATCATACACAAGTACGTTACTATCTGTGTATGTAAATGTTTCAACAGTTACTTAAAGCTTACCAGTTCTGTCTTGTCTAGGAGTTTGAGGGGAAGGTATTTTACTGGGCCTGTAGAGAGACTTGCTGGTCCCACATGATTCTGTCAGGGGTGGAAGCGTATTAGCATTGTATAGAAAATATTTACAAAATAGTTTTAAATACATAAAACTACAAATAGTAATTATTGAATTATTACATTAGCTTATAGCTTTTATGAATGCATTAAAAAATTTTGTTTCACACAATGGAGCGACACCATTTAAAGTGTTTCCATCACCCTGAAGGCTGGTAAAAATATATTACATTAAAATCATACACAAGTACGTTACTATCTGTGTATGTAAATGTTTCTCCAGTTACTTAAAGCTTACCAGTTCTGTCTTGTCTAGGAGTTTGAGGGGAAGGTTTTGTACTCGGCCTGTAGAGAGACTTGCTGGTCCCACATGATTCTGTCAGGGGTGGAAGCGTATTAGCATTGTATAGAAAATATTTACAAAATAGTTTTAAATACATAAAACTACAAATAGTAATTATTGAATTATTACATTAGCTTATAGCTTTTATGAATGCATTAAAAAATTTTGTTTCACACAATGGAGCGACACCATTTAAAGTGTTTCCATCACCCTGAAGGCTGGTAAAAATATATTACATTAAAATCATACACAAGTACGTTACTATCTGTGTATGTAAATGTTTCTCCAGTTACTTAAAGCTTACCAGTTCTGTCTTGTCTAGGAGTTTGAGGGGAAGGTTTTGTACTCGGCCTGTAGATAGACTTGTTGGTCCCACAAGATTCTGTCAGGGGTGGAAGCGTATTAGCATTGTATAGAAAATATTTACAAAATAGTTTTAAATACATAAAACTACAAATAGTAATTATTGAATTATTACATTAGCTTATAGCTTTTATGAATGCATTAAAAAATTTTGTTTCACACAATGGAGCGACACCATTTAAAGTGTTTCCATCACCCTGAAGGCTGGTAAAAATATATTACATTAAAATCATACACAAGTACGTTACTATCTGTGTATGTAAATGTTTCTCCAGTTACTTAAAGCTTACCAGTTCTGTCTTGTCTAGGAGTTTGAGGGGAAGGTTTTGTACTCGGCCTGTGGATAGACTTGTTGGTCCCACATGATTCTGTCAGGGGTGGAAGCGTATTAGCATTGTATAGAAAATATTTACAAAATAGTTTTAAATACATAAAACTACAAATAGTAATTATTGAATTATTACATTAGCTTATAGCTTTTATGAATGCATTAAAAAATTTTGTTTCACACAATGGAGCGACACCATTTAAAGTGTTTCCATCACCCTGAAGGCTGGTAAAAATATATTACATTAAAATCATACACAAGTACGTTACTATCTGTGTATGTAAATGTTTCTCCAGTTACTTAAAGCTTACCAGTTCTGTCTTGTCTAGGAGTTTGAGGGGAAGGTATTTTACTGGGCCTGCAGATAGACTTGCTGGTCCCACATGATTCTGTCAGGGGTGGAAGCGTATTAGCATTGTATAGAAAATATTTACAAAATAGTTTTAAATACAAAATAGTTCTGTCCAGTTCTGTCTTGTTCTGTTAAAAAGAAAACCATCATTCAAAAAGAAATAAAATGTTTTCAATTAAATTAAATTACCTGATTCCTGTATCATATTATTTTGATGTTCATCTAGAGTCAGCTTACACTCGGCAGTCTTTCGGGGCATGGAAACAGTTACTTTTCTTGGTGGTAAATCTTCACTGTCTGAAACAAAAACGTTTAATGCATTCAGAAAAGCTATTAACATATATCTATATATATATTTTAATATATTACCTAGCAAAATATATTACCTAGTAAATAAGATTATTTGTTCCATTAAGCCAATCATGTTTAATTTTTTTAACAATTATTTTGAATAACTCTAAACATTCATTCCTACATACCTCCATCCACATCATTTGGTATTCTTCTGTATTTTACTGCCCTACGGTGATAACTTGTGTCTGTGTCACTTTCCATATTTGACGTTTCTTCTGCCTTTTTAAGGTGTTTTAGGGCAAGTTCCCAAGTACCTATAATAAAAATTAGAGTATATATAATTCATTATTACGAAACTTTGTATAACATCAAAACATTGAGAAATTTTTGATTTAACCATATGAATCAATGCTTGTATTTAATTACTATCAATGGAATAAATCTTGCTGATGTTGAAACGTCTCCATTTTGATGGGTCTGGTATTTCTCCTCTTTTGGCTTTCGATGATTGGTTTTCACGTGGCCAATAGCCCACGTTTGATCCCTGGAAAGGGGACATATATTTGTAAATATATGTATATGTAAATGTATGTCTCATAAATCGAGGCCCCACTGTATTTCATATATTATATACATATATATCTCTAAATCTATCAACATATATCATATACACATATTTTAAATACTAATGTTTTAATTTTGCAAATAAACAATATATATATATATTGACTTACATCAGATGCACTAAACATCCATTTGATATGGATGATTGACAATTCTCCTTCTTCATCTTCCACAACGATGTATTTATTTTCAGATTCAGCCATCTACAAATTTAAACTGATTAGGGACATTTTCTGCAGCACATTATCAGTGTCTAAGAAAATAAGCAGTCACTAATTTTATATAGTACTAAACAACAATGTTAACCTTAATTCTAATATGTTATGATGGTGAACAATACTTTTTACTAAAGTTAAAAGTTTGCAATGTAAGCAAAGAGTATTCCTACAGCTTGCACAAGAATCAAAAACAATCACAAGAAACTTACTAGTCATAAATCATGTAGTATTGACAAGAAGATATAAGTACTTTCTGTTTTCTTGATTAACATTCCTCTGGTTGATGTGTTAATCCTATACACTTTTTTTAAAAAGTCCTTACGTGGATTAACATTGAAGGCCCCAAATATTCTTGAATCACAAGGACTAGTAAATATTGGGCTTTGAAAAGGATATACCCTAACAATGAAGTAATTTTCTTCACTTCTTCGGCTGTGTACAGTCCTTAACACTTCACAGCAATTATATCCAGGTAACGAATATACATTGTTAGGAAATTTATGAGAAATTTTATTATCTGGAGATGTTTTATAAATCATGGTATTTTCAGCCTCCTTTATTCTTTTTGTAATTTGGACAATTGGATTTTTACTTGATCTGACCATCTTTTTCAGCTGATGCAAATAATTTTCAAATGGAAAAGCTGAACAACTGTCAAGAGTACCATGTTCCTCAGCATCTGCTGTTAGATGAATCAAACTGTGAACATTGTAGACTAGAAAATCTTTCCCATACAGATCACCACACCTTGATACAAAATTCAGCAAAAGGTCATGAGCATATTTGCCGTATTTTAAGGACATACATGTGGACGAAACAAGAAAACTTATACCAACACTGAGAGTAAAGAAATGATCATACATCTCTTGGGGTAGAATACCTTTCAATACAAGCTTTCCTGTGTAGAGAAGAAACTGTCTGTATTCAGTTGCCTTCCATCTGTCAATTTCTTCCAAACCTCGTGGTTTACGTGCAAAAATATTGGGCACAAAATCTTTTATGCTCACCAATCTAGCACTAATTTCAGAAATCTGGCGGCTACATAATTTAAATGTGTTTTTCCGTATCCAGGTGACAAGAAGTCGCTTCATAACACCAAGGCACACCTGGTGCATATAGTCAATGGGAAACGCTGCAATTAAGTCTATGTTCAAGTCACAGAATGGTGATTTACCATGATGATGTTGCGAGATAGATTGATTACGGAAGCGTGTGTCTGTTTTAATGGTTAAATTTGTTACTTCTGGATATGTCATTTTCCCCATCCAAGTACCTTTCTGTTCACATTTGTCACAGCCATAATAACCTGAAAACAGTTTTATGGACTTCACCATAGCCTTAGCAGGTGCATCACAAATTACACATTGTAATTTTATGTTGATAGTTCTGTTACCATACTGAATCCCATGCAACAAAAGGTCATCCATATCAGATATAAAATCATATAAGAAATTTAAATCACTTGGCTTAGAACGTCCATACATGAGGACAACTGGAAAGACTTTCAAAGGTGTAATATTCATTACTGCACAGAGAACTGGCCACAAAGCATCATTTTTGCTTCTAAATATAGGAAGGCCATCAATGTTACATGACAATAATAATTGTCTCAGTCCTTTTATAGTTGCTTTTGGATATCTACTTATGTTTTTTAACAGTTCCTCTTTTAACCCAAAGTAGACATATTTCATTCCAGATTTTTGCTGAGTTTCTATGTACCTTTCAGAACTGATTAGTGTCCGAGCTGTTTTTGGTAAGTAGTCAATTCCCATTTGCCTCAAAATTTTTAATAATTCATCAACAGCATTGTGTGTAACACCATTCTTGTTTACCCACTGAATTAATAAATTCTGTGGGTAAACAAGTGAATGATGATTATCATGGTCATCATTCTCCTCCTCACTTTGAGAATTAGATAATACATCATGAATATCAGTAAGATTCATGTGTAAATCATCAATTTCAGAGCCTAATCCATACTCTTGATTTGACTCGGCTTCAAAAGAACTAATGTCATTGTCTGACGACTCAATCTCTGAACTTGATGCTGCCTCAGTAAGATTAATGGGTTCACTAGTGTGTACAGCTGTATTTGGATGCATTTTGTGTATACGTTTTAGCCTTCTTGATACTTGCATCCATCTGTTGTTGTATTGGAGTCGCTTTTTTCGCTTATACTCGTACATTCTGTTAAAGAGTGTCAAATTTCTACATTAGACTACCATATTACCTATATTATTGTTAATAATGTATTGACAGATGCAATATGTATTAAAATTCTAAAAATAAGTCATTCATTATATACAATGTGTGATAATTAAAGCTGGTGCATATAACATCCTTGTCAGGCACATGCAAAAGTGAACACTTCCAGAATTGGAGACATGCAGAAATGTAACATATGGAAATAGAGGCATGCCAAAACAAAGACATGCATAAATTCAAATTCTTATCGAAATAATTTCTAGTGATTATTATATAAATTATTCCATCAGTACTAGATCAAATATTCAATACCATCCTCCCATTGGAAAGAGTAATCATGTCCTGTTGGACATTAATTATATGTTGAGATATAATCTAAAAGAAAATAGGGACATTGAAATTGTTGTTAAACTCTATTTCAATAAAGGACACTATAGGGAACCTAGAACCCTGTATTACAAGTGTAAGTGATAATTTTGGAAAATTTAATTAAAGCAAATTGTGTAGGACACCTGGAGATATGGTGCCCATATCTAAAGAATCACATCAACTGGTAAAGGTATAGACTTGCCAATAAGTGGCTCCCAGGTTAGAGGCATAAAATGCCAAAACTAGATGGTAGAATAAAAAGAAGATATTGTAAAAGGTAACCAAACAAAGATGCCACAGAAATATTAGAAAATTAACTTTCGCAAGCAGCGTGGTAGACATGGTTGGAACAAGTTAGGTGAGAGGGTGGTGGAGGCCAAAACCATAATCATAATCATCTGTATCAAACCTTATTACAGGTAAAACCAGTAGGCAGTCTATTGTATTTTATCAAACCGTTATTAGTATAATAGATCTCGTAATAATTTTGCAAAAATAATGGCATTTACTATTTTTAAAAGATTATTAGCAAATTTACAGAAATGGTGCATTCGGAAGACAAAACCAATTTTTCACTTTTGACAATTGAGCACCTGCTACATCCAGATTCTAGGGAGGAAAGGAAGGACGATCTTACTGGATCCCATAGCCTCTCCGAGGCACAAACCAGGCTTTTACATAACCCCCCCCCTGCACCCGAGCTTTTTAAAATAGTAAATGCCACTATTTTTGCAAAATTATTACGAGATCTATTATTCTAATAAGAGTTTGATAAAATACAAACCCTGGGGCCATAGAACGGCTATTTAATCCCCTTGAACGGACCTGTGCATGGGCCACTGAGGCATCGAAAAAAAACAGACCGGCTTGGGAAAAAAGCAAAATTGCCGGTCTATGGCCCAGCTGATGGCTGTGCATGAATGGCTAATGGCTGTTAGTTATGGAGCTAGGTTAGACTATGTATGTTTAAATCTCTGATTTAAACAGAGCCAGTGTTCAGTCAAATAACTGAATTTATCAAATCTTATCCTTGTATAATATACAAGCTGATGTGAGATCCCTGTCTACAGGTGGACTGGAACTATTATCCAGTAGGCAGTCTACTGTATTTTATCAAACCGTTATTAGTATAATAGATCTCGTAATAATTTTGCAAAAATAATGGCATTTACTATTTTTAAAAGATTATTAGCAAATTTACAGAAATGGTGCATTCGGAAGACAAAACCAATTTTTCACTTTTGACAATTGAACACCTGCTACATCCAGATTCTAGGGAGGAAAGGAAGGACGATCTTACTGGATCCCATAGCCTCTCCGAGGCACAAACCAGGCTTTTACATAACCCCCCCCCCTGCACCCGAGCTTTTTAAAATAGTAAATGCCACTATTTTTGCAAAATTATTACGAGATCTATTATTCTAATAAGAGTTTGATAAAATACAAACCCTGGGGCCATAGAACGGCTATTTAATCCCCTTGAACGGACCTGTGCATGGGCCACTGAGGCATCGAAAAAAAACAGACCGGCTTGGGAAAAAAGCAAAATTGCCGGTCTATGGCCCAGCTGATGGCTGTGCATGAATGGCTAATGGCTGTTAGTTATGGAGCTAGGTTAGACTATGTATGTTTAAATCTCTGATTTAAACAGAGCCAGTGTTCAGTCAAATAACTGAATTTATCAAATCTTATCCTTGTATAATATACAAGCTGATGTGAGATCCCTGTCTACAGGTGGACTGGAACTATTATCCAGTAGGCAGTCTACTGTATTTTATCAAACCGTTATTAGTATAATAGATCTCGTAATAATTTTGCAAAAATAATGGCATTTACTATTTTTAAAAGATTATTAGCAAATTTACAGAAATGGTGCATTCGGAAGACAAAACCAATTTTTCACTTTTGACAATTGAGCACCTGCTACATCCAGATTCTAGGGATGAAAGGAAGGACGATCTTACTGGATCCCATAGCCTCTCCGAGGCACAAACCAGGCTTTTACATAACCCCCCCCCTGCACCCGAGCTTTTTAAAATAGTAAATGCCACTATTTTTGCAAAATTATTACGAGATCTATTATTCTAATAAGAGTTTGATAAAATACAAACCCTGGGGCCATAGAACGGCTATTTAATCCCCTTGAACGGACCTGTGCATGGGCCACTGAGGCATCGAAAAAAAACAGACCGGCTTGGGAAAAAAGCAAAATTGCCGGTCTATGGCCCAGCTGATGGCTGTGCATGAATGGCTAATGGCTGTTAGTTATGGAGCTAGGTTAGACTATGTATGTTTAAATCTCTGATTTAAACAGAGCCAGTGTTCAGTCAAATAACTGAATTTATCAAATCTTATCCTTGTATAATATACAAGCTGATGTGAGATCCCTGTCTACAGGTGGACTGGAACTATTATCCAGTAGGCAGTCTACTGTATTTTATCAAACCGTTATTAGTATAATAGATCTCGTAATAATTTTGCAAAAATAATGGCATTTACTATTTTTAAAAGATTATTAGCAAATTTACAGAAATGGTGCATTCGGAAGACAAAACCAATTTTTCACTTTTGACAATTGAGCACCTGCTACATCCAGATTCTAGGGAGGAAAGGAAGGACGATCTTACTGGATCCCATAGCCTCTCCGAGGCACAAACCAGGCTTTTACATAACCCCCCCCCCGTGCACCCGAGCTTTTTAAAATAGTAAATGCCACTATTTTTGCAAAATTATTACGAGATCTATTATTCTAATAAGAGTTTGATAAAATACAAACCCTGGGGCCATAGAACGGCTATTTAATCCCCTTGAACGGACCTGTGCATGGGCCACTGAGGCATCGAAAAAAAACAGACCGGCTTGGGAAAAAAGCAAAATTGCCGGTCTATGGCCCAGCTGATGGCTGTGCATGAATGGCTAATGGCTAATGGCTGTTAGTTATGGAGCTAGGTTAGACTATGTATGTTTAAATCTCTGATTTAAACAGAGCCAGTGTTCAGTCAAATAACTGAATTTATCAAATCTTATCCTTGTATAATAGACAAGCTGATGTGAGATCCCTGTCTACAGGTGGACTGGAACTATTATCCAGTAGGCAGTCTACTGTATTTTATCAAACCGTTATTAGTATAATAGATCTCGTAATAATTTTGCAAAAATAATGGCATTTACTATTTTTAAAAGATTATTAGCAAATTTACAGAAATGGTGCATTCGGAAGACAAAACCAATTTTTCACTTTTGACAATTGAGCACCTGCTACATCCAGATTCTAGGGAGGAAAGGAAGGACGATCTTACTGGATCCCATAGCCTCTCCGAGGCACAAACCAGGCTTTTACATAACCCCCCCCCCTGCACCCGAGCTTTTTAAAATAGTAAATGCCACTATTTTTGCAAAATTATTACGAGATCTATTATTCTAATAAGAGTTTGATAAAATACAAACCCTGGGGCCATAGAACGGCTATTTAATCCCCTTGAACGGACCTGTGCATGGGCCACTGAGGCATCGAAAAAAAACAGACCGGCTTGGGAAAAAAGCAAAATTGCCGGTCTATGGCCCAGCTGATGGCTGTGCATGAATGGCTAATGGCTAATGGCTGTTAGTTATGGAGCTAGGTTAGACTATGTATGTTTAAATCTCTGATTTAAACAGAGCCAGTGTTCAGTCAAATAACTGAATTTATCAAATCTTATCCTTGTATAATATACAAGCTGATGTGAGATCCCTGTCTACAGGTGGACTGGAACTATTATCCAGTAGGCAGTCTACTGTATTTTATCAAACCCTTATTAGTATAATAGATCTCGTAATAATTTTGCAAAAATAATGGCATTTACTATTTTTAAAAGATTATTAGCAAATTTACAGAAATGGTGCATTCGGAAGACAAAACCAATTTTTCACTTTTGACAATTGAGCACCTGCTACATCCAGATTCTAGGGAGGAAAGGAAGGACGATCTTACTGGATCCCATAGCCTCTCCGAGGCACAAACCAGGCTTTTACATAACCCCCCCCCCTGCACCCGAGCTTTTTAAAATAGTAAATGCCACTATTTTTGCAAAATTATTACGAGATCTATTATTCTAATAAGAGTTTGATAAAATACAAACCCTGGGGCCATAGAACGGCTATTTAATCCCCTTGAACGGACCTGTGCATGGGCCACTGAGGCATCGAAAAAAAACATAGACCGGCTTGGGATAAAAAGCAAAATAGCCGGTCTATGGCCCGGCTGATGGCTGTGCATGGATGGCTAATGGCTGTTAGTTATGGAGCTAGGTTAGACTATGTATGTTTAAATCTCTGATTTAAACAGAGCCGGCTAATGGCTGTTTGTTATGGAGCTAGGTTAGACTATAGGCTAGGCTAGGTTAGAGCCAGTGTTCAGTCAAATAACTGAATTTATCAAATCTTATCCTTGTATAATATACAAGCTGATGTGAGATCCCTGTCTACAGGTGGACTGGAACTTCTATCAACTAATCCATACATCAAACCTGTCCCTTACAGCCCACAATCTATCATTAGGAAAACCATGTGAGAAATCTTTAAGGAATTCTGATAAAGAAAGAGATCTAGGAGTGGTTCTAAATAGAAAACTATCACCTGAGGACCACATAAAGAACATTGTGTGAGGAGCCTATGCCATGCATTCCAACTTCAACAGCATGTTGTGGGGTGCCGATATTGTGTGCCATCACATGTAAACCAATCAAGCCCACAAATACGTCAACATGGACCAGCATTACACCGTCTAACATACTCTGTCAGATGTAACAACTAAATTTGTGAATTCAAGACCTAATCTATTGCATAACACAGTGTTAGTACGAGAAAAACATTACTTACATTCGAAGCCGTGTTTTAAAATGGCGCGGACCTTGGTCTACTGACGCTCCACACTGTGTGTTCGTTTGCGTATGATGAACGTGTGACAATTTACTACAACAATTATTTAATTATTCTTATTCTTTATTTTACTATTTTTAGGGTACATGAAATTTCCAAATTATTTGCACACAATAATATAATTGCATTGTCATAACCTTTATATATTACGGAAAATACGATGACATGAACGAAGTCAAAGTGAAGTTGAAGTCAAAGTCATTCGCCGAACGTATTAGTCATTTTTTTTCTCCCAAACGATAGGGGATAACAAATCCACAGAGCATATAAGTGTAGAGTAAAGTCAATTTTATTCAGGAAAGTACATACATATTTGATTTACAAACATAATGTTGGATTTATAGATAGAGCTAGTGCATACAATACCTAAAGCCAATATAGTAGGCATATAGCATTTCAGGCAACCGGGCAGTATATATGGACCCCTTACTCAAATCTCTGAATATGTTAGATATTAAGTCCCTGCACATACTCTCATGTGTATTTTATATATATAAAACGCTGCACTGTAATGTCAATCCTGACCCTAAAAGCTTCCTAGAAGGTTGTAACAGATCCCATGAGCACCACACCAGAAACAAATACCTGTAGGTGTGTACTGGTGCCTTATAGTGTGTACTCGTACCTTATGGTGTGTACTGGGGCCTTATGGTGTATACTGGTGCTTTATGGTGTGTACTGGTGCCTTATGGTGTGTTCTAGTGCCTTATGGTGCGTACTGGTGCCGTATGGAGTGTACTGGTGCCTTATGGTGTGTACTGGTGCATTATTGTGTGTACTGGTGCCTTATTGTGTACTGGTGCCTTATGGTGTGTACTGGTGCATTATGGTGTGTACTGGTGCATTATGGTGTGTACTGGTGCATTATGGTGTGTACTGGTGCCTTATGGTGTGTGTTCTGGTGCCTTATGGTGTGTACTGGTGCCATATGATGTGTACTGGTGCATTATGGTGTGTACTGGTGCCTTATGGTGTGTACTGGTGCATTATGGCGTGTACTGGTGCCTTATAGTGTGTACTGGTGCATTATGGTGTGTACTGGTGCCTTATGGTGTGTACTTGTACCTTATTGTGTATACTGGTGCCTTATGGTGTGTACTGGTTCCTTATGGTGTGTACTGGGGCTTTATTGTGTGTACTGGTGCTTTATGGTGTGTACTGGTGCCTTATGGTGTGTTCTGGTGCCGTATGGTGCGTACTGGTGCCTTATGGTGTGTACTGGTGTCTTATGGTGTGTACTGGTGCCTTATGGTGTGTACTGGTGCCTTATAGTGTGTACTGGTGCTTTATGGTGTGTACTGGTGCCTTATGGTGTGTCCTGGTGCCTTATGGTGTGTAATGGTGCCTTATGGTGTGTTCTGGTGCCTTATGGTATATACTGGTGCCTTATAGTGTGTACTGGTTCCTTATGGTGTGTACTGGTGCCTTATGGTGTGTACTGGTGCCGTATGGTGTGTACTGGTGCCTAATGGTGTGTACTGGTGCCTTATGGTGTGTACTGGTGCCTTATGGTGTGTTCTGGTGCCTTATGGTGTGTGTTCTGGTGCCTTATGGCGTGTACTGGTGCCTTATAGTGTGTACTGGTACCTTATTGTGTGTACTGGTGCATTATGGTGTGTATAATGCACACTTTAGTGCGCGCGGCACTAGCTGGAAAAACAAGCGGGTTGTGCTCAAGCGTAAACACAAAAAAGTTTATAATCTTTTCACGCTGCTAACCTCAATTCTCGAGCTACGTTTTTCATTTTGGTATCAATGCGTTGGCAATAAAATTCTCTACAAGATCATATGCATAAAATGTCACCGAAGCATTTGGTATCCCACCACGAAGTAAATAAACACGAAGATGACTCGCCGTGACACCCAAACAGGAAGTAAATGTTCATACTCTTTCGTTTGTTGCCAGCCTCACAGTCATCCTACAGCGCTTATTTTGATATCACTGAACTCACAATAAAATTCCCCACCCAGACATATGCCTATCAATGTCTAATTATGGTATCGGGTGACCCGCACGAGTGTGGGAACTGGGCGAAGCATTAGCCGTGATTTCAGCAGGGACGACACTGGTGTGATGCAGGGCTTTGAATGTTTATACTGATTTCACTGTCCTGACATTATTTCTGGAGCTACGTATTTCATTTTTATAGCAATGTGTTCGCAATAGAAAGTTCTATAAGAACATGGGTAGAGTTGGCCAACACAGCGTCAAATAAATTTGCGGCGAATAAAATCTTACGCGTGTTTGTACCCGTGAGCGTCAAAAGTTTTTACTTTGCTCATGTTTTTCAAGTTTATGCTTGTTTCACACCGTTTTTTTTTGTATAGTGTTCGGAATAAAATTCCCTACACAGACATATGCATATCAAATACAATTCCTTGGAATTCACAGCTGTAGAGATGACGGAAAACACACAACCGGAACCCGCTCTTGACACTCCAACTCACACCCGCAACACCCACAAAAAAAGTTTCTCTTGTTTCATGTATACTTACTTTAGTTTTCGTGCTACAGTTCTCATTTAGGTATCAAAATATTCCTAAGAAAATAGACTACAACACTGAAACAATCTAAGACAATTATGTGTACTTACCAAAGCAAAGACGATTGTAGTAAAATAAGTTGAGCATTTTATCTCCACTCCACCTCCTTCAGGTACTGATTCCTGAAGTTGCTCAACAGATGTTCCTAGGTGGAGTGAAGCTGATGTAGGTGGTTATTTCTTGTCCACCCAATACACCCTTTTCCTGTGATAAGTGGTGTAATTACAAGGTATGACGCAAAGTGGAACATCGCATGTCTTGCACGCTATACCAGTTTCCTTCCTGATACCCGACTTTGAACACACTTCACAACTGCGACGTTTGGGGATTTTTACCAGCTCATGTTTCAATTTATAGTTCAGGCGAGTCTCTGCTATAACAACACGTCGCTGTTGTCTCTGGGTTGGCAATAAACTACTGTCTGAATCGTCGCTCTCACTATTGTTTTCAAACACTAATGTGGAATATGAATTATCTTCATCAGATTCAGCTTCAGCACTAGGTGTAGACGTGAAGAGAGGGCGCCTCACACCCGACGGGCCAGGTGTTGACGGGTCAGCAGCAGGATACACAGGACCAGTGTCATGATTTATGTCTGGAGCATGAACTAGATGTGGAGATGGTGTAGTTGTTGCAGGCCACTCTGCCTTGTCAAATTTCAATAAAGACCAAATAGCAACTTCATGGAACTAGAGCAGAGTTAGTTTCCTTCGATCATCTGTGTTGGCCTTGTACAATGCATGTACAATGCATTGAGTAAAGACCAAATAGCAACTTCATGGAACTAGAGCAGAGTTAGTTTCCTTCGATCATCTGTGTTGGCCTTGTACAATGCAACCACAAGTTGACATTGAATGTGAATTAACAATGAGACAAGTAAGATTTATACTAATACATTTATACTAACTCTGTTGAGCGTTGACCATTTATACATCAAATCTGTTGATGTGAGCACTTTAGTTTAGTCTCCCGTTTAAAGAAAAAAAGAGCATATCAATGGTATATCACAGAAAACGAATTTATCATAAACTCATGTATTTGACTTATCATATTGAACTGCATTCATATTTTTAATATATAACAATATGAATATACAAATTTCTGTAAATCCCCTACCTTGTTGGAATCTGTGGAAATGAATGAGCAAATGTGCTGGCTGAAGGCGCTGAAGGAAACCACATTGGTTTCATTTTGGATACAAATGTCCATGGAGATTCAAAATGGAAACTAATTATATAGTTGAACCTGCAGAGACGAGTTTAAGAATCTGTGTTGAGAGTGATGGACACAGCCTTCACAATTATACTTCAGAGAATGTAAACATCTAAGAGTCATTAGAAATATGTGTAGAATAATAAACCCTACATTGTTTGAGTTAGGGAAAACACCATTTGTGATATATAGATACTATAGCTGTTCCTAAAGATTCACCCTTTTTTGCACCAGCAAGATAACATATAAGATTTTAAGAGTTGACGAATGTTAATATTCTTGTTTGATAAACTGTGAACTTGAGACATAGTTAATAAGAACATATTAACACAACAAAATGTTTTCAGAATCTTTAACACCACTTTCCAGCAACTTATATAATTTATATAAATTATTTTAGAGAATAATACATAAATTATATATTTAAACATGATATAGTGTTTAGTGGAATGTATAAGGAGTCAAATTGTGTTAAAAAGAGCAATTTTTAGAAAATTTGGAAAAATACTTTTTTCTGTTCAAATTATAACTAAATGGATTTTAAAGGTTTCACTCAGCCAATATATATCATTCACAATTTATTAATGAATTTTACAAAAAAACACCATAAATTTTATATTTAAACATGTAAAAACTATTTGTTTTACATTTGGAAGAAAATAATTGTAGAAAAACAATTTATAATTAAACCTTTGTGTTTGGATTTTTTGAGTAAAAGTTTCTCAAAGGCTTTCCTGCACCATTCTCAATGTAAATCATTCCCACACCTATAGGAAGAGATAGGCGAACGTTGTGTAGATGATTTGTGTTTGCTGGGAAGTACTTGGCATATGTTGGGTATAAAAAGTCGTAATATCAAACTGCGAATACGTGCAGAGAGCCAGAATTTGGCTCCAAAATATGGCTCAGGCCTCGATATTGGGATAATTGGGATATTTTACAAACTGCAGAGGGGATTGGGACATATGTGACCAAACGCCGTTTTCAGTACTTGGCATATGTTCCGTATAAAAAGTCGAAATTTCAAACTGCGATTACGTGCAGAGACCCAGAATTTGGCTCCAAAATATGGCTCAGGCCTCGATATTAGGATGTTTGGGATATTTTGAAAACTGCAGTAAGGTTTGGGACAAATGTGACCAAACGCCGCTTTCAGTACTTCGCATATGCTGGGTATAAAAAAGTCGTAATTTCAAACTGCAAATACGTGCAGAGAGCCCGAATTTGGCTCCAAAATATGGCTCAGGCCTCGAAATTGAGATGTTTGGGATGTTTTGAAAACTGCAGGGAGGTTTGGGCCAAATTTGACCAAACGCCGCTTTCAGTACTTGGCATATGTTGGGTATAAAAAGTCGTAATTTCAAACTGCGAATACGTGCAGAGAGCCAGAATTTGGCTCCAAAATATGGCTCTGGCCTCGAAATCAGGATATTTGGGATATTTTGAAAACTGCAGGGGAGTTTGTGCAAAATGTGACTCACTGCCGCTTTCAGTACTTGTCATATGTTGGGTATAAAAAGTCGTAATTTCAAACTGCGAATACGTGCAGAGAGCCAGAATTTGGCTCCAAAATATGGCTCATTCCTCGAAATTGGGATATTTGGGATATTTTGAAAACTGCAGGGGAGTTTGTGCAAAATGTGACTCACTGCCGCTTTCAGTACTTGTCATATGTTGGGTATAAAAAGTCGTAATTTCAAACTGCGAATACGTCCAGAGAGCCAGAACTTGGCTCCAAAATATGGCTCAGGCGTCGAAATTGGGATGTTTGGGATATTTTGAAAACTGCAGGGGATTTTGGGACAAATATGACCAAACGCAACTTACAGTACTTGGCATATGTTGGGTATAAAAAAGTCGCAATTTCAAACTGCGAATACGTGCTGAGAGCCAGAATGTGGCTCCAAAATATGGCTCAGGCTTCGAAATTGGGATATTTCGAAAACTGCAGGGGAGTTTGTGCAAAATGTCACTCTCTGCCGCTTTTAGGACTTGGCATATGTTGGGTATAAAAAATCGTAATTTCAAACTGCAAATACGTGCATAGAGCCAGAATTTGGCTCCAAAATATGGCTCAGGCCTCGAAATTGGGATGCTTGCGATATTTTGAAAATTGCAGGGGGGATTGAGACAAAAGTGACCAAACGCCGCTTTCAGTACTTCGCATATGTTTGGTATAAAAAGTCGTAATTTTAAACTGCGAATACGTGCAGAGAGCCAGAATTTGGCTCCAAAATATGGCTCAGGCCTCAAAATTGGGATATTTATGATATTTTTTTAAAACTGCAGGGGAGTTTGTGCAAAATGTGACTCACTGCCACTTTCAGTACTTGGCATATGTTGGGTATAAAAAGTCGTAATTTCAAACCGCGAATACGTGAAAGAGAGCCAGAATTTGGCTCCAAAATATGGCTCATATCTCGAAATTGGGATATTTGGGATATTTTGAAAACTGCAGGGGAGTTTGTGCAAAATGTAACTCACTGCTGCATAAGTACTTGGCATATGTTCCGTATAAAAAGACGAAATTTCAAACTGCGATTACGTGCAGAGAGCCAGAATTTGGCTCCAAAATATGGCTCAGGCCTCGATATTGGGATGTTTGGGATATTTTGAAAACTGCAGTAAGGTTTGGGACAAATGTGACCAAACGCCGCTTTCAGTACTTCGCATATGTTGGGTATAAAAAAGTCGCAATTTCAAACTGCGAATACGTGCTGAGAGCCAGAATGTGGCTCCAAAATATGGCTCAGGCTTCGAAATTGGGATATTTCGAAAACTGCAGGGGAGTTTGTGCAAAATGTCACTCTCTGCCGCTTTTAGGACTTGGCATATGTTGGGTATAAAAAATCGTAATTTCAAACTGCAAATACGTGCATAGAGCCAGTATTTGGCTCCAAAATATGGCTCAGGCCTCGAAATTGGGATGCTTGCGATATTTTGAAAATTGCAGGGGGGATTGAGACAAAAGTGACCAAACGCCGCTTTCAGTACTTCGCATATGTTTGGTATAAAAAGTCGTAATTTTAAACTGCGAATACGTGCAGAGAGCCAGAATTTGGCTCCAAAATATGGCTCAGGCCTCAAAATTGGGATATTTGGGATATTTTTTTAAAACTGCAGGGGAGTTTGTGCAAAATGTGACTCACTGCCACTTTCAGTACTTGGCATATGTTGGGCATAAAAAGTTATAATTTCAAACTGCGAATACGTGAAAGAGAGCCAGAATTTGGCTCCAAAATATGGATCAGGCCTCGAAATTGGGATATTTGGGATATTTTGAAAACTGCAGGGGAGTTTGTGCAAAATGTGACTCACTGCCGCTCTCAGTACTTGGCATATGTTGGGTATAAAAAGTCGTAATTTCAAACTGCGAATACCTGCAGAGAGCCAGAATTTGGCTCCAAAATATGGCTCAGGCCTCGATATTGGGATGTTTGGGATATTTTGAAAACTGCAGTAAGGTTTGGGACAAATGTGACCAAACGCCGCTTTCAGTACTTCGCATATGTTGGGTATAAAAAAGTCGTAATTTCAAACTGCAAATACGTGCAGAGAGCCCGAATTTGGCTCCAAAATATAGCTCAGGCCTCGAAATTGAGATGTTTGGGATATTTTGAAAATTGCAGGGAGGTTTGGGACAAATTTGACCAAACGCCGCTTTCAGTACTTGGCATATGTTGGGTATAAAAAGTCGTAATTTCAAACTGCGAATACGTGCAGAGAGCCAGAATTTGGCTCCAAAATATGGCTCAGGCCTCGAAATGGGGATATTTGGGATATTTTGAAAACTGCAGGGGAGTTTGTGCAAAATGTGACTCACTGCCACTATCAGTATTTGGCATATGTTGGGTATAAAAAGTCGTAATTTCAAACTGCGAATACGTGCAGAGAGCCAGAATTTGGCTCCAAAATATGGCTCATTCCTCGAAATTGGGATATTTTGGATATTTTGAAAACTGCAGGGGGGTTTGTGCAAAATGTGACTCACTGCCGCTTTCAGTACTTGGCATGTGTTGGGTATAAAAAGTCGTAATATCAAACTGCTAATACGTGCTGAGAGCCAGAACTTGGCTCCAAAATCTGGCTCAGGCTTAGAAATTGGGATGTTTGGGATATTTTGAAAACTGCAGGGAGGTTTGGGACAAATGTGACCAAACGCAGCTTTCAGTACTAGGCATATGTTGGGTATAAAAAGTCGTAATTTCAAACTGCGAATACGTGCACAGAGCCAGAATTTGGCTCCAAAATATGGCTCATTCTTCGAAATTGGGATATTTGGGATATTTTGAAAACTGCAGGGGGGTTTGTGCAAAATGTGACTCACTGCCGCTTTCAGTACTTGGCATATGTTTCGTATAAAAAGTCGTAATATCAAATTGCTAATACGTGCTGAGAGCCAGAACTTGGCTCCAAAATATGGCTCAGGCCTAGAAATTGGGATGTTTGGGATATTTTGAAAACTGCAGGGAGGTTTGGGACAAATGTGACCAAACGCCGCTTTCAGTACTAGGCATATGTTGCGTATAAAAAGTCGTAATATCAAACTGCGAATACGAGCAGAGAGCCAGAGTTTGGCTCCAAAATATGGCTCAGGCCTCGAAATTGGGATATTTTAGATATTTTGAACACTGCCGGGGAGTTTGTACAAAATGTGACTCGCTGCCGCTTTCAGTACTTGGCATATGTTGGGTATAAAAAGACGTAATTTCAAACTGCGAATACGTGCATAGAGCCAGAATTTGGCTCCAAAATATGGCTCAGGCCTCGAAATTGGGATGTTTGGGATATTTTGAAAATTGTAGGGGAGTTTGGGACATATATGACCAAACGCCGCTTTCAGTACTTGGCATATGTTGGGTATAAAAGTCGTAATTTCAAACTGCGAATACGTGCTGAGAGCCAGAATGTGGCTCCAAAATATGGCTCAGGCTTCGAAATTGGGATATTTCGAAAACTGCAGGGGAGTTTGTGCAAAATGTCACTCATTGTCGCTCTTAGGACTTGGCATATGTTGGGTATAAAAAATCGTAATTTCAAACTGCGAATACGTGCATAGAGCCAGAATTTGGCTCCAAAATATGGCTCAGGCCTCGAAATTGGGATGCTTGCGATATTTTAAAAATTGCAGGGGGGATTGAGACAAATGTGACCAAACGCCGCTTTCAGTACTTCGCATATGTTTGGTATAAAAAAGTCGTAATTTCATACTGCGAATACGTGCAGAGAGCCAGAATTTGTCTCCAAAATATGGCTCAGGCCTCAAAATTGGGATATTTGGGATATTTTGAAAACTGCAGGGGAGTTTGTGCAAAATGTGACTCACTGTTGCTCTCAGTACTTTGCATATGTTGGGTATAAAAAGTCGTAATTTCAAACTGCGAATACCTGCAGAGAGCCAGAATTTGGCTCCAAAATATGGCTCATATCTCGAAATTGGGATATTTGGGATATTTTGAAAACTGCAGGGGAGTTTGTGCAAAATGTGACTCACTGCCGCTCTCAGTACTTGGCATATGGTGGGTATAAAAAGTCATAATATCAAACTGCGAATACGTGCAGAGAGCCAGAATTTGGCTCCAAAATATGGCTCAGGCCTTGAAATTGGGATGTTTGGGATATTTTGAAAACTGCAGGGAGGTTTGGGACAAATGTGACAAAACACCGCTTTCAGTTCATGGCATATGTTGGGTATAAAAAGTCATAATTTCAAACAGCGTATTCGTGCAGAGAGCCTGAATTTGGCTCCAAAATATGGCTCAGGCCTCGAAATTGAGATGTTTGGGATATTTTGAAAACTGCAGGGGGGTGGGGGGGATTGGGACAAATGTGTCCAAACGCCGCTTTCAGTACTTGGCATATGTTGGGTATAAAAAAGTCGCAATTTCAAACTGCGAATACGTGCAGAGAGCCAGAATTTGGCTCCAAAATATGACTCAGGCCTCGAAATTGGGATATTTGGGATATTTCGAAAACTGCAGGGGAGTTTGTGCAAAATGTGACTCTCTGCCGCTTTCAGGACTTGGCATATGTTGGGTATTAAAAGTCGTAATTTCAAACTGGGAATACGTGCAGAGCCAGAATTTGGCTCCAATATATGGCTTAGGCCTCGAAAGTGGAAAGTTTAGGATATTTTGAAAACTGCAGGGGAGTTTGTGCAAAATGTGACTCACTGCCGCTTTCAGTACTTGGCATATGTTGGGTATAAAAAATCGTAAATTCAAACTACGAATACGTCCAGAGAGCCAGAACTTGGCTCCAAAATATGGCTCAGGCGTCGAAATTGGGATGTTTGGGATATTTTGAAAACTGCAGGGGAGTTTGGGACAAATATGACCAAACGCAACATTCAGTACTTGGCATATGTTGGGTATAAAAAATTCGCAATTTCAAACTGCGAATACGTGCTTAGAGCCAGAATGTGGCTCCAAATTATGGCTCAGGCTTCGAAATTGGGATATTTCGAAAACTGCAGGGGAGTTTGTGCAAAATGTCACTCTCTGCCGCTTTTAGGACTTGGCATATGTTGGGTATAAAAAATCGTAATTTCAAACTGCGAATACGTGCATAGAGCCAGAATTTGGCTCCAAAATATGGCTCAGGCCTCGAAATTGGGATGCTTGCGATATTTTGAAAATTGCAGGGGGGATTGAGACAAATGTGACCAAACGCCGCTTTCAGTACTTCGCATATGTTTGGTATAAAAAGTCGTAATTTCAAACTGCGAATACGTGCAGAGAGCCAGAATTTGGCTCCAAAATATGGCTCAGGCCTCAAAATTGGGATATTTGGGATATTTTTTTAAAACTGCAGGGGAGTTTGTGCAAAATGTGACTCACTGCCACTTTCAGTACTTGGCATATGTTGGGCATAAAAAGTTATAATTTCAAACTGCGAATACGTGAAAGAGAGCCAGAATTTGGCTCCAAAATATGGATCAGGCCTCGAAATTGGGATATTTGGGATATTTTGAAAACTGCAGGGGAGTTTGTGCAAAATGTGACTCACTGCCGCTCTCAGTACTTGGCATATGTTGGGTATAAAAAGTCGTAATTTCAAACTGCGAATACCTGCAGAGAGCCAGAATTTGGCTCCAAAATATGGCTCAGGCCTCGATATTGGGATGTTTGGGATATTTTGAAAACTGCAGTAAGGTTTGGGACAAATGTGACCAAACGCCGCTTTCAGTACTTCGCATATGTTGGGTATAAAAAAGTCGTAATTTCAAACTGCAAATACGTGCAGAGAGCCCGAATTTGGCTCCAAAATATAGCTCAGGCCTCGAAATTGAGATGTTTGGGATATTTTGAAAATTGCAGGGAGGTTTGGGACAAATTTGACCAAACGCCGCTTTCAGTACTTGGCATATGTTGGGTATAAAAAGTCGTAATTTCAAACTGCGAATACGTGCAGAGAGCCAGAATTTGGCTCCAAAATATGGCTCAGGCCTCGAAATGGGGATATTTGGGATATTTTGAAAACTGCAGGGGAGTTTGTGCAAAATGTGACTCACTGCCACTATCAGTATTTGGCATATGTTGGGTATAAAAAGTTGTAATTTCAAACTGCGAATACGTGCAGAGAGCCAGAATTTGGCTCCAAAATATGGCTCATTCCTCGAAATTGGGATATTTTCGATATTTTGAAAACTGCAGGGGGGTTTGTGCAAAATGTGACTCACTGCCGCTTTCAGTTCTTGGCATGTGTTGGGTATAAAAAGTCGTAATATCAAACTGCTAATACGTGCTGAGAGCCAGAACTTGGCTCCAAAATCTGGCTCAGGCTTAGAAATTGGGATGTTTGGGATATTTTGAAAACTGCAGGGAGGTTTGGGACAAATGTGACCAAACGCCGCTTTCAGTACTAGGCATATGTTGGGTATAAAAAGTCATAATATCAAACTGCGAATACGAGCAGAGAGCCAGAATTTGGCTCCAAAATATGGCTCAGGCCTCGAAATTGGGATGTTTGGGATATTTTGAAAATTGTAGGGGAGTTTGGGACAAATATGACCAAACGCAGCTTTCAGTACTTGGAATATGATGGGTATAAAAAAGTCGCAATTTCAAACTGCGAATAGTTGCATAGAGCCAGAATTTGGCTCCAAAATATGGTTCAGGCCTCGAAATTGGGATGCTTGCGATATTTTGAAAATTGCAGGGGGGATTGAGACAAATGTGACCAAACGCCGCTTTCAGTACTTCGCATATGTTTGGTATAAAAAAGTCGTAATTTCAAACTGCGAATACGTGCAGAGAGCCAGAATTTGGCTCCAAAATATGGCTCAGGCCTCAAAAATGGGATATTTGGGATATTTTGAAAACTGCAGGGGAGTTTGTGCAAAATGTGACTCACTGCCACTTTCAGTACTTGGCATATGTTGGGTATAAAAAATAGCAATTTCAAACTGCGAATACGTGCTGAGAGCCAGAATGTGGCTCCAAATTATGGCTCAGGCTTCGAAATTGGGATATTTCGAAAACTGCAGGGGAGTTTGTGCAAAATGTCACTCTCTGCCGCTTTTAGGACTTGGCATATGTTGGGTATAAAAAATCGTAATTTCAAACTGCGAATACGTGCATAGAGCCAGAATTTGGCTCCAAAATATGGCTCAGGCCTTTAAATTGGGATGTTTGGGATATTTTGAAAACTGCAGGGAGGTTTGGGACAAATGTGACAAAACGCCGCTTTCAGTTCTTGGCATATGTTGGGTATAAAAAGTCATAATTTCAAACAGCGTATTCGTGCAGAGAGCCTGAATTTGGCTCCAAAATATGGCTCAGGCCTCGAAATTGAGATGTTTGGGATATTTTGAAAACTGCAGGGGGGTGGAGGGGATTGGGACAAATGTGTCCAAACGCCGCTTTCAGTACTTGGCATATGTTGGGTATAAAAAATTCGCAATTTCAAACTGAGAATACGTGCAGAGAGCCAGAATTTGGCTCCAAAATATGACTCAGGCCTCGAAATTGGGATATTTGGGATATTTCGAAAACTGCGGGGGAGTTTGTGCAAAATGTGACTCACTGCCGCTTTCAGGACTTGGCATATGTTGGGTATTAAAAGTCGTAATTTCAAACTGGGAATACGTGCAGAGCCAGAATTTGGCTCCAAAATATGGCTTAGGCCTCGAAAGTGGAAAGTTTAGGATATTTTGAAAACTGCAGGGGAGTTTGTGCAAAATGTGACTCACTGCCGCTTTCAGTACTTGGCATATGTTGGGTATAAAAAATCGTAAATTCAAACTACGAATACGTCCAGAGAGCCAGAACTTGGCTCCAAAATATGGCTCAGGCGTAGAAATTGGGATGTTTGGGATATTTTGAAAACTGCAGGGGAGTTTGGGACAAATATGACCAAACGCAACATTCAGTACTTGGCATATGTTGGGTATAAAAAATTCGCAATTTCAAACTGCGAATACGTGCTTAGAGCCAGAATGTGGCTCCAAATTATGGCTCAGGCTTCGAAATTGGGATATTTCGAAAACTGCAGGGGAGTTTGTGCAAAATGTCACTCTCTGCCGCTTTTAGGACTTGGCATATGTTGGGTATAAAAAATCGTAATTTCAAACTGCGAATACGTGCATAGAGCCAGAATTTGGCTCCAAAATATGGCTCAGGCCTCGAAATTGGGATGCTTGCGATATTTTGAAAATTGCAGGGGGGATTGAGACAAATGTGACCAAACGCCGCTTTCAGTACTTCGCATATGTTTGGTATAAAAAGTCGTAATTTCAAACTGCGAATACGTGCAGAGAGCCAGAATTTGGCTCCAAAATATGGCTCAGGCCTCAAAATTGGGATATTTGGGATATTTTTTTAAAACTGCAGGGGAGTTTGTGCAAAATGTGACTCACTGCCACTTTCAGTACTTGGCATATGTTGGGCATAAAAAGTTATAATTTCAAACTGCGAATACGTGAAAGAGAGCCAGAATTTGGCTCCAAAATATGGATCAGGCCTCGAAATTGGGATATTTGGGATATTTTGAAAACTGCAGGGGAGTTTGTGCAAAATGTGACTCACTGCCGCTCTCAGTACTTGGCATATGTTGGGTATAAAAAGTCGTAATTTCAAACTGCGAATACCTGCAGAGAGCCAGAATTTGGCTCCAAAATATGGCTCAGGCCTCGATATTGGGATGTTTGGGATATTTTGAAAACTGCAGTAAGGTTTGGGACAAATGTGACCAAACGCCGCTTTCAGTACTTCGCATATGTTGGGTATAAAAAAGTCGTAATTTCAAACTGCAAATACGTGCAGAGAGCCCGAATTTGGCTCCAAAATATAGCTCAGGCCTCGAAATTGAGATGTTTGGGATATTTTGAAAATTGCAGGGAGGTTTGGGACAAATTTGACCAAACGCCGCTTTCAGTACTTGGCATATGTTGGGTATAAAAAGTCGTAATTTCAAACTGCGAATACGTGCAGAGAGCCAGAATTTGGCTCCAAAATATGGCTCAGGCCTCGAAATGGGGATATTTGGGATATTTTGAAAACTGCAGGGGAGTTTGTGCAAAATGTGACTCACTGCCACTATCAGTATTTGGCATATGTTGGGTATAAAAAGTTGTAATTTCAAACTGCGAATACGTGCAGAGAGCCAGAATTTGGCTCCAAAATATGGCTCATTCCTCGAAATTGGGATATTTTCGATATTTTGAAAACTGCAGGGGGGTTTGTGCAAAATGTGACTCACTGCCGCTTTCAGTACTTGGCATGTGTTGGGTATAAAAAGTCGTAATATCAAACTGCTAATACGTGCTGAGAGCCAGAACTTGGCTCCAAAATCTGGCTCAGGCTTAGAAATTGGGATGTTTGGGATATTTTGAAAACTGCAGGGAGGTTTGGGACAAATGTGACCAAACGCCGCTTTCAGTACTAGGCATATGTTGGGTATAAAAAGTCATAATATCAAACTGCGAATACGAGCAGAGAGCCAGAATTTGGCTCCAAAATATGGCTCAGGCCTCGAAATTGGGATGTTTGGGATATTTTGAAAATTGTAGGGGAGTTTGGGACAAATATGACCAAACGCAGCTTTCAGTACTTGGAATATGTTGGGTATAAAAAAGTCGCAATTTCAAACTGCGAATAGTTGCATAGAGCCAGAATTTGGCTCCAAAATATGGTTCAGGCCTCGAAATTGGGATGCTTGCGATATTTTGAAAATTGCAGGGGGGATTGAGACAAATGTGACCAAACGCCGCTTTCAGTACTTCGCATATGTTTGGTATAAAAAAGTCGTAATTTCAAACTGCGAATACGTGCAGAGAGCCAGAATTTGGCTCCAAAATATGGCTCAGGCCTCAAAAATGGGATATTTGGGATATTTTGAAAACTGCAGGGGAGTTTGTGCAAAATGTGACTCACTGCCACTTTCAGTACTTGGCATATGTTGGGTATAAAAAATAGCAATTTCAAACTGCGAATACGTGCTGAGAGCCAGAATGTGGCTCCAAATTATGGCTCAGGCTTCGAAATTGGGATATTTCGAAAACTGCAGGGGAGTTTGTGCAAAATGTCACTCTCTGCCGCTTTTAGGACTTGGCATATGTTGGGTATAAAAAATCGTAATTTCAAACTGCGAATACGTGCATAGAGCCAGAATTTGGCTCCAAAATATGGCTCAGGCCTTTAAATTGGGATGTTTGGGATATTTTGAAAACTGCAGGGAGGTTTGGGACAAATGTGACAAAACGCCGCTTTCAGTTCTTGGCATATGTTGGGTATAAAAAGTCATAATTTCAAACAGCGTATTCGTGCAGAGAGCCTGAATTTGGCTCCAAAATATGGCTCAGGCCTCGAAATTGAGATGTTTGGGATATTTTGAAAACTGCAGGGGGGTGGAGGGGATTGGGACAAATGTGTCCAAACGCCGCTTTCAGTACTTGGCATATGTTGGGTATAAAAAATTCGCAATTTCAAACTGAGAATACGTGCAGAGAGCCAGAATTTGGCTCCAAAATATGACTCAGGCCTCGAAATTGGGATATTTGGGATATTTCGAAAACTGCGGGGGAGTTTGTGCAAAATGTGACTCACTGCCGCTTTCAGGACTTGGCATATGTTGGGTATTAAAAGTCGTAATTTCAAACTGGGAATACGTGCAGAGCCAGAATTTGGCTCCAAAATATGGCTTAGGCCTCGAAAGTGGAAAGTTTAGGATATTTTGAAAACTGCAGGGGAGTTTGTGCAAAATGTGACTCACTGCCGCTTTCAGTACTTGGCATATGTTGGGTATAAAAAATCGTAAATTCAAACTACGAATACGTCCAGAGAGCCAGAACTTGGCTCCAAAATATGGCTCAGGCGTCGAAATTGGGATGTTTGGGATATTTTGAAAACTGCAAAGGAGTTTGGGACAAATATGACCAAACGCAACATTCAGTACTTGGCATATGTTGGGTATAAAAAATTCGCAATTTCAAACTGCGAATACGTGCTTAGAGCCAGAATGTGGCTCCAAATTATGGCTCAGGCTTCGAAATTGGGATATTTCGAAAACTGCAGGGGAGTTTGTGCAAAATGTCACTCTCTGCCGCTTTTAGGACTTGGCATATGTTGGGTATAAAAAATCGTAATTTCAAACTGCGAATACGTGCATAGAGCCAGAATTTGGCTCCAAAATATGGCTCAGGCCTCGAAATTGGGATGCTTGCGATATTTTGAAAATTGCAGGGGGGATTGAGACAAATGTGACCAAACGCCGCTTTCAGTACTTCGCATATGTTTGGTATAAAAAGTCGTAATTTCAAACTGCGAATACGTGCAGAGAGCCAGAATTTGGCTCCAAAATATGGCTCAGGCCTCAAAATTGGGATATTTGGGATATTTTTTTAAAACTGCAGGGGAGTTTGTGCAAAATGTGACTCACTGCCACTTTCAGTACTTGGCATATGTTGGGCATAAAAAGTTATAATTTCAAACTGCGAATACGTGAAAGAGAGCCAGAATTTGGCTCCAAAATATGGATCAGGCCTCGAAATTGGGATATTTGGGATATTTTGAAAACTGCAGGGGAGTTTGTGCAAAATGTGACTCACTGCCGCTCTCAGTACTTGGCATATGTTGGGTATAAAAAGTCGTAATTTCAAACTGCGAATACCTGCAGAGAGCCAGAATTTGGCTCCAAAATATGGCTCAGGCCTCGATATTGGGATGTTTGGGATATTTTGAAAACTGCAGTAAGGTTTGGGACAAATGTGACCAAACGCCGCTTTCAGTACTTCGCATATGTTGGGTATAAAAAAGTCGTAATTTCAAACTGCAAATACGTGCAGAGAGCCCGAATTTGGCTCCAAAATATAGCTCAGGCCTCGAAATTGAGATGTTTGGGATATTTTGAAAATTGCAGGGAGGTTTGGGACAAATTTGACCAAACGCCGCTTTCAGTACTTGGCATATGTTGGGTATAAAAAGTCGTAATTTCAAACTGCGAATACGTGCAGAGAGCCAGAATTTGGCTCCAAAATATGGCTCAGGCCTCGAAATGGGGATATTTGGGATATTTTGAAAACTGCAGGGGAGTTTGTGCAAAATGTGACTCACTGCCACTATCAGTATTTGGCATATGTTGGGTATAAAAAGTTGTAATTTCAAACTGCGAATACGTGCAGAGAGCCAGAATTTGGCTCCAAAATATGGCTCATTCCTCGAAATTGGGATATTTTCGATATTTTGAAAACTGCAGGGGGGTTTGTGCAAAATGTGACTCACTGCCGCTTTCAGTACTTGGCATGTGTTGGGTATAAAAAGTCGTAATATCAAACTGCTAATACGTGCTGAGAGCCAGAACTTGGCTCCAAAATCTGGCTCAGGCTTAGAAATTGGGATGTTTGGGATATTTTGAAAACTGCAGGGAGGTTTGGGACAAATGTGACCAAACGCCGCTTTCAGTACTAGGCATATGTTGGGTATAAAAAGTCATAATATCAAACTGCGAATACGAGCAGAGAGCCAGAATTTGGCTCCAAAATATGGCTCAGGCCTCGAAATTGGGATGTTTGGGATATTTTGAAAATTGTAGGGGAGTTTGGGACAAATATGACCACACGCAGCTTTCAGTACTTGGAATATGTTGGGTATAAAAAAGTCGCAATTTCAAACTGCGAATAGTTGCATAGAGCCAGAATTTGGCTCCAAAATATGGTTCAGGCCTCGAAATTGGGATGCTTGCGATATTTTGAAAATTGCAGGGGGGATTGAGACAAATGTGACCAAACGCCGCTTTCAGTACTTCGCATATGTTTGGTATAAAAAAGTCGTAATTTCAAACTGCGAATACGTGCAGAGAGCCAGAATTTGGCTCCAAAATATGGCTCAGGCCTCAAAAATGGGATATTTGGGATATTTTGAAAACTGCAGGGGAGTTTGTGCAAAATGTGACTCACTGCCACTTTCAGTACTTGGCATATGTTGGGTATAAAAAATAGCAATTTCAAACTGCGAATACGTGCTGAGAGCCAGAATGTGGCTCCAAATTATGGCTCAGGCTTCGAAATTGGGATATTTCGAAAACTGCAGGGGAGTTTGTGCAAAATGTCACTCTCTGCCGCTTTTAGGACTTGGCATATGTTGGGTATAAAAAATCGTAATTTCAAACTGCGAATACGTGCATAGAGCCAGAATTTGGCTCCAAAATATGGCTCAGGCCTTTAAATTGGGATGTTTGGGATATTTTGAAAACTGCAGGGAGGTTTGGGACAAATGTGACAAAACGCCGCTTTCAGTTCTTGGCATATGTTGGGTATAAAAAGTCATAATTTCAAACAGCGTATTCGTGCAGAGAGCCTGAATTTGGCTCCAAAATATGGCTCAGGCCTCGAAATTGAGATGTTTGGGATATTTTGAAAACTGCAGGGGGGTGGAGGGGATTGGGACAAATGTGTCCAAACGCCGCTTTCAGTACTTGGCATATGTTGGGTATAAAAAATTCGCAATTTCAAACTGAGAATACGTGCAGAGAGCCAGAATTTGGCTCCAAAATATGACTCAGGCCTCGAAATTGGGATATTTGGGATATTTCGAAAACTGCGGGGGAGTTTGTGCAAAATGTGACTCACTGCCGCTTTCAGGACTTGGCATATGTTGGGTATAAAAAGTCGTAATTTCAAACTGCGAATACGTGCAGAGAGCCAGAATTTGGCTCCAAAATATGGCTCAGCCCTCGAAAGTGGAAAGCTTAGGATATTTTGAAAACTGCAGGGGAGTTTGTGCAAAATGTGTCTCACTGCCGCTTTCAGTACTTGGCATATGTTGGGTATAAAAAATCGTAATTTCCAACTGCGAATACGTCCAGAGAGCCAGAACTTGGCTCCAAAATATGGCTCAGGCGTCGAAATTGGGATGTTTGGGATATTTTGAAAACTGCAGGGGAGTTTGGGACAAATATGACCAAACGCAACATTCAGTACTTGGCATATGTTGGGTATAAAAAATCGCAATTTCAAACTGCGAATACGTGCTGAGAGCCAGAATGTGGCTCCAAATTATGGCTCAGGCTTCGAAATTGGGATATTTCGAAAACTGCAGGGGAGTTTGTGCAAAATGTCACTCTCTGCCGCTTTTAGGACTTGGCATATGTTGGGTATAAAAAATCGTAATTTCAAACTGCGAATACGTGCATAGAGCCAGAATTTGGCTCCAAAATATGGCTCAGGCCTCGAAATTGGGATGCTTGCGATATTTTGAAAATTGCAGGGGGGATTGAGACAAATGTGACCAAACGCCGCTTTCAGTACTTCGCATATGTTTGGCATAAAAAGTCGTAATTTCAAACTGCGAATACGTGCAGAGAGCCAGAATTTGGCGCCAAAATATGGCTCAGGCCTCAAAATTGGGATATTTGGGATATTTTTTTTAAAACTGCAGGGGAGTTTGTGCAAAATGTGACTCACTGCCACTTTCAGTACTTGGCATATGTTGGATATAAAAAGTCATAATTTCAAACTGCGAATACGTGAAAGAGAGCCAGAATTTGGCTCCAAAATATGGCTCAGGCCTCGAAATTGGGATATTTGGGATATTTTGAAAACTGCAGGGGAGTTTGTGCAAAATGTGACTCACTGCCGCTCTCAGTACTTGGCATATGTTGGGTATAAAAAGTCGTAATTTCAAACTGCGAATACCTGCAGAGAGCCAGAATTTGGCTCCAAAATATGGCTCATATCTCGAAATTGGGATATTTGGGATATTTTGAAAACTGCAGGGGAGTTTGTGCAAAATGTGACTCAACTGCTGCATAAGTACTTGGCATATGTTCCGTATAAAAAAGTCGAAATTTCAAACTGTGATTACGTGCAGAGAGCCAGAATTTGGCTCCAAAATATGGCTCAGGCCTCGATATTGGGATGTTTGGGATATTTTGAAAACTGCAGTAAGGTTTGGACAAATGTGACCAAACGCCGCTTTCAGTACTTCGCATATGTTGGGTATAAAAAAGTCGTAATTTCAAAACTGCAAATACGTGCAGAGAGCCCGAATTTGCCTCCAAAATATGGCTCAGGCCTCGAAATTGAGGATGTTTGGGATATTTTGAAAACTGCAGGGAGGTTTGGGACAAATGTGACCAACTGCCACTATCAGTACTTTGGCATATGTTGGGTATAAAAAGTCGTAATTTCAAACTGCGAATACGTGCAGAGAGCCAGAATTTGGCTCCAAAATTATGGCTCAGGCCTCGAAATTGGGATATTTGGATATTTTGAAAACTGCAGGGGAGTTTGTGCAAATGTGACTCACTGCCGCTTTCAGTACTTGGCATAGTGTTGGGTATAAAAAGTCGTAATTATCAAACTGCGAATACGTGCAGAGAGCCAGAATTTGGCTCCAAAATCTGGCTCATCCTTGAAATTGGGATATTTGGGATATTTTGAAAACTGCAGGGGAGTTTGTGCAAAATGTGACTCAACTGCCGCTTTCAGTACTAGGCATATGCTGGGTATAAAAAGTCGAATATCAAACTGCGAATACGATGCAGAGAGCCAGAATTTGGCTCCAAAATATGGCTCAGGCCTCGTAAATTGGGATGTTTGGGATATTTTGAAAACTGCAGGGAGGTTTGGGACAAATATGACCACACGCAGCTTTCAGTACTTGGAATAGGTTGGGTATAAAAAAGTCGCAATTTCAAACTGCGAATAGTTGCATAGAGCCAGAATTGGCTCAAAAATATGGTCAGGCCTCGAAATTGGGATGCTGCGATATTTTGAAAATTGCAGGGGGGATTGAGACAAATGTGACCAAACGCCGCTTTTCAGTACTTCGCATATGTTTGGTATAAAAAAGTCGTAATTTCAAACTGCGAATACGTGCAGAAGAGCCAGAATTTGGCTCCAAAATATGGCTCAGGCCTCAAAAATGGGATATTTGGGATATTTTGGAAAAACTGCAGGGGAGTTTGTGCAAAATGTGACTCACTGCCACTTTCAGTACTTGGCATATGTTGGGTATAAAAAATAGCAATTTCAAACTGCGAATACGTGCTGAGAGCCAGAATGTGGCTCAAATTATGGCTCAGGCTTCGAAATTGGTGATATTTCGAAAACTGCAGGGGAGTTTGTGCAGAAAATGTCACTCTCTGCCGCTTTTAGGACTTGGCATATGTTGGGTATAAAAAATCGTAATTGTCAAACTGCGAATACGTGCATAGAGCCAGAATTTGGCTCCAACAATATGGCTCAGGCCTTTTAAATTGGGATGTTTGGGATATTTTTGAAAACTGCAGGGAGGTTTGGGACAAATGTGACAAAACGCCGCTTTCAGTTCTTGGCATATGTTGGGTATAAAAAGTCATAATTTCAAACAGGCGTATTCGTGCAGAGAGCCTGAATTTGGCTCCAAAATATGGCTCAGGCCTCGAAATTGAGATGTTTGGGATATTTTGAAAACTGCAGGGGGGTGGAGGGGATTGGGACAAATGTGTCCAAACGCCGCTTTCAGTACTTGGCATATGTTGGGTATAAAAAATTCGCAATTTCAAACTGAGAATACGTGCAGAGAGCCAGAATTTGGCTCCAAAATATGACTCAGGCCTCGAAATTGGGATATTTGGGATATTTCGAAAACTGCGGGGGATGTTGTGCAAATGTGACTCACTGCCGCTTTCAGGACTTTGGCATATGTTGGGTATAAAAAGTCGTAATTTCAAAACTGCGAATACGTGCAGAGAGCCAGAATTTGGGCTCCAAAATATGGCTCAGCCCTCGAAGTGGAAAGCTTAGGATATTTTGAAAACTGCAGGGGAGTTTGTGCAAAATGTGTCTCACTGCCGCTTTCAGTACTTGGCATATGTTGGGGTATAAAAAATCGTAATTTCCAACTGCGAATACGTCCAGAGAGCCAGAACTTGGCTCCAAAATATGGCTCAGGCGTCGAAATTGGGATGTTTGGGATATTTTGAAAACTGCAGGGGAGTTTGGGACAAATATGACCAACGCAACATTCAGTACTTGGCATATGTTGGGTATAAAAAATCGCAATTTCAAACTGCGAATACGTGCTGAGAGCCAGAATGTGGCTCCAAATTATGGCTCAGGCTTCGAAATTGGGATATTTCGAAAACTGCAGGGGAGTTTGTGCAAAATGTCACTCTCTGCCGCTTTTAGGACTTGGCATATGTTGGGTATAAAAAATCGTAATTTCAAACTGCGAATTACGTGCATAGAGCCAGAATTTGGCTCCAAAATATGGCTCAGGCCTCGAAATTGGGATGCTTGCGATATTTTGAAAATTGCAGGGGGGATTGAGACAAATGTGACCAAACGCCGCTTTCAGTACTTCGCATATGTTTGGCATAAAAAGTCGTAATTTCAAACTGCGAATACGTGCAGAGAGCCAGAATTTGGCGCCAAAATATGGCTCAGGCCTCAAATTGGGATATTTGGGATATTTTTTTAAAACTGCAGGGGAGTTTGTGCAAAATGTGACTCACTGCCACTTTCAGTACTTGGCATATGTTGGATATAAAAAGTCATAATTTCAAACTGCGAATACGTGAAAGAGAGCCAGAATTTGGCTCCAAAATATGGCTCAGGCCTCGAAATTGGGATATTTGGGATATTTTGAAAACTGCAGGGGAGTTTGTGCAAAATGTGACTCACTGCCGCTCTCAGTACTTGGCATATGTTGGGTATAAAAAGTCGTAATTTCAAACTGCGAATACCTGCAGAGAGCCAGAATTTGGCTCCAAAATATGGCTCATATCTCGAAATTGGGATATTTGGGATATTTTGAAAACTGCAGGGGAGTTTGTGCAAAATGTGACTCACTGCTGCATAAGTACTTGGCATATGTTCCGTATAAAAAGTCGAAATTTCAAACTGTGATTACGTGCAGAGAGCCAGAATTTGGCTCCAAAATATGGCTCAGGCCTCGATATTGGGATGTTTGGGATATTTTGAAAACTGCAGTAAGGTTTGGGACAAATGTGACCAAACGCCGCTTTCAGTACTTCGCATATGTTGGGTATAAAAAAGTCGTAATTTCAAACTGCAAATACGTGCAGAGAGCCCGAATTTGCCTCCAAAATATGGCTCAGGCCTCGAAATTGAGATGTTTGGGATATTTTGAAAACTGCAGGGAGGTTTGGGACAAATTTGACCAAACGCCGCTTTCAGTACTTGGCATATGTTGGGTATAAAAAGTCGTAATTTCAAACTGCGAATACGTGCAGAGAGCCAGAATTTGGCTCCAAATTATGGCTCAGGCCTCGAAATGGGGATATTTGGGATATTTTGAAAACTGCAGGGGAGTTTGTGCAAAATGTGACTCACTGCCGCTTTCAGTATTTGGCATATGTTGGGTATAAAAAGTCGTAATTTCAAACTGCGAATACGTGCAGAGAGCCAGAATTTGGCTCCAAAATATGGCTCATTCCTTGAAATTGGGATATTTGGGATATTTTGAAAACTGCAGGGGAGTTTGTGCAAAATGTGACTCACTGCCGCTTTCAGTACTTGGCATATGCTGGGTATAAAAAGTCGAAATATCAAACTGCGAATACATGCAGAGAGCCAGAATTTGGCTCCAAAATATGGCTCAGGCCTTTAAATTGGGATGTTTGGGATATTTTGAAAACTGCAGGGAGGTTTGGGACAAATGTGACAAAATGCCGCTTTCAGTTCTTGGCATACGTTGGGTATAAAAAGTCATAATTTCAAACAGCGTATTTGTGCAGAGAGCCTGAATTTGGCTCCAAAATATGGCTCAGGCCTCGAAATTGAGATGTTTGGGATATTTTGAAAACTGCAGGGGGGTGGGGGGGATTGGGACAAATGTGTCCAAACGCCGCTTTCAGTACTTGGCATATGTTGGGTATAAAAAATTCGCAATTTCAAACTGCGAATACGTGCAGAGAGCCAGAATTTGGCTCCAAAATATGACTCAGGCCTCGAAATTGGGATATTTGGGATATTTCGAAAACTGCAGGGGAGTTTGTGCAAAATGTGACTCACTGCACCTTTCAGTACTTGGCATATGTTGGGTATAAAAAGTCGTAATGTCAAACTGCGAATACGTGCAGAGAACCAGAATTTGGCTCCAAAATATGGCTCTGGCCTCGATATTGGGATAATTGGGATATTTTGAAAACTGCCGAGGGGATTGAGACATATGTGACCAAACGCCGTTTTCAGTACTTGGCATATGTTCCGTATAAAAAGTCGTAATTTCAAACTGCGAATACGTGCAGAGAGCCAGAATTTGGCTCCAAAATATGGCGCAGGCGTTGAAATTGGGATATTTGGGATATTTTGAAAACTGCAGGGGAGTTTTTGCAAAATGTGACTCACTGCTGCTTTCAGTACTTGGCATATGTTGGGTATAAAAAAATCGTAATTTCAAACTGCGAATACGTGCTGAGAGGCTGAATTTGGCTCCAAAATATGGCTCAGGCGTCGAAATTGGGATGTTTGGGATATTTTGAAAACTGCAGAGGAGTTTTGGGACAAATATGACCAAACGCAACTTTCAGTACTTGGCATATGTTGGGTATAAAAAAGTCGCAATTTCAAACTGCGAATACGTGCTGAGAGCCAGAATGTGGCTCCAAAATATGGCTCAGGCTTCGAAATTGGGATATTTCGAAAACTGCAGGGGAGTTTGTGCAAAATATCACTCATTGCCGCTTTTTAGGACTTGGCATATGTTGGGTATAAAAAATCGTAATTTCAAACTGCGAATACGTGCATAGAGCCAGAATTTGGCTCCAAAATATGGCTCAGGCCTCGAAATTGGGATGCTTGCGGTATTTTGAAAATTGCAGGGGGGATTGAGACAAATGTGACCAAACGCCGCTTTCAGTACTTAGCATATGTTTTGTATAAAAAAGTCGTAATTTCAAACTGCGAATACGTGCAGAGAGCCAGAATTTGGCTCCAAAATATGGCTCAGGCCTCAAAATTGGGATATTTGTAATATTTTGAAAACTGCAGGGGAGTTTGTGCAAAATGTGACTCACTGCCACTTTCTGTATTTGGCATATGTTGGGTATAAAAAGTCGTAATTTCAAACTGCGAATACGTGAAAGAGAGCCAGAATTTGGCTCCAAAATATGGCTCAGGCCTCGAAATTGGGATATTTGGGATATTTTGAAAACTGCAGGGGAGTTTGTGCAAAATGTGACTCACTGCCGCTCTCAGTACTTGGCATATGTTGAGTATAAAAAGTCGTAATTTCAAACTGCGAATACCTGCAGAGAGCCAGAATTTGGCTCCAAAATATGGCTCATATCTCGAAATTGGGATATTTGGGATACTTTGAAAACTGCAGGGGAGTTTGTGCAAAATGTGACTCACTGCCGCATAAGTACTTGGCATATGTTGGGTATAAAAAGTCGTAATATCAAACTGCGAATACGTGCAGAGAGCCAGAATTTGGCTCCAAAATATGGCTCAGGCCTCGATATTGGGATAATTGGGATATTTTGAAAACTGCAGAGGGGATTGGGACATATGAGACCAAACGCCGTTTTCAGTACTTGGCATATGTTCCGTATAAAAAAGTCGAAATTTCAAACTGCGATTACGTGCAGAGAGCCAGAATTTGGCTCAAAAATATGGCTCAGGCCTCGATATTGGGATGTTTGGGATATTTTGAAAACTGCAGTAAGGTTTGGGACAAATGTGACCAAACGCCGCTTACAGTACTTCGCATATGTTGGGTATAAAAAAGTCGTAATTTCAAACTGCAAATTTGTGAAGGGAGCCCGAATTTGGCTCCAAAATATGGCTCAGGCCTCGAAATTGAGATGTTTGGGATATTTTGAAAACTGCATGGAAGTTTGGGACAAATTTGACCAAACGCTGCTTTCAATTCTAGGCATATGTTGGGTATAAAAAGTCGTAATTTCAAACTGCAAATACGTGCAGAGAGCCAGAATTTGGCTCCAAAATATGGCGTAGGCCTCGAAATGGGGATATTTGGGATATTTGAAAACTGCATTGGAGTTTGTGCAAAAATGTGACTCACTGCCGCTTTCAGTACTTGGCATATGTTGGGTATAAAAAATCGTAATTTTAAACTGCGAATACGTGCAGAGAGCCAGAATTTGGCTCCAAAATATGGCTCATTCTTCGAAATTGGGATATTTGGGATATTTTGAAAACTGCAGGGGAGTTTGTGCAAAATATGACTCACTGCCGCTTTCAGTACTTGGCATATATGTTGGGTATAAAAAGTCGTAATATCAAACTGCTAATACGTGCTGAGAGCCAGAACTTGGCTCCAAAATATGGCTCAGGCCTAGAAATTGGGATGTTTGGGATATTTTGAAAACTGCAGGGAGGTTTGGGACAAATGTCACCAAACCCCGCTTTCAGTACTTCGCATATGTTGGGTATAAAAAAGTCGTAATTTCAAACTGCGAATACGTGCAGAGAGCCAGAAATTGGCTCCAAAATATGGCTCAGGCCTCGAAATTGGGATATTTGGGATATTTTGAAAACTGGAGGGGAGTTTGTACAAAATGTGACTCACTGCCGCTTTCAGTACTTGGCATATGTTGGGTATAAAAATTCGTAATTTCAAACTGCGAATACGTGCAGATAGCCAGAATTTGGTTCCGAAATATGGCTCAGGCCTCGAAATTGGGATATTTTGAAAACTGCAGGGGAGTTTGTGCAAAATGTGACTCACTGCCGCTTTCAGTACTTGGCATATCCCAGCAAACAATTTTAGGTTGCCACAACATATCTGGAAAGTATTTGAAAGTATTGGAAACGTTTGTTTTATCGTATCAGATACGATATTGTGTGTGGACTTAAATAGGTTTCCAAAACTTATAATCAAGACATATGTATCTAACACTAATTTGAGATGTTGTGGCAACTTTACACTCCTAACATGAGTCATTCATAATCCATTCATACACCAATATGAATCTCTTATGAAAGGTTTGAGCCTAATCTGAACCCTTTTCACATCTTTGTGTTTAAAGTTAAATTTCTTGAAATTAAATTATATTTTATATTATATTATTTTTATTATTTTTTATATTATATTATTATTTTCAATTTAAATATTAAAACCAATTTAAGGGTAAAAAAAATCTAATAATTTATATTTCTTTTATTATTTACTAACAATTATAATTATTTACTAACGGAGGGAGGGGAGGCTGTACGGCGGAGAGTGGCGGCTGTGGCGGACAGTGGCGGCGGTGGCGGATAGTGGCGGCGGGCGGACAGTGGCGGCGGCGGGCGGACAGTGGCGGCGGCGGGCGGACAGTGGCGGCGGTGGCGGATAGTGGCGGCGGGCGGACAGAGGCGGCGTTGGCGGATAGTGGCGGCGGGCGGACAGTGGCGGCGGTGGCGGATAGTGGCGGCGGGCGGACAGTGGCGGCGGGCGGACAGTGGCGGCGTTGGCGGATAGTGGCGGCGGGCGGATAGTGGCGGCGGGCGGACAGTGGCGGCGGGCGGACAGTGGCGGCGGTGGCGGATAGTGGCGGCTGTGGCGGATAGTGGCGGCGGGCGGACCGTGGCGGCGGTGGTGGACAGTGGCGGCGGGCGGACAGTGGCGGCGGTGGGCGGACAGTGGCGGCGGCGGGCAGACAGTGGCGGCGGCGGGCGGACAGTGGCGGCGGCGGGCGGACAGTGGCGGCGGCGGGCGAACAGTGGTGGCGGCGGGCGGACAGTGGTGACGGCGGGCGGACAGTGGTGGCGGCTGGCGGACAGTGGTGGCGGTGGCAGACAGTGGTGGCGGTGGCAGACAGTGGTGGCGGTGGCGGACAGTGGTGGCGGTGGCGGATAGTGGCAGCGGGCGGACAGTGCCGGCGGGCAGACAGTGGCGGCGGTGGCGGATAGTGGCGGCGGGCGGACAGTGGCGTCGGGCGGACAGTGGCGGCGGTGGCGGATAGTGGCGGCGGGCGGACAGTGGCGGCGGGCGGACAGTGGCGGCGGTGGCGGATAGTGGCGGCGGGCGGACAGTGGCGGCGGGCGGACAGTGGCGGCGGGAGGACAGTGGCGGCGGTGGCGGATAGTGGCGGCGGGCGGACAGTGGCGGCGGGCGGACAGTGGCGGCGGGCGGACAGTGGCGGATAGTGGCGGCGGGCGGACCGTGGCGGCTTTGGCGGCGGTGGTGGACAGTGGCGGCGGGCGAACAGTGGCGGCGGCGGGCGGACAGTGGCGGCGGTGGTGGTGGTGGGTGGTGGGTGGTGGCGGCTGGTGGTGGGTGGTGGCGGGTGGCGGCTGGTGGTGGGTGGTGGCGGGTGGCGGCTGGTGGTGGGTGGTGGGTGGTGGCGGGTGGCGGCTGGTGGTGGGTGGCGGCTGGTGGTGGGTGGTGGCGGGTGGCGGCTGGTGGTGGGTGGTGGCGGGTGGTGGCTGGTGGTGGGTGGTGGGTGGTGGTGGGTGGCGGCTGGTTGTGGGTGGCGGCTGGTGGTGGGTGGCGGGTGGTGGGTGGTGGCGGGTGGCGGCTGGTGGTGGGTGGTGGTGGGTGGCGGCTGGTGGTGGGTGGCGGCTGGTGGTGGGTGGCGGCTGGTGGTGGGTGGTGGCGGGTGGCGGCTGGTGGTGGGTGGTGGCGGGTGGCGGCTGGTGGTGGGTGGTGGGTGGTGGTGGGTGGCGGCTGGTTGTGGGTGGCGGCTGGTGGTGGGTGGCGGCTGGTGGTGGGTGGTGGGTGGTGGTGGGTGGCGGCTGGTGGTGGGTGGCAGGTGGCGGCTGGTGGCGGCTGGTGGTGGGTGGCGGCTGGTGGTGGGTGGTGGCGGGTGGCGGCTGGTGGTAGGTGGCGGCTGGTGGTGGGTGGCGGCTGGTGGTGGGTGGCAGGTGGCGGCTGGTGGCGGCTGGTGGTGGATGGCGGCTGGTGGTGGGTGGTGGTGGGTGGCGGCTGGTGGTAGGTGGCGGCTGGTGGTGGGTGGCGGCTGGTGGTGGGTGGTGGGTGGTGGCGGGTGGCGGCTGGTGGTGGGTGGTGGCGGGTGGCGGCCGGATGGTGGGTGGTGGGTGGTGGCGGGTGGCGGCTGGTGGTGGGTGGCGGCTGGTGGTGGGTGGTGGCGGGTGGCGGCTGGTGGTGGGTGGTGGGTGGTGGTGGGTGGCGGGTGGCGGCGGGTGGCGGCTGGTGGTGGGTGGCGGCTGGTGGTGGGTGGTGGCGGGTGGCGGCTGGTGGTGGGTGGTGGCGGGTGGCGGCTGGTGGTGGGTGGTGGTGGGTGGCGGCTGGTGGTGGGTGGTGGGTGGTGGCGGGTGGCGGCTGGTGGTGGGTGGCGGCTGGTGGTGGGTGGTGGCGGGTGGCGGCTGGTGGTGGGTGGTGGGTGGTGGTAGGTGGCGGCTGGTGGTGGTTGGCGGCTGGTGGTGGGTGGCGGGTGGCGGCTGGTGGTGGGTGGCGGGTGGCGGCGGGTGGCGGCGGGTGGCGGCGGGTGGCGGCCAGCTGGGACACACCCTTCACCACTGAAGGTCTGAGCAGAACTAACCATGTGTCTCTCTCACCACCAGAACAGTGTTGCCAGCTCGCGCTCTCAAAATGTTTCCTTCAAAGATTGTATATTATCTTTGAACAACAAGTTTGATTATCAAGGAAATAATGCATATATTATTGTCACATTAGTACTGTGCAATATCTTATTACATTCCTGCTAAATAATTATAATTTGAAACAGGACAAAAAATCCAACATATATATAAAAACCAACATTAGAGATCACGAGGCCTAGGCCTCGCCTGTGACCACACATCCTGCCTCCCTGGCCAGCAATACCCTCTCACACCTCACACTCTTAACTCTCTCATAATCACACTCACTCTCTTACTCTGTCACTCTTACTCTCTGTCACTCTTACTCTCTGTCACTCTTACTCTGTCACTCTTACTCACTGTCACTCTTACTCTGTCACTCTTACTCTCTGTCACTCTTATTCTCTGTCACTCTTACTCTGTCACTCTTACTCTCTGTCACTCTGACTCTCTGTCACTCTTACTCTGTCACTCTTACTCTGTCACTCTTACTCACTGTCACTTTTACTCACTGTCACTCTTACTCTCTGTCACTCTTACTCTCTGTCACTCTTACTCTCTGTCACTCTTACTCTCTGTCACTCTTACTCTCTGTCACACTTACTCTCTGTCACTCTTACTCTCTGTCACTCTTACTCTCTGTCACTCTTACTCTCTGTCACTCTTACTCTGTCACTCTTACTCTCTGTCACTCTTACTCTGTCATTCTTACTCACTCTCAGCTAGTCACCCTTACCCATTCATACTCGCTCTCTCACTCTTACTCTCATACTCTTACTCTCAATTACTCTTACTCTCAATCACTCTTACTCCAATCACTCCTACTCCCAATCACTCCTACTCTCAATCACTCCTACTCTCATTCTTACTCTTACTCCCAATCACTCTTACTCTCAATCACTCTTATTCTCATTCTTACTCTTACTCTCACTCTTACTCTTACTCCCAATCACTCTTACTCCCAATCACTCTTACTCTCAATCACTCTTACTCTCAATCACTCTTACTCTCAATCACTCTTACTCTCATTCTTACTCTTACTCACTCTTACTCTCAATCACTCTTATTCTCATTCTTACTCCTACTCCCAATCACTCTTACTCCCAATCACTCTTACTCTCAATTACTCTTACTCCCAATCACTCTTACTCTCAATCACTCTTACTCTCAATCACTCTTACTCTCAATCACTCTTACTCTCATTCTAACTCTTCCTCACTCTTACTCTCAATCACTCTTATTCTCATTCTTACTCCTACTCCCAATCACTCTTACTCCCAATCACTCTTACTCTCAATCACTCTTACTCCCAATCACTCTTACTCTCAATCACTCTTACTCTCAATCACTTTTACTCTCAATCACTCTTACTCTCAATCACTCTTACTCTCACTAACTCTCAATCACTCTTACTCTCACTCTAACTCTCAATCACTCTTACGCACTATTACTCACTCTTTCTCTCAGTCATCCTTACTCACTCTCATACTCACTCTTACTCTGTCACTCTTACTCTCTGTCACTCTTACTCTCTGTCACTCTTACTCTCTGGCACTCTTACTCTCTGTCACTCTTACTCTCTGTCACTCTTACTCTCTGTCACTCTTACTCTCTATCGCTCTTACTCTGTCATTCTTACTCTGTCACTCTTACTCACTCTCAGTCACCCTTACCCATTCATACTCACTCTCTCACTCTTACTCTCATACTCTTACTCTCAATTACTCTTACTCTCAATCACTCTTACTCCCAATCACTCCTACTCCCAATCACTCCTACTCTCAATCACTCCTACTCTCATTCTTACTCTTACTCTCACTCTTACTCTTACTCCCAATCACTCTTACTCCCAATCACTCTTACTCTCAATCACTCTTACTCTCAATCACTCTTACTCTCAATCACTCTTACTCTCAATCACTCTTACTCTCATTCTTACTCTTACTCACTCTTACTCTCAATCACTCGTATTCTCATTCTTACTCCTACTCCCAATCACTCTTACTCCCAATCACTCTTACTCTCAATTACTCTTACTCCCAATCACTCTTACTCTCAATCACTCTTACTCTCAATCACTCTTACTCTCAATCACTCTTACTCTCATTCTAACTCTTCCTCACTCTTACTCTCAATCACTCTTATTCTCATTCTTACTCCTACTCCCAATCACTCTTACTCCCAATCACTCTTACTCTCAATCACTCTTACTCCCAATCACTCTTACTCTCAATCACTCTTACTCCCAATCACTCTTACTCTCAATCACTCTTACTCTCAATCACTCTTACTCTCAATCACTCTTACTCTCACTAACTCTCAATCACTCTTACTCTCACTCTAACTCTCAATCACTCTTACTCTCATACTCACCCTTACTCTCAATCACTTTACTCTCACTCTTACTCATTCTGTCACCCTTACTCTCACTCTTACTCACTCTGTCACTCTCAGTCACTCTTACTTATACTCACTCTTACTCACACTTACACACTCTCTGGCACTCTCACTCACCTTCAGTCACTCTTACTCACTCTTACCCACTCTCGCACACTCTTACTCACTCTAGTTAATAAGAACACGCCAATATAAGACAACAAAACGTTTTCAGATTCTTTCTCACCACTTTCCAGCAACTTTTATAATTTATATAAATTATCTTAGGGAATAATACATAAATTATATATTTAAACATGATATTAGTGTTTAGAGGAATGCATAAGGAGTCAAATTGTGTTAAAAAGAGCGATTTTTAGAAAATTTGGAAAACTACTTTTTTCTGTTCATATTATAACTAAATGGATTTTAAAGGTTTCACTCAGCCAATATATATCATTCACAATTTATTAATGAATTTTACAAAAAAACACCATAAATTTTATATTTAAACATATAAAAACTATTTGTTTTACATTTGGAAGAAAATAATTGTAGAAAAACAATTTATAATTAAACCTTTGTGTTTGGATTTTTTGAGTAAAAGTTTCTCAAAGGCTCTCCTGCACCATTCTCAATGCAAATCATTCCCACACCTATGGGAAGAGATAGGCGAACGTTGTGTAGATGATTTGTGTTTGCTGGGATGTTGGGTATAAAAATTCGTTATTTCAAACTGCGAATACATGCAGAGAGCCAGAATTTGGGTCCAAAATATGGCTCAGGCCTCGAAGTTGGGATATTTGGGATATTTTGAAAACTCCAGGGGAGTTTGTGCAAAATGTGACTCACTGCCGCTTTCAGGACTTGGCATATGTTGGGTATAAAAAGTTGTAATATCAAAATGCGAATACATGCAGAGAGCCAGAATTTGGCTCCAAAATATGGCTCAGGCCTCAAAATTGAGATGTTTGGGATATTTTGAAAACTGCAGGGGGGATTGGGACAAATGTGTCCAAACGCTGCTTTCAGTACTTGGCATACGTTGTGTATAAAAAGTCGTAATTTCAAACTGCGAATACGTGCAGAAAGCCAGAATTTGGCTCCAAAATATGGCTCTGGCCTCAAAATTGGGATATTTGGGATATTTTAAAAACTGCAGGGGAGTTTGTGCAAAATGTCACTCACTGCCGCTTTCAGGACTTGGCATATTTTGCCTATAAAAAGTCGTAATTTCAAACTGCGAATATGTGCATAGAGCCAGAATTTGGCTCCAAAATATTGCTATGGCCTGGAAATTGGGATGTTTGGGATATTTTGAAAACTGCAGGGGAGTTTGTGCGAAATGTGACTCACTGCCGCTTTCAGTACTTGGCATATGTTGGGTATAAAAAGTCGTAATATCAAACTGCGAATACGTGCAGAGAGCCAGAATTTGGCTCCAAAATATGGATCAGGCCTCGAAATTGAGATGTTTGGGATATTTTGAAAACTGCAGGGAGGTTTGGGACAAATGTGACCAAATGCCGCTTTCAGTACTTGGCATATGTTGGGTATAAATATTAATTATTTCAAACTGCGAATACGTGCAGAGAGCCAGAATTTGGCTCCAAAATATTGCTAAGGCCTCGAAGTTGGAATATTTGCGATATTTCGAAAACTGCAGGGGAGTTTGTGCAAAATGTGACTCACTGCCGCTTTCAGGACTTGGCATATGTTGGGTATAAAAAGTCGTATTATCAAATGCGAATACGTGCAGAGAGCCAGAATTTGGCTCCAAAATATGGCTCTGGCCTCGAAATTGGGATGTTTGGGATATTTTGAAAACTGCAAGGGAGTTTGTGCAAAATGTGACTCACTGCCGCTTTGAGTACTTGGCATATGTTGGGTATAAGAAGTCGTAATATCAAACTGCGAATACGTGCAGATAGCCAGAATTTGGCTCGAAAAAATGGATCAGGCCTCGATATTGGGATGTTTGGGATATTTTGAAAACTGCAGGGAGGTTTGGGACAAATGTGACCAAGCGCCGCTTTCAGTACTTCGCATATGTTGGGTATAAAAAGTCATAATTTCCAACTGCGAATACGTGCATAGAGCCAGAATTTGGCTCCAAAATATAGCTCTGGCCTCGAAATTAGGATGTTTGGGATATTTTGAAAATTGCAGGGAAGTTTGGGACAAATATGACCAAACGCCGCTTTCAGTACTTGGCATATGTTGGGTATAAAAAAGTCGCAATTTCAAACTGCGAATACGTGCAGAGAGCCAGAATTTGGCTTCAAAATATGGCTCAGGCCTCGAAATTGGGATGTTTGGGATATTTTGAAAACTGCAGGGGAGTTTGGGACAAATATGACCAAACGCCGCTTTCAGTACTTGGCATATGTTGGGTATAAAAAGTCGTAATTTCAAACTGCGAATACGTGCAGAGAGCCTGAATTTGGCTCCAAAATATGGCTCAGGCCTCGAAATTGAGATGTTTGGGATATTTTGAAATCTGCAGGGGGGGGATTGGGACAAATGTGTCCAAACGCCGCTTTCAGTACTTGGCATATGTTGGGTAGAAAAAGTCGTAATATCAAACTGCGAATATGTGCAGAGAGCCAGAATTTGGCTCCAAAATATGGCTCAGGCCTTGAAATTGGGATGTTTGGGATATTTTGAAAACTGCAGGGAGGTTTGGGACAAATGTGACAAAACGCCGCTTTCAGAACTTAGCATATGTTGTGTATGAAAAGTCGCAATTTCAAACTGCGAATACGTGTAGAGAGCCTGAATTTGGCTCCAAAATATGGCTCAGGCCTCAAAATTGGGATGTTTGGGATATTTTGAAAACTGCAGGGAGGTTTGGGACAAATGTGACCAAACGCCGCTTTCAGTACTTCGCATAGGTTGGGTATAAAAATTCGTAATTTCAAACTGCGAATACGTGCAGAGAGCCAGAATTTGGCTCCAAAATATGGCTCAGGCCTAGAAATTGGGATATTTGGAATATTTTGAAAACTGCAGGGGAGTTTGTGCAAAATGTGACTCACTGCCGCTTTCAGTACTTGGCATATGTTGGGTATAAAAAGTCGTAATTTCAAACTGAGAATACGTGCAGAGAGCCAGAATTTGGTTCCAAAATATGGCTCAGGCCTCGAAATCTGGAGATTTGGGATATTTTAAAAACTGCAGGGGGAGTTTTTGCAAAATATGACTCGCTGCCGCTTTCAGTACTTGGCATATGTTGGGTATAAAAAGTCGTAATTTCAAACTGCGAATACGTGCAGAACGCCAGAATTTGGCTCCAAAATATGGCTCAGGCTACGCAATTGGGATGTTTGGGATATTTTGAAAATTGCAGGGGAGTTTTGGACAAATATGACCAAACGCAGATTTCAGTACATGGCATATGTTGAGTATAAAAAAGTCGCAATTTCAAACTGCGAATACGTGCAGAGAGCCAGGATTTGGCTCCAAAATATGGCTCAGGCCTCGAAATTTTGATGTTTGGGAGATTTTGAAAACTGCAGGTGAGTTTGGGACATATATGACCAAACGCCGCTTTCAGTACTTGGCATATGTTGGGTATAAAAGTCGTAATTTCAAACTGCGAATACGTGCAGAGAGCCTGAATTTGGCTCCAAAATATGGCTCAGGCCTCGAAATTGGGATGTTTGGGAGATTTTGAAAACTTCAGGGGGGATTGGGACAAATGTGACCAAACGCCGCTTTCAGTACTTCGCATATGTTGGGTATAAAAAGTCGTAATTTCAAACTGCGAATACGTGCATAGAGCCAGAATTTGGCTCCAAAATATAGCTGAGGCCTTGAAATCAGGATGTTTGGGATATTTTGAAAATTGCAGGGAAGTTTGGGACAAATGTGACAAAACGCCACTTTCAGAACTTGGCATATGTTGGGTATAAAAAGTTGTAATTTCAAACAGCGTATTCGTGCAGAAAGGCAGAATATGGCTCCAAAATATGGCTCAGGCCTCGAAATTGGGATATTTGCGATATTTTGAAAACTGCATGGGAGTTTGTGCAAAATGTGACTCACTGCCGCTTTCAGTACTTGTCATATGTTAGGTATAAAAAGTCGTAATTTCAAACTGCGAATACGTGCATAGAGCCAGAATTTGGCTCCAAAATATGGCTCAGGCCTCGAAATTGGAATGTTTCGGAGATTTTGAAAACTGCAGGGGGGATAGGGTCAAATGTGACCAAAAGCCGCTTTCAGTACTTGGCTTATGTTGGGTATAAAAAGTCGTTATTTTAAACTGCGAATACGAGCAGAGAGCCAGAATTTGACACCAAAATATGGCTCAGGCCTCGAAATTGGGATATTTGAGATATTTTGAAAACTGCAGCGGAGTTTGTGCAAATGTGACTCACTGCCGCATTCAGTACTTGGCATATGTTGGGTATAAAAATTCGTTATTTCAAACTGCGAATACGTGCAGAGAGCCAGAATTTGGCTCCAAAATATGGCTCAGGCCTCGAAGTTGGGATATTTGGGATATTTCGAAACTGCAGGGGAGTTTGTGCAAAATGTGACTCACTGCCGCTTTCAGGACTTGGCATATGTTGGGTATAAAAAGTCGTAATATCAAAATGCGAATACGTGCAGAGAGCCAGAATTTGGCTCCAAAATATGGCTAAGGCCTCAAAATTGAGATGTTTGGGATATTTTGAAAACTGCAGGGGGGATTGGGACAAATGTGACCAAACGCCGCTTTCAGTACTTGGCATACGTTGGGTATAAAAAGTCTTATTTTCAAACTGCGAATACGTGCAGAAAGCCAGAATTTGGCTCAAAAATATGGCTCTGGCCTCAAAATTGGGATATTTGGGATATTTTAAAAACTGCAGGGGAGTTTGTGCAAAATGTCACTCACTGCCGCTTTCAGGACTTGGCATATTTTGCCTATAAAAAGTCGTAATTTCAAACTGCGAATATGTGCATAGAGCCAGAATTTGGCTCCAAAATATGGCTCTGGCCTCGAAATTGGGATGTTTGGGATATTTTGAAAACTGCAGGGAGGTTTGGGTCAAATGTCACCAAACCCCGCTTTCAGTACTTCGCATATGTTGGGTATAAAAAAGTCGTAATTTCAAACTGCGAATACGTGCAGAGAGCCAGAAATTGGCTCCAAAATATGGCTCAGGCCTCGAAATTGGGATATTTGGGATATTTTGAAACTGGAGGGGAGTTTGTGCAAAATGTGACTCACTGCCGCTTTCAGTACTTGGCATATGTTGGGTATAAAAAGTCGTAATTTCAAACTGAGAATACGTGCAGAGAGCCAGAATTTGGTTCCAAAATATGGCTCAGGCCTCGAAATCTGGAGATTTGGGATATATTAAAAACTGCAGGGGGAGTTTTTGCAAAATATGACTCGCTGCCGCTTTCAGTACTTGGCATATGTTGGGTATAAAAAGTCGTAATTTCAAACTGCGAATACGTGCAGAACGCCAGAATTTGGCTCCAAAATATGGCTCAGGCTACGCAATTGGGATGTTGGGATATTTTGAAAATTGCAGGGGAGTTTTGGACAAATATGACCAAACGCCGATTTCAGTACATGGCATATGTTGAGTATAAAAAAGTCGCAATTTCAAACTGCGAATACGTGCAGAGAGCCAGGATTTGGCTCCAAAATATGGCTCAGGCCTCGAAATTTTGATGTTTGGGAGATTTTGAAAACTGCAGGTGAGTTTGGGACATATATGACCAAACGCCGCTTTCAGTACTTGGCATATGTTGGGTATAAAAGTCGTAATTTCAAACTGCGAATACGTGCAGAGAGCCTGAATTTGGCTCCAAAATATGGCTCAGGCCTCGAAATTGGGATGTTTGGGAGATTTTGAAAACTTCAGGGGGGATTGGGACAAATGTGACCAAACGCCGCTTTCAGTACTTCGCATATGTTGGGTATAAAAAGTCGTAATTTCAAACTGCGAATACGTGCATAGAGCCAGAATTTGGCTCCAAAATATAGCTGAGGCCTTGAAATCAGGATGTTTGGGATATTTTGAAAATTGCAGGGAAGTTTGGGACAAATGTGACAAAACGCCACTTTCAGAACTTGGCATATGTTGGGTATAAAAAGTTGTAATTTCAACAGCGTATTCGTGCAGAAAGGCAGAATATGGCTCCAAAATATGGCTCAGGCCTCGAAATTGGGATATTTGCGATATTTTGAAAACTGCATGGGAGTTTGTGCAAAATGTGACTCACTGCCGCTTTCATTACTTGTCATATGTTAGGTATAAAAAGTCGTAATTTCAAACTGCGAATACGTGCATAGAGCCAGAATTTGGCTCCAAAATATGGCTCAGGCCTCGAAATTGGAATGTTTCGGAGATTTTGAAAACTGCAGGGGGGATAGGGTCAAATGTGACCAAAAGCCGCTTTCAGTACTTGGCTTATGTTGGGTATAAAAAGTCGTTATTTTAAACTGCGAATACGAGCAGAGAGCCAGAATTTGACACCAAAATATGGCTCAGGCCTCGAAATTGGGATATTTGAGATATTTTGAAAACTGCAGCGGAGTTTGTGCAAAATGTGACTCACTGCCGCATTCAGTACTTGGCATATGTTGGGTATAAAAATTCGTTATTTCAAACTGCGAATACGTGCAGAGAGCCAGAAATTGGCTCCAAAATATGGCTCAGGCCTCGAAGTTGGGATATTTGGGATATTTCGAAAACTGCAGGGGAGTTTGTGCAAAATGTGACTCACTGCCGCTTTCAGGACTTGGCATATGTTGGGTATAAAAAGTCGTAATATCAAAATGCGAATACGTGCAGAGAGCCAGAATTTGGCTCCAAAATATGGCTCAGGCCTCAAAATTGAGATGTTTGGGATATTTTGAAAACTGCAGGGGGGATTGGGACAAATGTGACCAAACGCCGCTTTCAGTACTTGGCATACGTTGGTATAAAAAGTCTTATTTTCAAACTGCGAATACGTGCAGAAAGCCAGAATTTGGCTCAAAAATATGGCTCTGGCCTCAAAATTGGGATATTTGGGATATTTTAAAAACTGCAGGGGAGTTTGTGCAAAATGTCACTCACTGCCGCTTTCAGGACTTGGCATATTTTGCCTATAAAAAGTCGTAATTTCAAACTGCGAATATGTGCATAGAGCCAGAATTTGGCTCCAAAATATGGCTCTGGCCTCGAAATTGGGATGTTTGGGATATTTTGAAAACTGCAGGGAGGTTTGGGTCAAATGTCACCAAACCCGCTTTCAGTACTTCGCATATGTTGGGTATAAAAAAGTCGTAATTTCAAACTGCGAATACGTGCAGAGAGCCAGAAATTGGCTCCAAAATATGGCTCAGGCCTCGAAATTGGGATATTTGGGATATTTTGAAACTGGAGGGGAGTTTGTGCAAAATGTGACTCACTGCCGCTTTCAGTACTTGGCATATGTTGGGTATAAAAATCGAAATTTCAAACTGCGAATACGTGAAAGAGAGCCAAAATTTGGCTCCAAAGTATGGCTCAGGCTTCGAAATTGGGATATTTGGGATATTTTGAAAACTGCAGGGGAGTTTGTGCAAAATGTGACTCACTGCCGCTTTCAGTACTTGGCATATGTTGGGTATAAAAATCGAAATTTCAAGCTGCGATACGTGAAAGAGAGCCAAAATTTGGCTCCAAAGTATGGCTCAGGACTCGAAATTGGGATATGTGGGATATTTTGAAAACTGCAGGGGAGTTTGTGCAAAATGTGACCTCACTGCCGCTTTCAGTACTTGGCATATGTTGGGTATAAAAATTCGTAATTTCAAACTGCGAATACGTGCAGATAGCCAGAATTTGGTTCCGAAATATGGCTCAGGCCTCGAAATTGGGATATTTTGAAAACTGCAGGGGAGTTTGTGCAAAATGTGACTCACTGCCGCTTTCAGTACTTGGCATATGTTGGGTATAAAAATTCGTTATTTCAAACTGCGAATACATGCAGAGAGCCAGAATTTGGGTCCAAAATATGGCTCAGGCCTCGAAGTTGGGATATTTGGGATATTTTGAAAACTCCAGGGGAGTTTGTGCAAAATGTGACTCACTGCCGCTTTCAGGACTTGGCATATGTTGGGTATAAAAAGTTGTAATATCAAAATGCGAATACATGCAGAGAGCCAGAATTTGGCTCAAAATATGGCTCAGGCCTCAAAATTGAGATGTTTTGGGATATTTTGAAAACTGCAGGGGGGATTGGGACAAATGTGTCCAAACGCTGCTTTCACGTACTTGGCATACGTTGTGTATAACAAAGTCGTAATTTCAAACTGCGAATACGTGCAGAAAGCCAGAATTTGGCTCCAAAATATGGCTCTGGCCTCAAATTGGGATATTTTGGGATATTTTAAAACTGCAGGGGAGTTTGTGCAAAATGTCCACTCACTGCCGCTTTCAGGACTTGGCATATTTTGCCTATAAAAAGTCGTAATTTCAAACTGCGAATATGTGCATAGAGCCAGGAATTTGGCTCCAAATATGGCTATGGCCTCGAAATTGGGATGTTTGGGATATTTTGAAAACTGCAGGGGAGTTTGTGCAAAAGTGACTCACTGCCGCTTTCAGTACTTGGCATATGTTGGGTATAAAAAGTCGTAATATCAAACTGCGAATATGTGCAGAGAGCCAGAATTTGGCTTCAAAATATGGCTCAGGCCTCGAAATTGGGATGTTTGGGATATTTTGAAAAACTGAAGGGAGGTTTGGGACAAATGTGACCAAACGCCGCTTTCAGTACTTGGCATATGTTGGGTATAAAAAAGTCGCAATTTCAAAACTGCGAATACGTGCAGAGAGCCTGAATTTGGCTCCAAAATATGGCTCAGGCCTCGAATTGAGATGTTTGGGATATTTTGAAATCTGCAGGGGGGGGATTGGGACAAATGTGTCCAAACGCCGCTTTCGGTACTTGGCATATGTTGGGTAGAAAAAGTCGTAATATCAACTGCGAATATGTGCAGAGAGCCAGAATTTGGCTCCAAAATATGGCTCAGGCCTTGAAATTGGGATGTTTGGGATATTTTGAAAACTGCAGGGAGGTTGGGACAAATGTGACAAAACGCCGCTTTCAGAACTTAGCATATGTTGTGTATGAAAAGTCGCAATTTCAAACTGCGAATACGTGTAGAGAGCCTGAATTTGGCTCCAAAATATGGCTCAGGCCTCAAAATTGGGATGTTTGGGATATTTTGAAAACTGCAGGGAGGTTTGGGACAAATGTGACCAAACGCCGCTTTCAGTACTTCGCATAGGTTGGGTATAAAAATTCGTAATTTCAAACTGCGAATATATGCATAGAGCCAGAATTTGGTTCCAAAATATGGCTCAGGCCTCGAAATCTGGAGATTTATGATATTTTAAAAACTGCAGGGGGAGTTTTTGCAAAATATGACTTGCTGCCGCTTTCAGTACTTGGCATATGTTGGGAATAAAAAGTCGTAATTTCAAACTGCGAATACGTGCAGAACGCCAGAATTTGGCTCCAAAATATGGCTCAGGCTACGCAATTGGGATGTTTGGGATATTTTGAAAATTGCAGGGGAGTTTTGGACATAATGACCAAACGCCGATTTCAGTACATGGCATATGTTGAGTATAAAAAAGTCGCAATTTCAAACTGCGAATACGTGCAGAGAGCCAGAATTTGGCTCCAAAATATGGCTCAGGCCTCGAAATTTTGATGTTTGGGAGATTTTGAAAACTGCAGGCGAGTTTGGGACATATATGACCAAACGCCGCTTTCAGTACTTGGCATATGTTGGGTATAAAAGTCGTAATTTCAAACTGCGAATACGTGCAGAGAGCCTGAATTTGGCTCCAAAATATGGCTCAGGCCTCGAAATTGGGATATTTCCGATATTTTGAAAACTGCATGGGAGTGTGTGCAAAATGTGACTCACTGCCGCTTTCAGTACTTGTCATATGTTAGGTATAAAAAGTCGTAATTTCAAACTGCGAATACGTGCATAGAGCCAGAATTTGGCTCCAAAATATGGGTCAGGCCTCGAAATTGGGATGTTTCGGAGATTTTGAAAACTGCAGGGGGGATTGGGTCAAATGTGACCAAAAGCCGCTTTCAGTACTTGGCTTATGTTGGGTATAAAAAGTCGTTATTTTAAACTGCGAATACGAGCAGAGAGCCAGAATTTGACTCCAAAATATGGCTCAGGCCTCGAAATTGGGATATTTGAGATATTTTGAAAACTGCAGCGGAGTTTGTGCAAAATGTGACTCACTGCCGCATTCAGTACTTGGCATATGTTGGGTATAAAAATTCGTTATTTCAAACTGCGAATACGTGAAGAGAGCCAGAATTTGGCTCCAAAATATGGCTCAGGCCTCGAAGTTGGGATATTTGGGATATTTCGAAAACTGCAGGGGAGTTTGTGCAAAATGTGACTCACTGCCGCTTTCAGGACTTGGCATATGTTGGGTATAAA